>NC_143061.1:57894285-58195000 GCF_052426305.1 Pelodiscus sinensis | reverse complement strand
ATACACCGCAAGCAATACCTTCTCATATCAAAACCTCTCCTCTACAATATCTTGGCCCACATCTCTAGCCTTTGTGATCCAGAGTTGACCACGTGTCGCCTGGCAAACAGCCAGCATGGTTCCTCCTTAGCACCATCTTGTCAAAAAAGTTAAGTCAAAGACTGTCCGGGACAGTCCCAACCCTGATGCAGTGCAGCGAAACAGCCGGAAGGCTGACAGTTTAAAAAAAAAGTCAGCCTTGCGGCTGTTTGACTGCACTGCATCAGGGTTTATCATCACTGCAGTGATGATGCACTTTATGACTTGGATGACAAAATGAGTCATCTCACCAAGACTCAAACTACACATTACACTCTTAGAAATACAGCACTTACAATACATCAAATGCATGACAATACATCAAATGATACAGCACTCCAATACATCAAATGCATGACAATACATCAAATAATAAAACACTCCAAAACAAAAACACATACAACACATTACAGTGCCCTCTCATTACTTTGATGGCTAGAACACACACAATAACCACCAACTTCATTAATTTTGAATTTTTGGTACATTAACTTGACATATCTACCAATTGGGACTGTGAAAATATTAACAATGCCAACTCAGAACTTTGGTACTAGCCATCAAGACAAGAGAACACTGCAAATCACAAAGCGAGAAATACACAAACTCCACATCTTCCAAACAAAGGCACACCAAATTCTTCTCCAGCCACGTAGAAATGTTCAGATCACACCAAAGAGGAAGACTTCCTACAGAAAGACAAAACAATTGTCACGGTTAATGCCCATACGACAAACTCGAGCCGCTTCCAAAAAACACACATATACGGTATAGTGCGAGTGAATTTCCCCCAGTGACATGCACCCGGTGAAATACATTTTCCCGAGCAAAATGCACAGCTCGCACAATCCCTGATCAGAACCATACTTAACTTGGAAATCTGAAAGCAAATCCGATGCAAACTCTACATCTTCAAAACCAGCAAAGACACACCAAACTCCTCTCTGATAACAGACAAATCTCCAGATGGTACCGATGGAGAACGCTTCCTATAGAAATGAAAAACAATTCTTACAGTTAAGGCCTGTACAACAAAACACAAACCACCTCAGCTTGCAAAAGGGCTCTATACAATCTAGCACAGGTAAACTTCCCCAGCGACATGCACCCAGTGAAATACAAAAACACAACAAAAGCCCTGATCGAGGACCATACTTAACTTGAGAATCTGAAAGCAAATCTTCCAAACTAGCAAAGACAAGCCAAACTCTTCTCCACTTACAGAGAAATCTTTAGAGCACACCAACAGGGAACGCTTCCTATGGAAATGAAAAACAATTCTCACGGTTAAGGCACACACAACAAACACAAACTACCTCAGCTTGGAAAACACGCATATGTGCAACATACCGCAGGTGAATTTCCCCAAGTGACATGCACCCGCTGAACCACATTGCTCAACTGAAACTCAGACCACGCACGACAAAATCCAACCGCTGATCAAGCACCGTACTTAACTTGAGAATGTGAAATCAAATCCTATGTAAACTCTACTGCTTCAAAAATTGCAAAAATCACACAGAACTCTTCTCCGCTCACAGAGAAATCTTCAGATCGTAACAATGGAGAACACTTCCTATTGAAAGGAAAAACAATTCTCACAGTTAAGGCACATACAACAAACACACACATGCTACGTTATGTATGTGAATGTTCCCAGTGACATGCACCCGGTGAACCACATTTCCCAAGTAAAATGCAGAGTGCGCACAAAAAACAAAACCCCTGATCAGGACCGTACTTAACTTGAATCCTATGCAATCTCTTCATCTTCCAAACCAGCAAAGACACACCAAACTGTTCTCCGGTCATGGCAAAATCTTCAAATCACACAGACAGGGAACACTTCCTATGGAAACGAAAAACAATTCTCACAGTTAAGGCACACACAACAAACGCAAACTACCTCACCTTCAAAAACGCACATATGGGCAACATACCGCAGGTGAATTTCCCCAAGTGACATGCACCCGCTGAACCACATTGCTCAACTGAAACTCAGACCACGCACGACAAAATCCAACCGCTGATCAAGAACCGTACTTAACTTGAAAATGTGAAATCAAATCCTATGTAAACTCTACAGCTTCAAAAATGGCAAAAATCACACGGAACTCTTCTCCGCTCACGGAGAAATCTTCAGATCGTAACAATGGAGAACACTTCCTATTGAAAGGAAAAACAATTCTCACAGTTAAGGCACATACAACAAACACACACGTGCTACGTCATATATGTGAATTCTCCCAGTGACATGCACCCGGTGAACCACATTTCCCAAGTGAAATGCACAGCATGCACAAAAACCAAAACCCCTGATCGGGACCATACTTAACTTGAGAATCTGAAACCAAATCTTCCAAACCAGCAAAGACAAGTCAAACTCTTCTTCGCTCACAGAGAAATCTTCAGAGGGCACGAACACAGAACGCTTCCTATGGAAATTAAACACAATTCTCACCATTAAGGCACACACACAAAACGCAAACTACCTCAGGTTCCAAAACACGCATATGTGCAACATATCACAGGTGAATTTCCCCAGTGACATGCCCCCGGTGAACCACATTTCCCAAGCAAAACACAGAGCACACACGAAAAACAAAACCCCTGATCAGAACCGTACTTAACTTGCAAATCTGAAAGCGAATCCTATGCAAACTCTTCATCTTCCAAACCGGCAAAGACACACCAAACTCTTCTCCGGTCATGGCGAAGTCTTCACATCGCACCGACGGTGAACGCTTCCTATGGAAATGGAAAACAATTCACAGTTAAGGCACGTACAACAAATGCAGACCTTCGCTTCCAAAAAACACACGTGATTTTTCCCAGTGACGTGCACCCGGTGAACCATGTTTCCCCAAGTGAAACACAGAGCACACACAACAAACATCCCAATCAATGGCCGTACTTAACTTGCAAATGTGAAATCAAATCCACTGCCGTGAGGGAAAAATTCCCCCGCTCGCCAACTGCATCGCTGGTTTTCCAAATTAGATATCTTCTGGAGGCAGAACCTACAACAATGACAAAAATTGAACGTGACAAACGGCCTGTGCGCTAAAGACTATTGTAAGCCAGTTACATTTATGGAAATGACATCTATTTCGACATGACTCTGTCCCATTCCCCCACAAACCCTTAAATAACTAAATCGAGAATCGCATGTCACGAGACCCCTCACCACGCTAGTATCACAATGATCCCCCCCCACGCACGTTCCACACAGCCCTCCTCACCGTTATTCCCATGCTTCCAATAATACCGACGAATCTCCACACCTATATCGCACATCTACGATCCATTCGAAGAAAGTGACAAAACTCAACACGTTCGATTGTACGGGACGATGACCACACTGATGACCAGACGACAGCACGCCACCTTACAAGCGACGACGGGCATGGAAAAACAGCATCCGAGTTAACTTATGTAATTAGCCGAGGACCCTTTCGCAATTAGCCCACCGCACCTAACACAGCAAAGGCCACATTGCCTTGGTCAAGGCTGCACTCAAAGCTCTAACTTAACACTTACCTCACGGACGCCACCGGTTATGCCACTTCCGCTTGCGTCTCCGTTGCTTCAAACCGCGAGGACTGAACAGGATGGACTTGCCATGCCTCGCTCCCTCGGCTCTGTACTCGAATCCTCCTGTGGCATGTCAACAACAAATTCCACATTATCGCTAAAAGCGACGATACTATGTTATTGCTCTCCGTTTGCTAAAATAACCAAAAGCCCAAAAGACCCCTGACGCATGTGTATCTATGACAAAGATGCAACTCGCTTCCTGAACGTAGCCCTCCACATTTCCCACCCCGCTGGGGCCTCTCGCTAGCTAGGACGCTCGCATCTGCCTCAGAAAACCACAACTGCATATAGAACCAAAGACAGAGATAGTGGTGATCGCTTGTGCAAACCCAGTGCATCTCTAGTGACATTCTTGCATAAATTGCTAGTTTCGTCCCCTGCAGGCTAGTTCAATTTGGCTCAAGACAGTCACGCTTTCAGGCTGGGTCCAACTCTATTTTATTGTTTGCAAACAAGTTGGGCGGAGGAGCTCGGTGCTCAAAGCAAGGTCGACCTTGAGCATTGCCTGAGCTGAAACTTTTATAGATTTCACATTCCTTCTGGTCAGCATGTCGCAACGTGATTGGTCACTGCAAGTTTACTCAATTCCCTGGCAGAAAGATTAGCAGCTTCTACAACATATGCAATCGGCTAAACAATACCTGCTGTTTCGAGCTTAAGCAATGCAGGGGAAGAAGCACGCTTAGTTTTTACTACAACATGCGCATCGCTCTCTCGGGAGAAATACTCACTTCCTCCATATAATGACCCCCCCCCGCTCCCATCCCTCTTCACAATAGCCATGTGTGACAGGACTTCCGTTCCTAAACAATGAACCTCAGCCTCACAAATCCTTCTGACCATCCAACTCTCGGAAAGACACTTAACTTTGATGTCCCCTCCTGATCTCAAGCTCTTCTTTTCCTTTGTCTACAGGCCATCGCTCTCGTACGTCGTCGTCCCTCGGTCGGTGACGTCTTCCCGGACAAATGAACAAATGGTCACGATCCTCCGTGGAACGTGACGACCGGCATCCACATACGGTACCGTTCTTGCCAATGAGCAAACTTCAACCGCCTACTGCTTCATTAACAAAAGACATTTCTTTTACAAAGTACACTCCCCGTGCCCCGCTGCCGCACCCCCTCGATCGCTTTTCAGGACACAGAAAATGGCTACACTTCTACATACTCCTGCTCATCCTCCCTCTCTTGCTGCCACAGTAACCCATCATTAACTAAGATGCTCTAGTGCTCTGCAGAAAACCGACACCCAGAAGAGGATGAAAGAAAAAAGTAGCAGTGACCGATTATGCAAGCCCAGTGCACTGTAACAGACAGGAAACTGAGCGTGGAGCATCTCTAGCTACAGATGGGTCACTGGCCCAGAAACACCCTTTCCTCCAGAGGAAATGCATGGTCCCTTCCTACAATGACCTTCCACCAGCATGCCTTTCCTACTCCCGTTAGCAACGGTCACTGTTTAGAGAGCTTCTATACAAAAACGAGAAGACACAACAACAGGAATGCTTCTCGTCATCAAACCCTTTGGCAGATACTTAACTAGGACGATTTGACGGGCGTTTCCCCTCTCAATGTCTCATTCCCCTCAGTAGTCGAGGACTCACGGACCTACGAGAAAAATGCATAAAAATATTCATGCATCTTGAAAATGACAACACCGATCCATACAAAATTGGACAATACTGGCAAATGCAAATAAAACCCGACTGCAAACCTGATTGCTAACTTCAGCTATATTTTTTCCCCTTTTCTTTCACATTCAGTCATCTAAAGCCCCATGAGTACAATGAATCAGAGATAACTTGCATTACACATTACAGTAATCTCAGAGCAGCCCCTGCCTAACCCAGCCAGAAAACTGCTATGCTTCTGCAGCAGACACTCTAGAAATCCTATTGATGCTAATGATGTGTGTTTTGCAGAATGGCTATCAGAAACAATTCCCTGTATCATCTTCCCGCATGCATTAAATACGCTACAAATAACATAAAATGCAATTAAATCACAAATCAAAAATGAGAACAGAAGAATGGTACTTTAACCAAAAATACAGCCCAGCATTACCCAATATCAACACTCACCATGATCGTAGGAGTACCTACCTACACCTCCTCAAAGGAACCCAAAGCTGAATGACTCCCTAGGCCTAGATGCCCAGCTTAAATGCTACCATAAGCTCCGCCCCTCAATATCCCAGCATGCCTTGCAGGCCAAAGGAAGGTATAAATGCAGACTCATACGCCACAGACTCCCTTTACTCCATTTCTACATTAGCAGCAGCAAGAGCAGCTCATGCTGAAGCATTTATCATCTCTTCTTCTAACAAATACTAATCTCCACAGACTCAAACTCTGTGACCAGGTGAGGCTACAGTCACCCCTCTTTCTGGGGGCAAGGTTTTCCTTTTAGGAACCTGAAATAGGGTTTCTCAGGGCGTACATAGCTACTGGGTGCTGAAATAGCTACTTTAGATGTAGTGAAGAGGGTGTTTCAACTGGAGTATATGCAGAGTGCAGGAAACATTACTTGCCTGGTGCCACAGAGGATACACGCTGCCTCATTCTCAAGATGAAGGAGGGTGGTCATTCCCTGTTATAGTGCCAGGCCACCTGATACAAACAAGAAACCCACCATGCCCCCCAGAGCCAATATGATGGGCAAATGGCAACCTGTGAGAACTTGTACTCTGATGATGTCAGCTTCAACACTGGCCAACGCTTCCTTTCAGGCTCCCTCCCCCCATCTCCTCTAGACCCCACTGGCTCCGCCAATACTTAATTTTCATACACAAAGGTCTCAGACCTCAATCCTGACACAAATTAGAACATGGGTGGCTAAGTATGGAGCAGCAGCTGCTAGGAGAGTGCTCAGTTCTAAAGGCAACCCAGCCCTACACCCACCCACCCACCCCAGCACCACTAGTAAAGGACAAAGGTAGCAATTACTTAGGAGCCATTCCATTTCAAATGTCCCATGGGCCCGAGACAGTGGAGGTAAACACAAAACCCCTCACCCCTTCCCACCCCACAAAACCCTGCCCCAACCCACACACCTCAAAAATCTCACCCAGAGCCAGACCCCTTACTCTTGCCCAAACCCGAGGCCCAGTCTGAGGAAACTGAATGTACGTGGAGGACAACTAGCAACAGACACAGGACAAATTGAGTGAGCATGAATTGGCCTGTTATTTTGAAATACCTCTGGGGAATAGTTGTGTCTAGACTGGCCAGTTTTTCTGGAAAAATCAGCCACTTTTCCAGAAAAACTTGCCAGCTGTCTATACTGGCCGCTTGAATTTCCACAAAAGCACTGACTTCCTACTGTAAGAAATCAGTGCTTCTTGCAGAAATACTATTCTGCTCCCTTTTGAGCAAAAGGGCCAGTGAAGACAGCTCAGATTTGTTTTCCGCAAAAGAGCCCCAAACACAAAAATGGCAATTGGGGCTTTTTTTTTTTGCAGAAAAGCGCATCTAGATTGGGACACATGCTTTTCCACAAAAGCACTTTTTGCGTAAAAGCATTCTTGCCAATCTAGATGTTCTGTTCTGAAAATGCCTTTAACGGAAAATTTTTCCATTAAAAGCATTTCCGGACAATCATGCCAGTCTAGACGTAGCCTAAAGGTGCATCTAGACTGGCAAGATTTTGCGCAAAAGTGGCTGCTTTTGCACAAAATCTTGGCAGCTGTCTAAACTGGCTGCGAGAATTTGCACAAGAACACTGATGATCTACTATAAGATTGTCCATGTTCTTGCGCAAGAACAGTGATGCTCCCGCTTGGGAAAAAGCCCTCTTGGGCCAATGTACACAGTCTAGACCAGGCATGTCCAAAGTCCGGCCCGGGGGCCAATTGCGGCCCGTGTTCTGGTTTAATACGGCCCCACAGGTAATTTGGCAATATCTATCTTTTATGGCCCCCAACGAATCCATATGTATTGAGATGAATACATTGTAAAATCTCAGTTAATGTCAGTTGGTCTAAATCAGTTATAAATATATTTGGACACAACATGTATACTTGGTGTTATGTTCCTGTTCATATTTTTTGAACTTAAAAGTTGACAGACAACCTCTATTACCAATAATATGTAATGTACTTTACAATGTTCCTGACATATATTTCAGCTTCCTGGATTTTTTTTTTCATCTGGCCTTCAGATATGAAAGGCAGAGTGATTTAACACCTGTTTAGATTTGTCATCCATGTGACGAAATAAAAGTATGCCGTTTGCAATAAACTTTGCATAAAATAGTTAATTTGCATTTAATTTTAATGGTTCAAAGAATGTCAGGCAAAATGGTCGGCCCTCACGCATGTTCACTTCATCAAATCTGGCCCTCTTTGAAAAAAGTTTGGACACCCCTGGTCTAGACACAGCCTTAGAGAATTGTGCCCACAATACCGCAAATGGCCACGGAGTGTAACTCTGGAGGCGCTGCAGAATTATACGTGCATTACCTGCAACGACCACCGAGTGTCACTGTGGAGGCGCTGCACAATTATACCTGCATTACCGGCAATGACCACCGAGTGTCACTGTGGAGGCGCTACAGAATTATACGTGCATTACCTGCAATGACCACCGAGTGGCACTGTGGAGCCGCTACAGAATTATACGTGCATTACCGGCAATGACCACCGAGTGTCACTGTGGAGACGCTGCAGAATTATACGTGCATTACCGGCAATGACCACCGAGTGTCACTGTGGAGGCGCTGCAAAATTATACGTGCATTACCGGCAATGACCACCGAGCGTCACTGTGGAGGCGCTACAGAATTATACGTGCATTACCGGCAATGACCACCGAGCGGCACTGTGGAGGCGCTACAGAATTTGGCACTGTGGAGGCGCTACAGAATTATACGTGCATTACCGCCGGTGACCACCGAGTGTCACTGTTGCTCTGCTAAGGGCAGTTATTTCGGAATGGGGCATTTCTACCCTAATAATATTTCCTGTTTTAAATTGACATGGATTCAGTGTATATGCTCAGATGATCTTATAAAAGATTGTTATTTCAATGTAAGGCTTGTGCTGTATAACAAAGTAAGTACTCCCCACAGTCACTCAAAATGGAGTCCCAGGAAGCACTGGGGAGTAACTAACAGCACGTCTATACGACATCACTTTAGAAAAGTGGTAACGTGAGCATCCAGAGGGGAAGCCCGTTATTTTGAACGTATTTCAGAATAACAGGCTTCTTATTTTTTGTGACATGAGTTTGTTCCAGAATAATGCCATTGTTGAAATTGCTATTTCTAAATAGCAATATTGTGTATGCTCCACTGTCACTATTTACAAATAGCTCCTTCCTACGGCCATTAAAGTAATTATGCTCTAGTGTTTCCTGGGGCTCTAAATCAAGGTAGCACATCCACTTTAGGAAAGCCTGCCTCAGATAGAGTAATTACAAGTCTTCTCTATTTTGAAATAGCATTTCCCCATTACATTTTGGCACGTTTTATTCTGAAATACTTGTTAAAGTATGTCTACACTACATTGACTCTTAGAATATGCTATGTAGCATGTCCTTACTAAGGGAGCCTACCTCTCACAAATTTTGATGCTTCCCTGATGTGGGAACACACTATTTTAAAAAATATTTTCAAATACTTTATTTGAAATAACCCCCAAAATACCTTAATTCCCCAGTGTGAACATAGCATTGCAGTGTAGCTGTAATGTTTGGCTATTTCCATATACCCAAGAATCCCAAAATATCAACCCCTCATCTTCACAGCAAACTTGGTTTTTTTGGATTCATTATTCCAAAGTCCCTGTAAATATCATTCTATGAGGCAAAAGGGACGTTTTCTTAGAGCACCTTATTTTGAAATTTGGCATCACATAGACAGCGCCAAATGATGAAATCATTTGTATAGCTCAAATTGTGTATCTTGAGTATCTTATCTCAATGCTATTTCAAAATGGCTTATTTCAAGTACTCTGTAGAACTCTGAGACTCTCTTTACCCCTCCTTCACCCTCAAAGGTTCTCCCTCCACCCACTTTCCTCTCCCACATTCTTTCCCCAGCCCCTCTCCAGCTACTTTGACCCCAAATAAAAAACACACCCACTTTGTTTCCAAAAAACAATGTCAGTTTTATTGTCTCTGCAGGGGAAGACGGGGAGGATTGAGAGAGGAAAGGCAAAGAGGGGCAAGACACAGGCCCCTAGTTGGGAGATCCTGGGGAGCGTGTCACTGGGGTCCTTGTGAGAAACTTTCCCTCAGGGGCTCCCGGATGTGCACCCCCACCTGATGAGCCTGCTGGATGGCAGCTGTGCACAGCTCTTCAAAGAGCCTGCTGACCTGGCCTGCCTTTGCTCCCCCACCCCCCGCCCAGGAGGAACACCTCCCCCTTCAGATCACAAATATTGTAGAGCACAGAACACTGGCCACTACTTCAGGGAATGTTTCATTCCCCAACATCCAGCCAGGTGACAAGACATTTCAACCTATTGGGGGAGGAATACCTCAGTGGTTTGAGCATTGATCTGCTAAACCCAGGGTTGTGAATTCAATCCTTAAGGATGGGATTTGGAGCAAATCTGCCACGGATGGTACTTGGTCCTGCCACGAGGACAGGGGACTGGATTCAATGACCTATCAAAGTCCCTTCCAGGTCTATGAGATAGGTATAACTCCATATATTTACTTAATATAAATAAATATATGGAGCTATACCTACCTCACCTTGAGACACCCAAAGGCACCCTCCACTACAGGGCGGGCCCAACCAAGCCTGGAATTGAAGCATTCCTTGCTAGGGTCAAGGTGTACGGTGTAAAGCTTCGTGAGCCAGGGCAACAGAATGTAGAACACATCCCCCACCCTGATGATGAGATCAGGGAATAAACTGCCTGCCTCCAGCTTCTGGAAGACTCTGGAGTCGCAGAAGATGCAAGCATCACGTGCCTTCCTTGACCAGCCTAAGAAAATGTCAATAAACTGCCCACGGGAGTTGAGAGGGCCTGTGGGACCATGGAGAAGTAACCTCATGGTTTATATACATAGATGGCTGGTAGTCAGCACTTGGGCAGGGATGTGGGTGCCGTCAATAATATCACTGCCACACGGTTCCGTGTTGCTGAGGTGGATGACCCTGACCAGCTGGCTGGTGTCAATGGCCCACATGTGACATAGTGCGGGTGCTGTCTACTTTGTAACCCAATGTTCCCTCCTGGCTGTGTTGCTATGTGTAATTCCCAATGAGTCACTCCTCATGTGTATTAGCCCCAGACACCTAAGTCTCAGCCTGAGCAGATAAGGCTGTTCCCAGAGGGTGAGACAAAAGAAGAGACGCAGGGTCAGCAATCAGGCTGGGTGGTAGGGCCTGGGAGTTGACTTGGTCTAAAACATCCTCACTCCACCTAGCCCAGCCAAGACTAAGAAAGGGGGTGAAGCCCCTTCCCCACAAGAGGACTAAGGCTGTCTGCCCTCGCTCCTGTGTTAACATCTCTCCTATGCTATGCTGTGTCGCTGAGAAGAAATAAACCCTTTAACTCTACTGGCTGGCCAAGAGACACATCTGGCTGGGGATGGGGGCCCAGGGTCGGGGGCTCCCCGACACACCATCACACCGCACCACCTGTAGCAGGAGACCACCAAACAGAGAATCACTGGGGTGCCTGAGCCCCGTGCACGACCCCCAGCCCACCCCTTCCCTGCCCACACATATCAGGAGCCACCCCCTACGTAGCCTATCCCTGGCAGGGCTCTGTGAGGGTGGGACTGAAAAATTGCCTGGGAAAGCAGCTTCTCCACCACCCCCAACCACCCTTTCCCTAGGATTCCCCATTCCAGCACTTCACACCCCTCTTCCAGGACCTTTGGAGAGAGCCACGCCTGCATGACGTGGGCCCTGACGGTCAACTTTTCCGCACCAACCTGATTCCCGACACATCGGTAGCTGTCCGGCATGGAGACCTTCCACACAGCAATAGTGACCCTCTTCTCCAGAGGGGAATGTGGGTCGCATGCGTGTGTCCCATCGTGTGAGGGCAGGGGAGAGCCAGGAACACAGCTCCAGGAAGGTCTCCTTCCTCATGCACAAATTCTGGAGCAGCTGTTGGTCATCCCAGAGCTCCATGTCGAGCCGGTCCCACCCGTCAGATCTAGTCTCCAGCGCAAGAAGCAGCGGTGCACAGCGTGGTGCAGCTGGAAGAGCTGCGCTCCCAGACAATCAGCTGGTGGTTACGTTCCTGCATGGCCAGGAGGGCAGCCTGTAGAAACTGCACCACGATAGCTAAGGGCCATTGAGTGCCCAGAGGCAGCTCTAGCTCCACGACTGGCAAGCTGAGGTGTCTGCAAGGGCAACCAGAGCAGTCAGAGCAAAGGCTTTGCTGTCCCTCCAGGGAAAGGAGAAGCACCCGAGAAATGGCTGTACCAGGGGCGGGGTCACTTTGCTACCTTCAGAGGGTCCCTTATCCCCCTTCTCTAACACAGGACCTAGGCCCATCCCTGAGGCAGATGTTGTGTGCGCAGAGGAGGGTGGGATCAAGCCCACCATTCTGTGCTCCCCAGACAAATCCCTGCCCTATCCCTGAGTTCACTGCAGATCCCACTCTGTCTCCCTGCCTTCAGTAGGTACCTTCTCCTGCCTTCCTAATGTGGGAGCCAGCTCCATCCCTGGGGGGGTCTATGTTGGCTATTTGGCCGCTCCCAGGGTGGGTGGGATGGGCCCACGAGCCTGCCCTGCCAGGTGAAAGGGTCTCAGATAGCCTCAAGCAGCAGCTCCCAGAAGTAATTGCTGACCAGAAGCCCTGCCTGAAGTGGTTCTGAGTGGCCTTAAATGCAATTCTGCATCCAATCAGTGTGGAGCTTTAGTTGGTGATTTCAAAGTGCTTTTTGAAATACCCTTAAGCCTGCAGTGTAAACATATCCTATGTCTTCACCGCAACTTTCGTTCGGACAAAGCTATTCTGGAAGATATCTTCTGGAAAAGCTGATTTTGGAAATAGCACATCTACATTAGGGGAGCTTATCTCAGACTAATTTTGAGGCTTCCAGGGAGTGTGGACGCTCTATCTCAATTTAGCACCCCAGGATGCACTGGAAAGGACTAACTTTACAATGAGGTGCTATTTTGACATAGCAGCAGTGGAGCATCCAGTCGCTCACCCGCTGCTGAAAAAGCTTATTCAGAAGAGGCGTTTTTCCGACACTGGTACATCTCATTCCCTGAGGAATAAGCCCTCCATTGTTTCAATTTTCTTTTGAAATAACGCAATTGCTGTGTGGATGCTACTGTTGTTCTGCCAGAATAATGTCCCTTATTCCAGAAAAATGGTACAGTGTAGACACACCCTTAGGATATGTCTACACTGCAGCACTAATTGGAACTAACTTAATTCAAATTAGTTAATTCAAACTAAGCTAATTCAAATTAGTGCATCTAGACCTAAAAACTAATTTGAATTAGCATTTTGCTAATTCGAAATAGCATATCCACATTGAGTGGACCCTGAACCAAAGTTAAGGCTGGCCAGAACCAGTGCCTGCACGGCATCAGGTTAGGACTTAGAGTGTGGAGCTCCTAGCCGAGGGTTGTGCTTAAAGGAACCCGACCCCCACCCCAGACACACAGTTCTCAGGGTTCCCCACTTGCTTGTCTACCTTGATGAGGGACAGCAAAGCAGTCCTGTCTTGGAGGCACATCAAAGCACTTGGCCATCAGCCCAGCTGCACTTGCCACAGGCTGCCATCCAAGGGGATCAATTGGGAGGCTGTCAGGATCCAGGAGGCCCTGCAGGAGAGCTTCCACCCCGAGGAGCCCGCAGAGCCACCCCAGCCCTCCCCATCGGGGGCTCATTCCCCATTCCTCCCTAACCTCCTTCCACTTACCCTTCCTGATGTAAAAAATAAATGACACGTGTGTTGTTAAATAAAGAGAGTTTCTATTTTTGAAAACTGAAGGGTGGGGATTAACCTCTGGGGAGACTGAGGAGAGAGGCTGGGAGAGTGGAGGTGGAAACCTGGGAGGAGGGAGCTGGAAGGGGGAAGCCAGGGGAAGCAGGAGAAGGGGAAGTATAAAACTATGGTACACCATACCTTCAGTACTGTGTACAGATGTGGTCTCCTCACCTCAAAAAAGATATTTTGGCCTTGGAAAGGGTTCAGAAAAGGGCAACTACAATGATTAGCCTATCTTCATATGGGACCTGTTCCAAACCCATAAAGAGACTAGGACTTTTCAGCTTAGAAAAGAGGAGACTGAGGGGGATATGACAGAGGTCTATAAAATCATGAGTGGTATGGAGAGGGTGAATAAAGAAAAGTTCTTCATTAGTTCTCATAATAGAAGGACTAGAGGACACCAAATGAAATGAATGCACAGCAGGCTTAAACCTAATGAAAGAAAGTTCTTCACACAGCACATAGTCAACCTGTGGAACTCCTTGCCGCAGGAGGCTGTGAAGGCTAGAACTATAACAGAGTTTAACGAGAAGTTAGATAAATTCAGGGAGGTTGGATCCATGGAGTAGGAACGGTGTCCCTGGCCTCTGTTTGTGGAAGGCTGGAGATGGATGGCACGAGACAAATCGTTTGGTCATTGTCTTAGGTCCATCCCTTCCAGGTACCTGGTGCTGTCCCCTGTAGGCAGACAAGCTACTTGGCTAGATGGACCTTTGGTCTGACCCAGTATGGCCGTTCTTATGTTCTAAACTCAGGGCCGGGAATCTCACTGGACCAACTTGATTTTCATGAAAACCTGCTCATGGGTTCACATGTGACCTTTGGTGGCCAGGCTGGCAGCTATCCTGCCCTAGATGGCCATATTCCTGTGCCTAGTGTGGAGATCATGGATGTTGGAGGCCTCCCCCCAAACCTTGATGAGATCCACGATCTCCGCACTATATCAGGCAGGCGCCCACCTCTTTCAGCCCCAGGCAGGCTCCTGGGAGCCGTCGGCCTGGTTCTGGGAAGAGGCAGAGGGCTGGGTGGCAGCCGCTGGCTGGCTCGTGCCGTGCCAGGTGCAGGGTCTGCTGGCTGGGTGCTGGCAGGCTTGCAACTGGCACGAGCACTCTAGCCAGACCATGGCCCTTTAAGGGCTCCGGGGCCAGGAAGACGGCAGAAAAGTTTCCCTGGTTTCGCCCACAGTGGCCACCAGGGCAACCTGGGAAGGGCTAGCCTCCAACTAGTTCGAATTAAGTGGCTACACAGCCCTTAATTCAAACTACTTAATTCAAACTAGGTAAACCTCACTCTACGAGGAGTAACGCCTAGTTCAAATTAAGCGGTTTGTATGTATAGCCGCTATTAAAGTTAATTTCAACTAATGGCTGTTTGTTCAAATTAACTTTGTAGTGGAGACACACCCTCAGAGATTTGTGCCTGTCTATCAGCAAATGGCCACCAACAGTGAATCTAAACTACATGCCTTTTTCAACAGAGGCTTTTTCTAAAGTATTTTTCGAAAAAGCCTCTGTTGAAAAAGCTTCTAGATTGATTTTTTTGCTCCGCATCATGCTATCAGCTTTTTTGAAAAAGAGCGTCCAGACTGCCAGATGCTCTTTCAAAAAAAGAAGGCACCCAGAAGTGCTTCTGGCAGGGCATGGGTGCAGCCTTTATTTCCAGGTGTTGCTGCCTGCCCTTTGCAGACGCGCGTGCTTAAAGGGATCCCCTGGACAGCCGTTGCTCTGCTCCTGCTTCTGGCTTGCCTACCTCCTGGAAGGAAAGCAAAGCTGCTGCAGTGCTTGCTCTGGTTGCCCTGCTTCCTCGGACACCACAGCAGTTTATTTTCAGGTTCAGGGTTTTTTTCTGCTTTTCACTGTGTTGGGGAGAATTCACAGACATTTGCGTCGGGTGGTCAGGCCGGGCACGCAATGCCCGCATCTTCCAGAACTCATACCTGTACCGCAGCCTGCAGGCTGGGTCATTCTTTCTGGAGTGAAACTATGCAGTCAGGGATGTGCAGATACCTACGTGCATTGTGGCTGACACGGCGAACCCCCTTATGACCTGGCTCATGAAGCCATTCACTGGACACCTCGATGCGAGCAGGGACCTCTTTAACTCTCACCTGAATCGGGCTCAATTGGAGGTGGAGGGCGCCTTTGGCCATCTGAAGGGCAGGTTTATAAGCCTTCTCGCTCGGCGGGACATGGGGGAACACAACATCCCCGATGTGGTTGCTGCATGCTGTGTGCTGCACAACGTAGTGGAGAGAAAAGAGGAGGCCTTCCTCCCAGCATGAGGCTGCTGTGGAGGGGAGGCACTTTGAGCAGCCCCGGACAGCTGCCATCCAGCAAGCCCTCCAGCTGGGATTGCACATTCAGGAAGCCCTGAGGGAGCGATTCTCCCAAGGAGCCCAATGAGTTTCCCCACAGCCTTCCAAATGTGGGATTGCCCCATGCCTCCAGTGCCTTCCCCCCCCTCCCCGTCCAAAGCCCCTCCCAGCCCCACATTCACACTGAGAACAGAGACAGGCTGTGACAGACCGGGCCGGGTCTGGGCACAGCTGACGTCATCTGCTCTGGGCAAATTGCTCAAACTATGGGCTCCTTACAGTCCCCAGACTGGTGACCTTCCCAAACAGGCCACAAACCAGTCCCAAAAATAAATTGTTTGTTAACAAAGTAAAGTGCTTCCCTTACTGACTCACACAGATGGGAAGGGGAATGTCAAGCTGGAAGGGAGGAGGGAGGCTCAGGGCTGAGGGTGCCACCTGGATGAAGAACCCCTGCCACCTTGGCTGCAGAGGCCGGCTTGGAGATGGCTGCGCGTGCTGGCTGGGCCTGGGCAGGAGGTGCGGCTGTACCTGAGTCTGGGATGGCAGCGGGTGAAGGGGGGCAGGGGGGTGACGGGAGGGGTGGGGGAGCTGGTGGGAGGGGGAGGGCAGGCTGAGCAGGAGGAGCAGGAACAGACACAGGACCGGGGAAGGCCATGGCCTCCCAGATAGCAGTGCAAATAGCAGTGCGCTGTGTTGGGGAAATCTCGCTCCCCTGGGGTACAGAGTCCCCAGAAAGGTCCAAGGCTGGAGGTCAAAGCAGTGAGGCAGGAGAGAAATCCAAAAGGAAAATTTTATTATGCATGCAGGCTGACAGCTACAAGAGTGAGAGCAGCAGCAGCCCTGAGAGAGAGTTTCCGGGATCCTTTATACAGTATGTTCAGACAGTTTAGTTGTTGATTATTTTCTTTAACATATTAAAGTCTCAGCAGAAGTACTCTGAGACGTTTCTGTTCACACCAGGTGTGCTAGAAGTAAGTTTTACAGAACAAAGGCACATGAGAACCTGAGTGAGGAGTCTACAAGGCAAACTGTGACAAAGATAACAGTTTACATAACAATTTGTGACAGACTAGGAGTCTCGTGAAGTTGAGATACGCATTGTAAGGGTCTTGATTAGAGTTAAGATGATTTCTCTCTGTTACAGGGAGAGAGGCCTGGAAAACTTTTAACCCTTACAGCAGTTTTCTGTTAGAGAGTTTTGATTTCCTGCACAGTCCCTCCTTAGACACAATTGGAGTTATTTGATTTTTTCCCACAGCTGCTGCACAAACTCATCCAGCAAGCGACTGCGCCACTCTGTCTCTGCCTGCATCCTCTGATTACATGTCTCCTGCATCCCTCACAGGGCCGAGATGTGCTGCCACACCAGGTCCAAATACTTGCACCAGTGCCGATGGGTTCCCTGCAGCCGTCTGGGAGGTGGGAGAGGTGTGGCCCCCCACCCTCCTGGACAGCTGGGCTGGATGTGGAGGACAAGAGAGAAAAGTCATCAGTCATGCATGCTCACACTTTCCCTGAGAGACAGCATGCCCTCCTCAGCAGTCAGTGCCTGTCCTCTAGGATCAGCAGATGCTCATGTGGTCACAGCAAGGAGTGGTATGCCCTGAGCAGCAGCCACGGCCTCCCTGAAGCCCAGACAGTGTGCAGGCCACCATCCTGCCCCCCTCCCCCCACCCCATGGCCAAGCAGCACAGACAAGTGCCAGGCCACAGTTGGGGTTCCCGCAGGTTGCTAAGAAGCCTGAAGCTGTGTGGCAATTCCCAGGGTCCCAAACCCCTGCCTGTACCTGGCATCAGTGTCTGTAGGAGCAGGTGGTTCCTCGCAGCCATGCAGCTGCAGGGGTAGGACAGCCCTCCCTGAGGTCAGTCGTGTGTGTACCCCCCTCCCCCCAGGATGTGATCAGCATGACATGTCACAGTACTGCACCATCCTCTTTGCTCCCGCCTCCCCTGCCCTGTGTGTGTTGGACCCTCACAGCACTCACCTGATGTTCCCTCCCCGGTGCCCAAAGTTGTCTGGGCAGGAACAATAGAGATGAAAGCTCTGGCAGGAGTGTCCACCAGGGCTTCTACCTAGAGGCCTTTATTTTCGACCAAAAATCTTCCCCGCATCCACACTTCCCTTTTTTTGACAGATGTCCATCAAAAATAGTGTTATTCCTCGTAGAACGTAAAATGAGATTTACTGCTGTCAACAAAACTGCCGCATTCTGTTGATTTACTGTCGACAGAACGCAGCGGCCGTCTAGACGCACATAAAGATTTTTTGAACAATCCCTGTAGTCTAGACACACCCCAATTGTCACAGTTGCTGCATTACAGAATTGTGCATGCATTGCCAAAAGTGGCCATCGAGTGTCAATGCTCTGTTGCGGCACTTTTACACTAGGCAGTTAGGAGTTATGAAATAACAAACTAATGACTCCTGTTTGTGATGAGGAATAACCCTGATGTAGAAATGGTTATTTTGAAATGTCTTCAGTATATATGCTCAGCTGTTCTTATTTAGAAATAACTACTCCCCAGAGTCATTCAAAGTAATTACTCCCCAGTGCTTCCTCAGACTCTAAATCAATGTAGTACGTCAACATTAGGGGAGCCTGACTCAGACTAATTTCAAGGCTTCCCTGTAGTTTGGATGTTCTATTTCAAAGTAGTTAGCTTATTCTGACATAAGTGTGTAGCGTAGACATTATTCAAAATAACTTATACCTTGAATCTTTTAAACTGCCAAACTCATTGCACTAGCTGGCTTCCAGCCCTAGTGATGGGCTCAAGGCTTTAGTCTCTGCCACAAGTCAGCCATTCTTTCATGAATCCAATGCCACTGACAACTGAAAAGAGAATGAGAGGAGACTTGTAAACTCAACCACCACTACTGGTCAAAACACAGACATAAACATGTGCATCACCTAACTGCTGGTCACTGGAGACCCCTTCTTTATTCCTCTCCAGCCTATCCAGGTCCTAAAATGCTCAGAATTTATAAGAAACTATGACCATCTCCACTTTACCACACCCTCAGTCCACTATACCCACACCCTGCCCAGAATACTCTGGTCCTCTGAGGGACGTGATGATTGAGCAAGCAACTGGAGAACAATGTGATGATGTCCAGTGATTACACGGACAGATGCTCTGTACTTTGTCGTCCCTCCCTCCCTCCACATCGCTGTATTTGAAGGGCAGCGACCCACGTGCAGCTACTTACAGACAGGAAAGGACAATCCCAGACAATTACCAGCCACGGGCAGAGCTCTGCCTTCCCCAGGATCTGTCCCATGGAAATCACAAGCATCTCTCTGCTCGCAAGGAGGCACCTCGCTGCACAGACACTGGCTGAAGATAATTTCACAAAACATACACCAGCTCCTACACCATCACGACAGACCTCCACAGCTCCACTGTCAATAGGAACAACAGGTGACTCAGACTCACTTCAGGCAGATGCCCCTCATCTAGCTGAATGTCCAGAGTGGCTCCGATTGCCTACAGCAGGCCTCTGCAAGAACAGCAAATAACCCATGGAAGAAGTATCACTGCCAAAAATGCTACAGCTGCATGAGACCATCCAGTACCTGCCTCTCTCTCCAACCCTTTCTACAACACAGCTGTTCCGCTACAAGATACGGACTGAACACTGACGGGTCAGTTGGCTGTAGCTCCCCACTGACATCAGGATTATGCCAACACACCCGCTCATCTTCCATGCGCTCGAGTCCAAGCCAGTAAAAATGGAAACACACCTCACATGCCGCTTCCTCTCTTTTTTCTGTTGTGTTGGCTAACACGGATTCATATGCCCTTGTGTTGCCCAAACGTCCAGTTTTGTGAGACCCCTTTTTAACTCATTCCTACCAGCTTTGGATTAGGGATGTTAAAGACAAGTCTATCCCCATAAGCAAATGCTTATGGGATAGTTGTCTGTTGACTAGTCAGCTAGTCAATTCCCCACACCTTGCTGCCTTTCTGAGATTGAAGTACTCCTTCCCCCCCGCCCCAGCTTTCTAAGTGGCAGCACTGCATGGCTGAGCTACAGATCAGCTGTGCGGCAGCTGCCCCTTTGAAAAGCCAGCTCCACGCATTTAAAGTGGCAGCCATGGAACCCGGGGTCAGCTGAGAACTCCCCAGCTGATCCCCAGCTCTGCGTGGCATTTCCCCAGCTGGCCCCAGGTTCCACACGGCATGACCTGGGGCTCCTCATGGCATGCAGCACGGCATGGAGCCTGGGGTCAGTGAGGGACTCAGAGTCCCCAGCTGAACCCAAGCTCTATTACTTTGAAATGCACAACAGTCCCTGCTGGACTCTTGTACTTTTCAAAGGAGGAATGGGGAAGTGCCTATCGACTTTGATTTAGTCACTATTTATCCCTTTAGTCTCTCCTTTTTCAAGAACATATGTGAGACGTTTAATAGCAGTGGTCCAAATGCAGATCCCAAAAGCATAACACTCATTCCTACTCTCCCCGTCATAGCCACCAGGCTGCTGGTCAGTCCTCGTGGTTAAGGGGTTATCCTAGCCAGATATTTGGTCAGCCAATAACAATGCAGTTAGGGATTTCAAACTGGGAACAAAGGAATTTTTAACTTTTTCCTCCTCTGTCTGAGGCAGAGTGGATTCTTCCAGGCAACAGGGAGCTTCGAGGCTGTCTCGCTCTCCCTAAGAAAAGTCTTTTCACAATATGTAAGTAGGGCAAAGTTTAATTAATCTATCAGGTTTTTAATTGTTTTAACATCAATTTGAAATTCCCAAACCATAAAAGTGGTTTTTTTTCTATTTTGTAATGAAGCTTTCTAACCCACAGAATTGTCTCTGGCTACGTCTAGACTGGCATGATTTTCCGGAAATGGTTTTAACGTAAAACTGTTCCGTTAAAAGCATTTTCGGAAAAGAGCATCTAGATTGGCACGGATGCTTTTCCGCAAAAGCATTTTTTGCGGAAAAGCATCCGTGCCAATCTAGACGTGCTTTTCCGCAAAAAAGCCCTGATCGCCATTTTCGCAATCAGGGCTTTTTTGCGGAAAATAAACCTGACCTGTCTATACTGGCCCTTTTGCGCAAAAGTTTTGCACAAAAGGACTTTTGCCCGAATGAGAGCAGCATAGTTTTCCACAAGAACACTGACAATCTTACATGAAATCGTCAGTGCTTTTCCGGAAAAGCAAGCAGCCACTGTAGACAGCTGGCAAGTTATTCCGGAAAAGCGGCTGATTTTCCAGAATAAGTAGCCAGTATAGACACAGCCTCTGAGTATACAAATTGGTGGCCCTTACCATCTAGCCACCTTAACTATACTTGCAACGGCACTATTGTTTTGATAATAAAAAGTTTGTTTTCTTTTCTAATTAACCTGCTATAGGTTTATTTTGGTGTCCTAGTTTTATCTGTAAACTCTCTCTGTCTGTCTGACTGTCTGGGAGTCACCTAGCACAGACTGCAGCTTGTTTTTCTCTCTTCTTTTTCAAGCTCTGAGGGGAAAAAGAACTTCAGGTACCCCTGAGGTTTTAGGGAGCAGGTTTCCCAAGAGATCTCATCCCTAGTTTTCTTGGACTACTTGGGTGATGGCAGTGGATATTCCCTAAAATTTGGGTTTTAGGATTTTGGGGGAAAGTTTTTGTACCAAAGCCTGGACAGATCAGGTTTTGGGGTACTTTTGCAGACCCCTGCTCCTGCATTTGTTGTGCCAAAGTGGGTTACTCCCCCCCATCTTTTACAGGGAGTACCCAGCAATGTTTTTATGAGGATCTAACAATACTTCAACTGCTTGAATGTCCGTCCATTGTTATAAAGAACGAGAGGGGCAGGGTGATTTAAGCATAATAAAGTCCATGCCCCAAAGGCAAAGCCGCATCAGCTCAAACTCTGTTACATTTAAGAACTGCCTCTGAAGTTAGGACATGGGCTTTAAGCACACCTCATGTATGAAATCCAGGGTTTCAAACTCAGGAGGGGGGCTACTGCCCTCCTACCCCATTTCTCTACCCAATTCTACACCCATAGGACCAAGGGCACCTACCCCCCTCAAACAATGGTGCCCTTGGCCCTATGGGTAGAGAAAGGGCAGGGTTAGGAGTGCACATTGCCATGGGCTGGCGGTGTTAAAAGGAAGAGAAAGGAGGGGTTGAGAGATCCACTGGATGGACGGGTGCACTGGAAGGATCAAGAGCGTGTTGGGCTGGGGGCCGTTAGTGAGGAAGAGGAGGGTGGATGAGGGGGTCCTTATCTGTTGAAAGATGAATGGGGAGAAGGTACGGTGAGGGTTGAGGTGAGCTGGGAAGGTGGCTGTGACGGACCGGGCCAGGTCTTGCCACAGCTGAAGGCGTCCGCTCAGGGCGAATTGCTCAAAACTCGGAGCTCCTTACAGCCCCAGACTGGAAGCCTTTCCCAAATAGGCCATAAACCGATCACACTGAGTGCTTTAGCGGCCAATCTGGACAGCCAGAAGCCTCAGGAGCAAAACCCCTCAGACACCCGAGCTCTCCCTGTGCCACAATTAGCCCCAGGCCTGCACACAGGTGAGGGGGTTGTAGAACCCAATCTCACCTTCCCCGAATGGGTCTTTCCGGTCCCAAAGAACCAGCCACAAATCCCCGGACAGTTTACACTTTGGATCTTACCCACAAGATCACGCTGGGCCAATCCTTTAGAATCTAAAATCTAAAGGTTTATTAATAGAAGAAAAGCAAAGCATGAGAGTAAGGTTGTTAAGGAGAATACATTACATGCACCACTCACCAAGTTCTCAATGCAGGCTCTCAGGAGAGATGTTATAACTGCTATCTTAAAGGTCTCTGGTGTTCATCCTTTGTCAGAATGGGTCAGCAATCCTCCTCAGCTCTCTGTTCCTTGCAAGGCTGCATCTAGGATCAGTAGCAGAATTGAAGACAAGATGGAGTCCGCCTCATGGCACTTGTATATCTCCCCAGTACCTTCCAAGTGGAGCAGGTCACATGGTTGAATGACTTAGCTGTTTCATATGTCAGGAGCCATTTTGCCCTGGCTGGGTTGCAAGTTCCCAGACACAGTCCTCAGGTATGTATTGGGCACCTTGAGAGCCATTATCCCTGGACCAGTGCTAATTAGCATACTCATTCAACGGATAATCCTCCTTTACAACAGGCAGTGGAGGCCAATATCAGCACATACTCCATATTCATAACTCCACATACAGATATCATACAAGTACATGAGTAGCATATACAGAATCAGTAGAACATGACTTTCATTTGACATCTCGCATGGCCCCCTTTGTATAGACTTTGGGGCAAACACCTCCCCCCAATTGGTGCAGCACTGATCTGTCTGCTTCCCTTAAAATCCAGTAACATGACACCCAGACAAAAGACCAGAGTCTCTGCTTTCCTCTTCCTTTGAGGCCACTCCCGACCACCCACTGCTCGGACTTAAGGACAAAAGCAATTGTGTAACTGTTTAACTTCAAAAACATCTCACCAAATATAATGATTGCGCAACAAAATAGCAAATGAAATTTGATGTGGATAAGTATAAAGTAACACACATTGGAAAAAAATAACCCCAACTATACATACCATATGATGAGGGCTAATTTACCTACAACTAATCAGGAAAGATATCTTGGAGTTATCGTGGATATTTCTCTGAAAATGCACTATACGGTCAAAAAAGCACATAAGATATTTTTCATCTTATTTTTTATCCCTTTTTAAATAATTACTAGCATCCTAATGCCCCTATATAAAACTTCTATACACAGTGTTCAAGATGTAGCCGTACTATATGTGGTCTCCTCACCTCAAAAAAGATACTGTACTTCGGCATTAGAAAAGGTTCACAAAAGGGCAACTACAATGATTAGCCTCTCTTCATATGGGACGTGCTCCAAACCCCTAAAGAGACTAGGACTTTTCAGCTTAGAAAGGAGGAGACTGAGGGGGATATGACAGAGGTCTATAAAATCATGAGTGGTGGGAGAAGGTGAATATAGAAAACTTCTTTACTTGTTCCCATAATATAAGAACTAGAGGACACCAAATGAAATTAATGCGTAGGAGGCTTAAACCTAATGAAAGAAAGTTCTTCACACAGCGCACAGTCAACGGGTGGAACTCCTTGCCGATGCTGTGAAGGCTAGGACTATAACATAGTTTTAAAAAAAACTAGATAAATTCATGAAGGTTACGTCCATAAAAGGCTATTAGCCTAGAGGTAAGAAGAAATGATGCCCCTGGCCTCTGTTTGTCAAAGGCTGGAGATGGATGGCAGGAGACAAATTGCTTTATCATTGTCTTCAGTCCACCCCCTCTGGGGCACCTGGCACTGGCCACTGTTGGCAGACAGGCTACTGGGCTAGATGGCCCTTTGGTCGGACCCAGTATAGCCATTCGTATGTTCTTATCAGTATCAGAAGTGCACCGATGGATACGGAGCACGTAGCTCCGCGGGATCTGGTGCTTCTGGGGCGATGACTTAAAAGCCAGCTCCCCACGCGCACAGGCTCTCACCTCTCCCGAGCCCTTGCGGACTCTGTATTAGAGACAGCAAGGGGGAGGGAAGTGTGTGTAGTTGTCAAGATTAACCGATAAGCCCAGGTTTATCAGTTAATCGTATACACGACTATACACTAATATCCCATTCACCGACTGTCACTGTTAACATTTCTGTAACGGAGTAAGTGCACTGCCGGGAGCAGGTACACCTTGAGAGGCCTCCAAGCTTACCCAGTACATGGAGAGACCTTTTCTCAAAGGCCCACCTTCTGATGGGTTTGGTCCGCCTTCTGGGATGCCAGCGTATGTGCTGGCATTTCACTGAGACTACTTGCTCCACTAGCCTTGCCTGCTTCTCCCTGTTTTGCTGACTTAGGCTCTCTGGCCTCTAGGAGCCCACGCAAGTTGGGACGCACCAAGTGTAGAAACACAGAGTCTGCAAACAGCTCTCTACGGTAAGGCTTAGCTAGAAAATCGTCCAGCACTCAATTGCACTTCCCCTCCAGAAACTACACCCAAAATAATATTATCTGACGCAGGAGAGAAATCACTACAATGCAAGCTCATACGTTTGCCCATCCCCTCAATGAGGAGTAACATACGCTCAATTTCTCCCGCTTCCCTCCTGCTGTTAGATTTTAATAAAACAAATGTAGTTTGTGTAATTTCTAACTTTTACAGTTGAGAGACTGCTGTCATTTATCAAAACAAAATAAAGCACGCATACCGTGTATGGGTGTAGGCATGGATGGAGGAAGGGCAGCATTAGGAATGCAGGTTGCCATGGGATGTGGGTGTAGAAAGGAAGAGAAGGGGGCTGGGACCCAATGGATGGGAGGATGGACTGGAAGGGTCTGGAGTGTGGCATGGCTTGGGATGGGGGGTTGTTGAGAAGGAAGACGAGAGTGGTTGAGGAAGTCCTTACATGCGGAAGGAGGGCTGGGGGGAAGGTAGCGATGGCAGGCGCGACGGGAGTGGGGAAGGAGGAACTGTGCGTTAGGAAGGGCAGAAATGGGGGTTAAGGGTCCTATAAATGGGGAAAATATAGGGATAGGGATAGAGTGTGGGATGGGGAGTGTCCTAGGCAGGAAAAAGAGGGGCTCCTTGAAACATGAATGGAGGTATGCTCTGGGGGTGCAGGTTCCTCTGAGTCTCTGAAGAGAAGAAGGGAAACTGAAGGACACCAGGAATAGGGGGTATGGGCTAGCAAAGAGCACTGGTAGGGGTGCAGGTTGTGTGAAGGGGAAGTTAAAATGTACTGCGGGAGTGGAACTTCCGCTCGGACTCGCTGTCTAAGCAAACGTGACTTCCCTTCCTAGACCCGAGTGGGCCGTAAGCTGAGAGATTTCCAGACCCGACACTTATCTCCCTGTCAGCGATGGCTGCTCCGCTCCCAGCCAGACGGTTCTCGCCTCGCTTCGACCAAGCTCCCGAGCTCGCTGTTCTCTTTTCCGTTCCATCCCCAGACGGGAGGACACCGGGAGGGTTGACTTCTTATCGCTCGCTATCGAACACAGCAGAGGGGAAAAAACAAACAAACAACTTAGCTTTTCAGTCCGCAAGGACGCGGCATCGTTTCTCCTCCCACCATCGCACCGCTGCCTCCCACCATCGGCCACCCCCTCCCAATGCCACTCCAGGAACGCAGAGAGAAAGGAAGCCTTGAATATCTATCCACGCACTGTTGAACCGCCTACTGCCCCTTCACCAGTCCCCAAGCCACCAGGCTCCGTGCCCCAGCATGAAGCTCTCTGCCTCAGAAGAAACATACTGCCAGGACGCTTGAAGATTTCAAAGCACGCACCTCTTACTCACACAGAGCCATGGGAAGGCCGAACGCTGAGGACCCTTCACGTGTTCCGAGAATCACGTCCAGGCACCTCAAGTCAATCTCGGACGGTATCTTCTCAGCCCACGGCCCCTCACTGATTCCTCTGCAAGGGTGGCCGAAAAAGCCCAGCGTTAGCTCTCTCTCACTAAGGTCTGTGGCTGTGGGAATGCTATCCTTTAGCCCTTTCCCCCCCTCTCGCCTATGTATCGGGTCCTCTACAAGAACACCGAGTTATTCAGCCATGACGCACCACCGCTCTCCCTTGCGCGACTTGCGAACCTGCTGAATTCCCGTTGGCTCCTGAGCCCTTAACCCTTGGAGATGCTCACCTGGAATGCCTGCAAGTGTGCTGTACAAGGAAACGGCAGAAGCAGAGCAAGGACAAAGACACAGACAGAAACAGACAGACAGGACGTATTGGCCAATACGAGAGAGCAACAAGAGAGAAACACATAAGAGGCAGCCAGAAACCTTACCACCTTGCGTCTTCCTCCTCGAGCCAAGCGTGTGCTGAGAAGGACACCGTGTTCCAGAGAAACCAGCACCCCTGACAAACGGGAGCCCTGTTTCTCCCACTACCAAGTAAGCACCTCGGGAACCTCCGCTCGGACTCGCTGTTTAAGCAAACGTAACGTCCCTTCCTAGACCCGAGTGGGCCGTAAGCCGAGAGATTTCCAGACCCGACACTTATCTCCCGGTCAGCGATGGCTGCTCCGCTCCCAGCAGGACGGTTCTCGCCTCGCTTCGACCAAGCTCCCGAGCTCGCCGTTCTCTTTTCCGTTCCATTCCCAGACGGGAGGACACCGGGAGGGTTGACTTCTTTTCGCTCGCTACCCAACACAGCAGAGGGGAAAAAACAAACAAACAACTTAGCTTTTCAGTCCGCAAGGACGCGGCATCGCTTCTCCTACCACCATCGGCCACTCCCTCCCGCTGCCACTCCAGGAACGCGGAGAGAACGGAGGCCTTGAATATCTATCCACGCACTGTTGAACCGCCTACTGCCCCTTCACCAGTCCCCAAGCCACCAGGCTCCGTGCCCCAGCAGGAAGCTCTCTGCCTCAGAAGAAACATACTGCCAGGACGCTTGACGATTTCAAAGCACGCACCTCTTACTCACACAGAGCCATGGGAAGGCCGAACGCTGAGGACCCTTCACGTATTCCGAGAATCACGTCCAGGCAGCTCAAGTACATCTCGGACGATTTATTCTCCGCCCACGGCCACGCACTGATTCCTCTGCAAGGGTGGCCAAAATGCCCAGCGTTAGCTCTCACTCACTAAAGTCTGTGGCTGTGGGAATTCTATCCTTTAGCCCTTTCCCCCCCTCTCGCCTATGTATCGCTTCCTCTACAAGAACACTGAGTCAGTCAGCCATGACGCACCACCGCTCTCCCTTGCGCGACTTGCGAACCTGCAGAATTCCCGTTGGCTCCTGAGCCCTTAACCCTTGGAGATGCTCACCTGGAATGCCTGCAAGTGTGCTGTACAAGGACACGGCAGAAGCAGAGCAAGGACAAAGACACAGACAGAAACAGACAGACAGGACGTATTGGCCAATACGAGAGAGCAACAAGAGAGAAACACATGAGAGGCAGCCAGAAACCTTACCACCTTGCATCTTCCTCCTCGAGCCAAGCGTCTGCTGAAAAGGACACCGAGTTCCAGAGAAACCAGCACCCCTGACAAACGGGAGCTACCAAGGAAGCACCTCGAGAACCTCCGCTCGGACTCGCTGTCTAAGCAAACGTGACTTCCCTTCCTAGACCTGAGTGGGCCGTAAGCCGAGAGATTTCCAGACCCGACACTTATCTCCCGGTCAGCGATGGCTGCTCCGCTCCCAGCAGGACGGTTCTCGCCTCGCTTCGACCAAGCTCCCAAGCTCGCCGTTCTCTTTTCCGTTCCATCCCCAGACGGGAGGACACCGGGAGGGTTGACTTCTTATCGCTCGCTACCGAACACAGCTGAGGGGAAAAAACAAACAAACAACTTAGCTTTTCAGTCCGCAAGGACGCAGCATCGCTTCTCCTCCCACCATCGGCCACCCCCTCCCGCTGCCACTCCAGGAACTCGGAGAGAACGGAGGCCTTGAATATCTATCCACGCACTGTTGAACCGCCTACTGCCCCTTCACCAGTCCCCAAGCCACCAGGCTCCGTGCCCCAGCAGGAAGCTCTCTGCCTCAGAAGAAACATACTGCCAGGACGCTTGAAGATTTCAAAGCACGCACCTCTTACTCACACAGAGCCATGGGAAGGCCGAACGCTGAGGACCCTTCACGTGTTCCGAGAATCACGTCCAGGCAGCTCAAGTCCATCTCGGACGGTATCTTCTCAGCCCACTGCCCAGCCAGTTTCCCAGCTGTTACCCAGTCTGGAGCCAGCAAAGCCCTCGGGCAGGAGTGACAGCAAAGGGCTAGGACCCAGAAGCCGTGTCCAGGGGTCAGTCTGGAGTGCTGTACAAAGCCCAGGACCATCCACATATCCTGTGTGGTGCAACCTGCTGAGTGGAGACAAAGGCTCAGGGCTGCTCTCATACCCTGATCAGACACTTTACTGAATGTGGTGCAGGGAAAAGGTGGACTGATGGCTCCCATGAATGGGCGTGCAGACTGGAGTGAGGAAGGGCCCCGGGATAAGAATATGGATGGGGGTGCAGGCTGGGGGGAGGAAGGGCCCCAGGATAAGCATATGGACGGGGGTGCAGGCTGGGGAGAGGAAGGGCCCCGGGATAAGAGTATGGACGGGGTGCAGGCTGGGGTGAGGAAGCAGGAGGGGAGGGGGCTGCGCGGAGCCTGGAGTGCGGGATGAGGGGGCCATGGGCAGGAGGGGAGAGGGCTGTGCGGAGCCTGGAGTGCGGGATGAGGGGGCCGGGGGCAGGAGGGGAGAGGGCTGTGCGGAGCCTGGAGTGCGGGATGAGGGGGCCATGGGCAGGAGGGGAGAGGGCTGCGCGGAGCCTGGTGTGTGGGATGAGGGGGCCGGGGGCAGGAGGGGAGAGGGCTGCGCGGAGCCTGGAAATAACGAGCTTCTTACTTTGCCTGCTGTCAAAGGGCAAGACTGGGGCCACGTGGCGTGCGGAGCAGGGACAGCAGCTGGGGGCGATGGAATTACACGTGCATTACCCGCAATGACCACCGAGCGGCACTGTGGAGGCGCTACGGAATTACACGTGCATTACCTGCACTGACCACCGAGCGGCACTGTGGAGGCGCTTCGGAATTACACGTGCATTACCCGCAATGACCACCGAGCGGCACTGTGGAGGCGTTACGGAATTACACGTGCATTACCCGCAATGACCACCGAGCGGCACTGTGGAGGCGCTACGGAATTACACGTGCATTACCCGCAATGACCACCGAGCGGCACTGTGCAGGCGCTTCGGAATTACACGTGCATTACCCGCAATGACCACCGAGCGGCACTGTGGAGGCGCTACGGAATTACACGTGCATTACCCGCAATGACCACCGAGCGGCACTGTGGAGGCGCTTCGGAATTACACGTGCATTACCCGCAATGACCACCGAGCGGCACTGTGGAGGCGCTACGGAATTACACGTGCATTACCCGCAATGACCACCGAGCGGCACTGTGGAGGCGCTACGGAATTACACGTGCATTACCCGCAATGACCACCGAGCGGCACTGTGGAGGCGCTACGGAATTACACGTGCATTACCTGCAATGACCACCGAGCGGCACTGTGGAGGCGCTACGGAATTACACGTGCATTACCGCCGGTGACTACCGAGCGGCACTGTTGCTCTGCTAAGGGCCGTTATTTCCGAATAAAAAAGATTGTTCTTAGGGTAGAAATGCCCCATTCCGAACTAAGAACACGCTGGGCGGGGCTATGCCGGGGGGCGGGGCTATGATAGGGGCGGGGCGCGCTGCGACGTGCCCCGGGAGGCCGCACTATGAGAACTACAAGTCCCAGGATGCGTCGCTAACACTTGGAGTGACACGAGCGCGGGACCAACCGCGTCGCTCCCTGGTCAATGCCCCGTTGTGATGTCACCTCCGCTGCACCCGCCCAACCGAACAGCGCCAGGCCTGCCCTGGCCCTGCAATGGCCGATGGGAGCTGCGGACAGGGGCACTCAGTTTCCCACAAGCCACTGCGGCTACTTTCCCTACTCCCCCTCATCCCGCCCCTCCCCATTGCTGGGCGGGGCTCCTGCCTCAGAGACGGCAGCGTCCGCAGCTGATGCCCCGCCCCCACTCGGGAGAGGAGACTCCGCGGCAACCCTTCCCCCCCAAACTCCTCCCCACCCGGTGCAGTCTGATCCCCCCAAACTCCTCCCCGCCCCGTGCAGTCTGATCCCCCCTCAAACTCCTCCCCCCCGTGCAGTCTGATCCCCCCAAACTTCCCCTCCGCCCCGTGCACTCTGATCCTCCCCCCCGTGCAGTCTGATCCCCCCAAACTCCTCTCCCCCCGTGCAGTCTGATCCCCCCAAACTCCTCCCCGCCCCGTGCAGTCCGATCCCCCCAAACTCTTCCCCGCCCCGTGCAGTCCGATCCCCCCAAACTCCTCTCCCCCCGTGCAGTATGATCCCCCCCAAACACCTCCCCGCCCCGTGCAGTCCGATCCCCCCCAAACACCTCCCCGCCCCGTGCAGTCTGATCCCCCTCCAAACTCCTCCCCCCCCGTGCAGTCTGATCCTCCCCCCCGTGCAGTCTGATCCCCCCCCAAACTCCTCCCCGCTCCGTGCAGTCTGATCCTCCCCCCCGTGCAGTCCGATCCCCCCCAAACTCCTCTCCCCCCGTGCAGTCCGATCCCCCCAAACTCCTCCCCCCCGTGCAATCTGATCCCCCCAAACTCCTCTCCCCCCGTGCAGTCTGATCCCCCCCAAACTCCTCCCCGCCCCGTGCAGTCCGATCCCCCCAAACTCCTCCCCGCCCCGTGCAGTCCGATCCCCCCAAACTCTTCCCCGCCCCGTGCAGTCCGATCCCCCCAAACTCCTCTCCCTCCGTGCAGTCCGATCCCCCCCAAACTCCTCCCCGCCCCGTGCAGTCCGATCCCCCCCAAACTCTTCCCCGCCCCGTGCAGTCCGATCCCCCCAAACTCCTCCCCGCCCCGTGCAGTCCGATCTCCCCCAAAACTCCTCCCCGCCCCGTGCAGTCTGATCCCCCCCCAAACTCCTCCCCGCTCCGTGCAGTCTGATCCCCCCCAAACTCCTCTCCCCCCCGTGCAGTCTGATCCCCCCCACACTCCCCTCCGCCCCGTGCAGTCTGATCGCCCCCCCAAACTCCTGTCCGCCCCGTGCAGTCTGATCCCCCCCAAAGCTCCTCCCTGCCCCGTGCAGTCTGATCCCCCCCCAAACTCCTCCCCGCTCCGTGCAGTCTGATCCTCCCCCCCGTGCAGTCTGATCCCCCCAAACTCCTCCCCGCTCCGTGCAGTCTGATCCCCCCCAAACTCCTCTCCCCCCGTGCAGTCTGATCCCCCCAAACTCCTCTCCCCCCCGTGCAGTCTGATCCCCCCCACACTCCCCTCCGCCCCGTGCAGTCTGATCGCTCCCCAAAACTCCTGTCCGCCCCGTGCAGTCTGATCCCCCTAAACTCCTCCCCGCCCCATGCAGTCTGATCCCCCCAAACTCCTCACCCCCGTGCAGTCTGATCCCCCCCAAACTCCTCGCCCCGTGCAGTCTGATCCCCCCCTAAACTCCTCCTCGCCCCGTGCAGTCTGATCCCCCCCCAAACTCCTCCTCCCCCCGTGCAGTCTGATCTCCTACCCCCCACGAAACTCCTCTCCGCCCCCTGCAGTCTGATCCCCTACCCCCCTAACTCCTCTCCGCGCCATGCAGTCTGATCCCCCCTCACCAAACTCCTCCCCGCCCCGTGCAGTCTGCTTCCCCCCAAACTCCTCTCCGCCCCATGCAGTATGATCCCCCCTCACCAAACTCCTCCCCGCCCCGTGCAGCCCCTAAGTTTGCCCCCCAATTCTCAGCCACTCCCCCCCTCTCCCCACACGCCCCCCACCCAGGACGCTCTCGGCCTCTGCAGGAGGCACAGCCGGGCACTGGGCAGCACTGCGGGCAGCCAGGGCCAGAGCATCGCCCCCCGCCGAACTGCCCCCCCCCGGGCACAGGGGGGATTCAGCGGGCACCCGGCCCCGCCCCCAGGCAGCGAGCAGCGCGGGGAGCAGGGCTCAGGCCGCCCCGCCCCCCCGCGTGCGGGACACGTTCTGTGCGTGCCCCGCCCGCGGGAACCACCCCTCGAGGGCGCGCGGCTCCCCGGCGGGGGGAGGGGGCACGTGACACTCCCGCGCCCCGGTGGCCCGCAGCCCCCCCTCCCCGAGACACCCACGTGACTGGAGCCCGGGTCAGCTCCCGCGCCCCAAAGGGGGGGCCACAGCCCCGTTCCCCCGGCACCACGTGGGGGGGGTCACAGGGGCGCTGCTCCCCGGGGAGGCTGCAGCGCCGGGGGGGGGGGGCAGAAATCGCCCCCCCACCTCCGCCAGGGGCCGCCCCGCCGATGTCCAGCCTGGGGCCCGGAGAGAAGCAGGCGGGGGGGGGGGGGCTCCACGTCACTGCCAGCTCCCGCCCCCCAGGCTCCGCCCCTCAGCGCCCCCCGCAGCGTTTTCCCGCCCGCCTCGTCAGCGCGAGCGTCCCGGGAGTTTCCCGCCCAGCCAGCGCCGCCCGCGCCTGCGCTCTCCCGCGCCCTGTCCCCTCCTGCCCCCCCCAGTGCCAAGGCCCCCCCCCGGCCCCTCCCCCTCCCTCCTGCCCCCCCAGTGCCGAGCACCCCCCCGGCCCCTCACCCCCTCCTGCCCCCCCAGTGCCGAGCACCCCCCCCGGCCCCTCACCCCCTCCTGCCCCCCCAGTGCCAAGCGCCCCCCCCGGCCCCTCACACCCAGCCTGCTCCTACACCTCACCCCTGTCCAGACACCCCACCCCCAGCCCGCTCCCCCACCTTCCCTCGCGCCCCCTCCTCCCCCGGGCCAGACACCATCAAGGGGCGGGCTGGGGGCGGGGAGCTTCGCACTCGGACCCAGGATTCGCTCGCGCCCCCGCGCGCTCCTCGGACCTTCCTGTCATGGCGGCGCCGGCCGCCCAGTCAGACAACGCCCCCCTGCGGCAGCCCATTGGCCGAACCAGAGGCAGGATCCCCTTTGCTGACAGCCCATTGGGCGACACTATCCTCCGCCAAGGCTGTCTTCCGAAAGCCCATTGGCTGGCACGCAGCCAGGAACCACCCCTAAGTCACAGACAATTCCAGGACAGAGCAGCCCATTAAGATCCACCCCGGACAGCCTATTGGTCGAGAGCAGTGGCAGGTCAGTCCCCCTAGTCACACCGCATTCGCAGACAGAGCTGTCCGTTAAGATGCAGCCGGGTCAGCCTATTGGGTGCCTCTGATTCAGAACACGCCCCTTAGTCACAGCCCATTCGCGGACAGAAGAGTCTGTTATAATCCACCCCGGACAACCTATTGGCCGCCAGCAGCCCCAGAACACGCCTTGAGTCACCGCCCATTGGCGCACGGAGCAGTCCGTTAAGAGTCACCTCGGACAGCCTCAGATTGGGCGCCACAGATTCCGAACACGCCCTTTACTCTCAGCCCATTCGCGGACAGAACAGTCTGTTACGATCAGTCCGGGACAGTCTCTCGGCCAGCCTTAGTGTAGGGATAACATAGTCAAGTAGGAAACAGGATTCCCCAAGTGGAAGTGACGCCCCAGAATTTGTTCCCCACAACTAAAAGTCTAAGGAGGAGAAGTTTGTTAAGTAGAAGAAGCATAGAAGTGTTTAGATTTATTCTTGTGAAAGTGTTTAGATTTAGTGTTATCAAGCTTGAGAAGTGTTTAGATTTATAATTATTATTATTATTATTATTTGTTAGGATTGTTTAATTATAAATCTAAACATTTTTGCCCCTCTAGAATATAATTGGTTAGGAATGTAATATTAGGTCATGTAACTTCAAACTGTTAAAAATATACTACTATGTAGCCAGAAACAGCTCCCCTCGCTGTGCGCCAGGGCACGCTCAAACTTACTGTTACACAATTGACAACCGTTCTCTTCAAAGCATTGTGAAGCACTTAACCCTAATCGCAAAGTGAAGCATTGTAACTATAACAGTAACTAACTCAACGCTCAGAGAGAGAATGTTTTAAGAAATGCCACCCAGAAACTTTTGTAACTTTTTGTAACTACAACTCTTGTATTATTATGCAAAATACTGTATGGGAAACATTAATTAGGGAATGTACATAAGAGAGAGAGTGCTTGGACGATGAATGAATGGTTGTGAGAGGTGCCAGCCTGAGAATGCAGCAACAAAGGGCTGAAGAAGGCGTCAGGTGCCAGTGCAATTGGCTCCCCGTAGCCGTTTCTAACACACACATGAGCCGCTCTGATTTGGCTTCTAACACTTTTAGCTGCTCGGTTCTGCAAGCGCGGAGAGGAAGCCGCGTCCGATAGATGGAGGTTCTCCGCGACACATTTGGCAGCCTGGACCCCCTGCCTCTGGTCCAAAGAGTCTCAACCAACCCCCGACCCCATGACCCTTGTTCTCAGTGATTCCGCCAGCTGCTTGGTGCCTTTAGTACCCGGCCCCGCTTGCAAAGTCCCCCCCCCAGCAGCATGACCCGAGAGCAGCGCGAAAGAACCCCCCCGGCATTGCGACCCGAGGGCGGCGCCAGAGACCCCCCCCCCAGCAGCAAGTCCCGAGGGCGGCGCCAGAGACCCTCCCCAGCAGCGTGACCCGAGAGCGAAGCCAGAGACCTCCCCCAGCAGAGTGACCCGAAAACGGTGCCAGAGACCCCCCCCAGCAGCAAGACCCGAGAGCGGCACCACAGACCCGCCCCCAGCAGTGCGACCCAAGAGTGGCGCCAGAGACCCTCCCCCCAGCAGCATCACCAGAGAACGGCGACAGAGATCTCCCCCCCCCCCAGCAGCACAACCTGAGATGGGAGCCAGAGGCCCCCCCCAGCAGCATCACCCGAGAGTGGCGCCAGAGACCCCCCCCAGCAGCATGAGATGAAAGTGGCGACAGAGACCCCACCCCCAAGGAGCGCGACCCGAGACCGGCGCCGGAGACCCCCCCAGAAGCATTACCCGAGAGTGGAGACAGAAACCCCACCCCCAGCACCGCTACCGGAGAGCGGCGCCAGAGACCTCCCCGAACAGCATCACCCGAGAGCGGCCCCAGACACCCACCCAGCAGCAAAACCCGAGAGAGGTGCCAGAGACCCCCCGCAGCAGCATCACCTGATAGCGGGGCCAGTGACACCCCCCGTCTGCAGCATGACCGGAGGGAGGCTCCAGAGACCACCCCCAGTAGTGCGACCCGAGAGCGGCGCCAGAGACCTCCCCCCAGCAGCGCGACCCGAGAGTGGAGACAGAGACCCCACCCCCAGCACCACTACCGAGAGCGGCACCAGAGACCCCCCCAACAGCGCGACCCGAAAGCGGTAACAGAGACCCCCCCCCAGCAGCACGACCGGAGAGCGAAGCCAGAGACCCCCCCAGCAGCATGATCCCAAGGAGGCGCCAGAGACCCCCCCCAGTAGCGCGACTCGAGAGCGGCACCAGAGATTCCCCGCAGCAGCATAACCCGAGAGAGGCGCCAGACTCCCTCCCAGCAGCACGACCTGAGAGTGGCCCCAAAGACCCCTCCCCCCCAGCAGCGAGACCCGAGAGCAGCGCTAGAGACACCCCCAAGCTGCACGACCCGAGAGCGGCACCAGAATCCCTCCCTGCAGCGAGATCCGAGAGCGGCGTGACTGAAGAGACCTCTCACTCACTAAGGTCTGTGGCTGTGGGAATTCTATCCTTTAGCCCTTCCCCCCCGCCCCTCGCCTATGTATAGGGCCCTCTACAAGAACACCGAGTCAGTCAGCCATGACGCGCCACCGCTCTCCCTTGCGCGACTTGCGAACCTGCAGAATTCCCGTTGGCTCCTGAGCCCTTAACCCGTGGAGATGCTCACCTGGAATGCCTGCACGTGAGCTATACAAGGACACGGCAGAAGCAGAGCAAGGACAAAGACACAGACAGAAACAGACAGACAGAACGTATTGGCCAATACGAGAGAGCAACAAGAGAGAAACACATGAGAGGCAGACGGAAACCTTACCGCCTTGCGTCTTCCTCCTCGAGCCAATCGTCTGCTGAGAAGGACACCGTGTTCCAGAGAAATCAGCACCCCTGACAAACGGAAGCCCTGTTTCTCCCACTACCAAGGAATCACCTCGCGAACCTCCGCTCGGACTCGCTGTCTAAGCAAACCTGACTTCCCTTCCTAGACCCGAGTGCGCCGTAAGCCGAGAGATTTCCAAACCCGACACTTATCTCCCTGTCAGCGATGGCTGCTCCGCTCCCAGCCGGACGGTTCTCGCCTCGCTTCGACCAAGCTCCCGAGCTCGCTGTTCTCGTTTCCGTTCCATCCCCAGACGGGAGGACACCGGGAGGGTTGACTTCTTATCGCTCACTACCGAACACAGCAGAGGGGAAAAAACAAACAAACAACTTAGCTTTTCAGTCCGCAAGGACGCGGCATCGCTTCTCCTCCCACCATCGCACCGCTGCCTCCCACCATCGGCCACCCCCTCCCGCTGCCACTCCAGGAACGCGGAGAGAACGGAGGCCTTGAATATCTATCCACGCTCTGTTGAACTGCCTATGCCCCTTCACCAGTCCCCAAGCCACCAGGCTCCGTGACCCAGCAGGAAGCTCTCTGCCTCAGAAGAAACATACTGCCAGGACGCTTAAAGATTTCAAAGCACGCACCTCTTACTCACACAGAGCCATGGGAAGGCCGAACGCTGAGGACCCTTCACATGTTCCGAGAATCACGTCCAGGCAGCTCAAGTACATCTCGGACGATTTATTCTCCGCCCACGGCCACGCACTGATTCCTCTGCAAGGGTGGCCAAAAAAGCCCAGCGTTAGCTCTCACTCACTAAAGTCTGTGGCTGTGGGAATTCTATCCTTTAGCCCTTTCCCCCCCTCTCGCCTATGTATCGGGTCCTCTACAAGAACACCGAGTCATTCAGCCATGACGCACCACCGCTCTCCCTTGCGCGACTTGCGAACCTGCTGAATTCCCGTTGGCTCCTGAGCCCTTAACCCTTGGAGATGCTCACCTGGAATGCCTGCAAGTGTGCTGTACAAGGACACGGCAGAAGCAGAGCAAGGACAAAGACACAGACAGAAACAGACAGACAGGACGTATTGGCCAATACGAGAGAGCAACAAGAGAGAAACACATGCGAGGCAGCCAGAAACCTTACCACCTTGCGTCTTCCTCCTCGAGCCAAGCGTCTGCTGAGAAGGACACCGTGTTCCAGAGAAACCAGCACCCCTGACAAACGGGAGCCCTGTTTCTCCCACTACCAAGTAAGCACCTCGGGAACCTCCGCTCGGACTCGCTGTCTAAGCAAACGTGACTTCCCTTCCTAGACCCGAGTGGGCCGTAAGCCGAGAGATTTCCAGACCCGACACTTATCTCCCGGTCAGCGATGGCTGCTCCGCTCCCAGCAGGACGGTTCTCGCCTCGCTTCGACCAAGCTCCCAAGCTCGCCGTTCTCTTTTCCGTTCCATCCCCAGACGGGAGGACACCGGGAGGGTTGACTTCTTATCGCTCGCTACCGAACACAGCTGAGGGGAAAAAACAAACAAACAACTTAGCTTTTCAGTCCGCAAGGACGCGGCATCGCTTCTCCTCCCACCATCGGCCACCCCCTCCCGCTGCCACTCCAGGAACGCGGAGAGAACGGAGGCCTTGAATATCTATCCACGCACTGTTGAACCGCCTACTGCCCCTTCACCAGTCCCCAAGCCACCAGGCTCCGTGCCCCAGCAGGAAGCTCTCTGCCTCAGAAGAAACATACTGCCAGGACGCTTGAAGATTTCAAAGCACGCACCTCTTACTCACACAGAGCCATGGGAAGGCCGAACGCTGAGGACCCTTCACGTGTTCCGAGAATCACGTCCAGGCAGCTCAAGTCCATCTCGGACGGTATCTTCTCAGCCCACTGCCCAGCCAGTTTCCCAGCTGTTACCCAGTCTGGAGCCAGCAAAGCCCTCGGGCAGGAGTGACAGCAAAGGGCTAGGACCCAGAAGCCGTGTCCAGGGGTCAGTCTGGAGTGCTGTACAAAGCCCAGGACCATCCACATATCCTGTGTGGTGCAACCTGCTGAGTGGAGACAAAGGCTCAGGGCTGCTCTCATACCCTGATCAGACACTTTACTGAATGTGGTGCAGGGAAAAGGTGGACTGATGGCTCCCATGAATGGGCGTGCAGACTGGAGTGAGGAAGGGCCCCGGGATAAGAATATGGATGGGGGTGCAGGCTGGGGGGAGGAAGGGCCCCGGGATAAGCATATGGACGGGGGTGCAGGCTGGGGAGAGGAAGGGCCCCGGGATAAGAGTATGGACGGGGTGCAGGCTGGGGTGAGGAAGCAGGAGGGGAGGGGGCTGCGCGGAGCCTGGAGTGCGGGATGAGGGGGCCATGGGCAGGAGGGGAGAGGGCTGTGCGGAGCCTGGAGTGCGGGATGAGGGGGCCGGGGGCAGGAGGGGAGAGGGCTGTGCGGAGCCTGGAGTGCGGGATGAGGGGGCCATGGGCAGGAGGGGAGAGGGCTGCGCGGAGCCTGGTGTGTGGGATGAGGGGGCCGGGGGCAGGAGGGGAGAGGGCTGCGCGGAGCCTGGAAATAACGAGCTTCTTACTTTGCCTGCTGTCAAAGGGCAAGACTGGGGCCACGTGGCGTGCGGAGCAGGGACAGCAGCTGGGGGCGATGGAATTACACGTGCATTACCCGCAATGACCACCGAGCGGCACTGTGGAGGCGCTACGGAATTACACGTGCATTACCTGCACTGACCACCGAGCGGCACTGTGGAGGCGCTTCGGAATTACACGTGCATTACCCGCAATGACCACCGAGCGGCACTGTGGAGGCGTTACGGAATTACACGTGCATTACCCGCAATGACCACCGAGCGGCACTGTGGAGGCGCTACGGAATTACACGTGCATTACCCGCAATGACCACCGAGCGGCACTGTGCAGGCGCTTCGGAATTACACGTGCATTACCCGCAATGACCACCGAGCGGCACTGTGGAGGCGCTACGGAATTACACGTGCATTACCCGCAATGACCACCGAGCGGCACTGTGGAGGCGCTTCGGAATTACACGTGCATTACCCGCAATGACCACCGAGCGGCACTGTGGAGGCGCTACGGAATTACACGTGCATTACCCGCAATGACCACCGAGCGGCACTGTGGAGGCGCTACGGAATTACACGTGCATTACCCGCAATGACCACCGAGCGGCACTGTGGAGGCGCTACGGAATTACACGTGCATTACCTGCAATGACCACCGAGCGGCACTGTGGAGGCGCTACGGAATTACACGTGCATTACCGCCGGTGACTACCGAGCGGCACTGTTGCTCTGCTAAGGGCCGTTATTTCCGAATAAAAAAGATTGTTCTTAGGGTAGAAATGCCCCATTCCGAACTAAGAACACGCTGGGCGGGGCTATGCCGGGGGGCGGGGCTATGATAGGGGCGGGGCGCGCTGCGACGTGCCCCGGGAGGCCGCACTATGAGAACTACAAGTCCCAGGATGCGTCGCTAACACTTGGAGTGACACGAGCGCGGGACCAACCGCGTCGCTCCCTGGTCAATGCCCCGTTGTGATGTCACTTCCGCTGCACCCGCCCAACCGAACAGCGCCAGGCCTGCCCTGGCCCTGCAATGGCCGATGGGAGCTGCGGACAGGGGCACTCAGTTTCCCACAAGCCACTGCGGCTACTTTCCCTACTCCCCCTCATCCCGCCCCTCCCCATTGCTGGGCGGGGCTCCTGCCTCAGAGACGGCAGCGTCCGCAGCTGATGCCCCGCCCCCACTCGGGAGAGGAGACTCCGCGGCAACCCTTCCCCCCCAAACTCCTCCCCACCCCGTGCAGTCTGATCCCCCCAAACTCCTCCCCGCCCCGTGCAGTCTGATCCCCCCTCAAACTCCTCCCCCCCGTGCAGTCTGATCCCCCCAAACTTCCCCTCCGCCCCGTGCACTCTGATCCTCCCCCCCGTGCAGTCTGATCCCCCCAAACTCCTCTCCCCCCGTGCAGTCTGATCCCCCCAAACTCCTCCCCGCCCCGTGCAGTCCGATCCCCCCAAACTCTTCCCCGCCCCGTGCAGTCCGATCCCCCCAAACTCCTCTCCCCCCGTGCAGTATGATCCCCCCCAAACACCTCCCCGCCCCGTGCAGTCCGATCCCCCCCAAACACCTCCCCGCCCCGTGCAGTCTGATCCCCCCCCAAACTCCTCCCCGCTCCGTGCAGTCTGATCCTCCCCCCCGTGCAGTCCGATCCCCCCCAAACTCCTCTCCCCCCGTGCAGTCCGATCCCCCCAAACTCTTCCCCGCCCCGTGCAATCTGATCCCCCCAAACTCCTCTCCCTCCGTGCAGTCCGATCCCCCCCAAACTCCTCCCCGCCCCGTGCAGTCCGATCCCCCCCAAACTCTTCCCCGCCCCGTGCAGTCCGATCCCCCTCCAAACTCCTCCCCGCCCCGTGCAGTCTGATCTCCCCCAAAACTCCTCCCCGCCCCGTTCAGTCTGATCCCCCCCCAAACTCCTCCCCGCTCCGTGCAGTCTGATCCCCCCCAAACTCCTCTCCCCCCCGTGCAGTCTGATCCCCCCCACACTCCCCTCCGCCCCGTGCAGTCTGATCGCCCCCCCAAACTCCTGTCCGCCCCGTGCAGTCTGATCCCCCCCAAAGCTCCTCCTTGCCCCGTGCAGTCTGATCCCCCCCAAACTCCTCCCCGCTCCGTGCAGTCTGATCCTCCCCCCCGTGCAGTCTGATCCCCCCAAACTCCTCCCCGCTCCGTGCAGTCTGATCCCCCCCAAACTCCTCTCCCCCCGTGCAGTCTGATCCCCCCAAACTCCTCTCCCCCCCGTGCAGTCTGATCCCCCCCACACTCCCCTCCGCCCCGTGCAGTCTGATCGCTCCCCAAAACTCCTGTCCGCCCCGTGCAGTCTGATCCCCCTAAACTCCTCCCCGCCCCATGCAGTCTGATCCCCCCAAACTCCTCACCCCCGTGCAGTCTGATCCCCCCCAAACTCCTCGCCCCGTGCAGTCTGATCCCCCCCTAAACTCCTCCTCGCCCCGTGCAGTCTGATCCCCCCCCAAACTCCTCCTCCCCCCGTGCAGTCTGATCTCCTACCCCCCACGAAACTCCTCTCCGCCCCCTGCAGTCTGATCCCCTACCCCCCTAACTCCTCTCCGCGCCATGCAGTCTGATCCCCCCTCACCAAACTCCTCCCCGCCCCGTGCAGTCTGCTTCCCCCCAAACTCCTCTCCGCCCCATGCAGTATGATCCCCCCTCACCAAACTCCTCCCCGCCCCGTGCAGCCCCTAAGTTTGCCCCCCAATTCTCAGCCACTCCCCCCCTCTCCCCACACGCCCCCCACCCAGGACGCTCTCGGCCTCTGCAGGAGGCACAGCCGGGCACTGGGCAGCACTGCGGGCAGCCAGGGCCAGAGCATCGCCCCCCGCCGAACTGCCCCCCCCCGGGCACAGGGGGGATTCAGCGGGCACCCGGCCCCGCCCCCAGGCAGCGAGCAGCGCGGGGAGCAGGGCTCAGGCCGCCCCGCCCCCCCGCGTGCGGGACACGTTCTGTGCGTGCCCCGCCCGCGGGAACCACCCCTCGAGGGCGCGCGGCTCCCCGGCGGGGGGAGGGGGCACGTGACACTCCCGCGCCCCGGTGGCCCGCAGCCCCCCCTCCCCGAGACACCCACGTGACTGGAGCCCGGGTCAGCTCCCGCGCCCCAAAGGGGGGGCCACAGCCCCGTTCCCCCGGCACCACGTGGGGGGGTCACAGGGGCGCTGCTCCCCGGGGAGGCTGCAGCGCCGGGGGGGGGGGGCAGAAATCGCCCCCCCACCTCCGCCAGGGGCCGCCCCGCCGATGTCCAGCCTGGGGCCCGGAGAGAAGCAGGCGGGGGGGGGGGGCTCCACGTCACTGCCAGCTCCCGCCCCCCAGGCTCCGCCCCTCAGCGCCCCCCGCAGCGTTTTCCCGCCCGCCTCGTCAGCGCGAGCGTCCCGGGAGTTTCCCGCCCAGCCAGCGCCGCCCGCGCCTGCGCTCTCCCGCGCCCTGTCCCCTCCTGCCCCCCCCAGTGCCAAGGCCCCCCCCCGGCCCCTCCCCCTCCCTCCTGCCCCCCCAGTGCCGAGCACCCCCCCGGCCCCTCACCCCCTCCTGCCCCCCCAGTGCCGAGCACCCCCCCCGGCCCCTCACCCCCTCCTGCCCCCCCAGTGCCAAGCGCCCCCCCCGGCCCCTCACACCCAGCCTGCTCCTACACCTCACCCCTGTCCAGACACCCCACCCCCAGCCCGCTCCCCCACCTTCCCTCGCGCCCCCTCCTCCCCCGGGCCAGACACCCCACCCCCAGCCCGCTCCCCCACCTTCCCTCGCGCCCCCTCCTCCCCCGGGCCAGACACCAACAAGGGGCGGGCTGGGGGCGGGGAGCTTCGCACTCGGACCCAGGATTCGCTCGCGCCCCCGCGCGCTCCTCGGACCTTCCTGTCATGGCGGCGCCGGCCGCCCAATCAGACAACGCCCCCCTGCGGCAGCCCATTGGCCGAACCAGAGGCAGGATCCCCTTTGCTGACAGCCCATTGGGCGACACTATCCTCCGCCAAGGCTGTCTTCCGAAAGCCCATTGGCTGGCACGCAGCCAGGAACCACCCCTAAGTCACAGACAATTCCAGGACAGAGCAGCCCATTAAGATCCACCCCGGACAGCCTATTGGTCGAGAGCAGTGGCAGGTCAGTCCCCCTAGTCACACCGCATTCGCAGACAGAGCTGTCCGTTAAGATGCAGCCGGGTCAGCCTATTGGGTGCCTCTGATTCAGAACACGCCCCTTAGTCACAGCCCATTCGCGGACAGAAGAGTCTGTTATAATCCACCCCGGACAACCTATTGGCCGCCAGCAGCCCCAGAACACGCCTTGAGTCACCGCCCATTGGCGCACGGAGCAGTCCGTTAAGAGTCACCTCGGACAGCCTCAGATTGGGCGCCACAGATTCCGAACACGCCCTTTACTCTCAGCCCATTCGCGGACAGAACAGTCTGTTACGATCAGTCTGGGACAGTCTCTCGGCCAGCCTTAGTGTAGGGAGAACATAGTCAAGTATGAAACAGGATTCCCCAAGTGGAAGTGACGCCCCAGAATTTGTTCCCCACAACTAAAAGTCTAAGGAGGAGAAGTTTGTTAAGTAGAAGAAGCATAGAAGTGTTTAGATTTATTCTTGTGAAAGTGTTTAGATTTAGTGTTATCAAGCTTGAGAAGTGTTTAGATTTATAATTATTATTATTATTATTATTTGTTAGGATTGTTTAATTATAAATCTAAACATTTTTGCCCCTCTAGAATATAATTGGTTAGGAATGTAATATTAGGTCATGTAACTTCAAACTGTTAAAAATATACTACTATGTAGCCAGAAACAGCTCCCCTCGCTGTGCGCCAGGGCACGCTCAAACTTACTGTTACACAATTGACAACCGTTCTCTTCAAAGCATTGTGAAGCACTTAACCCTAATCGCAAAGTGAAGCATTGTAACTATAACAGTAACTAACTCAACGCTCAGAGAGAGAATGTTTTAAGAAATGCCACCCAGAAACTTTTGTAACTTTTTGTAACTACAACTCTTGTATTATTATGCAAAATACTGTATGGGAAACATTAATTAGGGAATGTACATAAGAGAGAGAGTGCTTGGACGATGAATGAATGGTTGTGAGAGGTGCCAGCCTGAGAATGCAGCAACAAAGGGCTGAAGAAGGCGTCAGGTGCCAGTGCAATTGGCTCCCCGTAGCCGTTTCTAACACACACATGAGCCGCTCTGATTTGGCTTCTAACACTTTTAGCTGCTCGGTTCTGCAAGCGCGGAGAGGAAGCCGCGTCCGATAGATGGAGGTTCTCCGCGACACATTTGGCAGCCTGGACCCCCTGCCTCTGGTCCAAAGAGTCTCAACCAACCCCCGACCCCATGACCCTTGTTCTCAGTGATTCCGCCAGCTGCTTGGTGCCTTTAGTACCCGGCCCCGCTTGCAAAGTCCCCCCCCAGCAGCATGACCCGAGAGCGAAACAAGAGACCCCCCCCCCCAGCAGCAAAACCCGAGAGCAGCGCGAAAGAACCCCCCCGGCATTGCGACCCGAGGGCGGCGCCAGAGACCCCCCCCAGCAGCAAGTCCCGAGGGCGGCGCCAGAGACCCTCCCCAGCAGCGTGACCCGAGAGCGAAGCCAGAGACCTCCCCCAGCAGAGTGACCCGAAAACGGTGCCAGAGACCCCCCCCAGCAGCAAGACCCGAGAGCGGCACCACAGACCCGCCCCCAGCAGTGCGACCCAAGAGTGGCGCCAGAGACCCTCCCCCCAGCAGCATCACCAGAGAACGGCGACAGAGATCTCCCCCCCCCCCAGCAGCACAACCTGAGATGGGAGCCAGAGGCCCCCCCCAGCAGCATCACCCGAGAGTGGCGCCAGAGACCCCCCCCAGCAGCATGAGATGAAAGTGGCGACAGAGACCCCACCCCCAAGGAGCGCGACCCGAGACCGGCGCCGGAGACCCCCCCAGAAGCATTACCCGAGAGTGGAGACAGAAACCCCACCCCCAGCACCGCTACCGGAGAGCGGCGCCAGAGACCTCCCCGAACAGCATCACCCGAGAGCGGCCCCAGACACCCACCCAGCAGCAAAACCCGAGAGAGGTGCCAGAGACCCCCTGCAGCAGCATCACCTGATAGCGGGGCCAGTGACACCCCCCGTCTGCAGCATGACCGGAGGGAGGCTCCAGAGACCACCCCCAGTAGTGCGACCCGAGAGCGGCGCCAGAGACCTCCCCCCAGCAGCGCGACCCGAGAGTGGAGACAGAGACCCCACCCCCAGCACCACTACCGAGAGCGGCACCAGAGACCCCCCCAACAGCGCGACCCGAAAGCGGTAACAGAGACCCCCCCCCAGCAGCACGACCGGAGAGCGAAGCCAGAGACCCCCCCAGCAGCATGATCCCAAGGAGGCGCCAGAGACCCCCCCCAGTAGCGCGACTCGAGAGCGGCACCAGAGATTCCCCGCAGCAGCATAACCCGAGAGAGGCGCCAGACTCCCTCCCAGCAGCACGACCTGAGAGTGGCCCCAAAGACCCCTCCCCCCCAGCAGCGAGACCCGAGAGCAGCGCTAGAGACACCCCCAAGCTGCACGACCCGAGAGCGGCACCAGAATCCCTCCCTGCAGCGAGATCCGAGAGCGGCGTGACTGAAGAGACCTCTCACTCACTAAGGTCTGTGGCTGTGGGAATTCTATCCTTTAGCCCTTCCCCCCCGCCCCTCGCCTATGTATAGGGCCCTCTACAAGAACACTGAGTCAGTCAGCCATGACGCGCCACCGCTCTCCCTTGCGCGACTTGCGAACCTGCAGAATTCCCGTTGGCTCCTGAGCCCTTAACCCGTGGAGATGCTCACCTGGAATGCCTGCACGTGAGCTATACAAGGACACGGCAGAAGCAGAGCAAGGACAAAGACACAGACAGAAACAGACAGACAGAACGTATTGGCCAATACGAGAGAGCAACAAGAGAGAAACACATGAGAGGCAGACGGAAACCTTACCGCCTTGCGTCTTCCTCCTCGAGCCAAGCGTCTGCTGAGAAGGACACCGTGTTCCAGAGAAATCAGCACTCCTGACAAACGGAAGCCCTGTTTCTCCCACTACCAAGGAATCACCTCGCGAACCTCCGCTCGGACTCGCTGTCTAAGCAAACCTGACTTCCCTTCCTAGACCCGAGTGCGCCGTAAGCCGAGAGATTTCCAAACCCGACACTTATCTCCCTGTCAGCGATGGCTGCTCCGCTCCCAGCCGGACGGTTCTCGCCTCGCTTCGACCAAGCTCCCGAGCTCGCTGTTCTCGTTTCCGTTCCATCCCCAGACGGGAGGACACCGGGAGGGTTGACTTCTTATCGCTCACTACCGAACACAGCAGAGGGGAAAAAACAAACAAACAACTTAGCTTTTCAGTCCGCAAGGACGCGGCATCGCTTCTCCTCCCACCATCGCACCGCTGCCTCCCACCATCGGCCACCCCCTCCCGCTGCCACTCCAGGAACGCGGAGAGAACGGAGGCCTTGAATATCTATCCACGCTCTGTTGAACTGCCTATGCCCCTTCACCAGTCCCCAAGCCACCAGGCTCCGTGACCCAGCAGGAAGCTCTCTGCCTCAGAAGAAACATACTGCCAGGACGCTTAAAGATTTCAAAGCACGCACCTCTTACTCACACAGAGCCATGGGAAGGCCGAACGCTGAGGACCCTTCACATGTTCCGAGAATCACGTCCAGGCAGCTCAAGTACATCTCGGACGATTTATTCTCCGCCCACGGCCACGCACTGATTCCTCTGCAAGGGTGGCCAAAAAAGCCCAGCGTTAGCTCTCACTCACTAAAGTCTGTGGCTGTGGGAATTCTATCCTTTAGCCCTTTCCCCCCCTCTCGCCTATGTATCGGGTCCTCTACAAGAACACCGAGTCATTCAGCCATGACGCACCACCGCTCTCCCTTGCGCGACTTGCGAACCTGCTGAATTCCCGTTGGCTCCTGAGCCCTTAACCCTTGGAGATGCTCACCTGGAATGCCTGCAAGTGTGCTGTACAAGGACACGGCAGAAGCAGAGCAAGGACAAAGACACAGACAGAAACAGACAGACAGGACGTATTGGCCAATACGAGAGAGCAACAAGAGAGAAACACATGCGAGGCAGCCAGAAACCTTACCACCTTGCGTCTTCCTCCTCGAGCCAAGCGTCTGCTGAGAAGGACACCGTGTTCCAGAGAAACCAGCACCCCTGACAAACGGGAGCCCTGTTTCTCCCACTACCAAGTAAGCACCTCGGGAACCTCCGCTCGGACTCGCTGTCTAAGCAAACGTGACTTCCCTTCCTAGACCCGAGTGGGCCGTAAGCCGAGAGATTTCCAGACCCGACACTTATCTCCCGGTCAGCGATGGCTGCTCCGCTCCCAGCAGGACGGTTCTCGCCTCGCTTCGACCAAGCTCCCAAGCTCGCCGTTCTCTTTTCCGTTCCATCCCCAGACGGGAGGACACCGGGAGGGTTGACTTCTTATCGCTCGCTACCGAACACAGCTGAGGGGAAAAAACAAACAAACAACTTAGCTTTTCAGTCCGCAAGGACGCGGCATCGCTTCTCCTCCCACCATCGGCCACCCCCTCCCGCTGCCACTCCAGGAACTCGGAGAGAACGGAGGCCTTGAATATCTATCCACGCACTGTTGAACCGCCTACTGCCCCTTCACCAGTCCCCAAGCCACCAGGCTCCGTGCCCCAGCAGGAAGCTCTCTGCCTCAGAAGAAACATACTGCCAGGACGCTTGAAGATTTCAAAGCACGCACCTCTTACTCACACAGAGCCATGGGAAGGCCGAACGCTGAGGACCCTTCACGTGTTCCGAGAATCACGTCCAGGCAGCTCAAGTCCATCTCGGACGGTATCTTCTCAGCCCACTGCCCAGCCAGTTTCCCAGCTGTTACCCAGTCTGGAGCCAGCAAAGCCCTCGGGCAGGAGTGACAGCAAAGGGCTAGGACCCAGAAGCCGTGTCCAGGGGTCAGTCTGGAGTGCTGTACAAAGCCCAGGACCATCCACATATCCTGTGTGGTGCAACCTGCTGAGTGGAGACAAAGGCTCAGGGCTGCTCTCATACCCTGATCAGACACTTTACTGAATGTGGTGCAGGGAAAAGGTGGACTGATGGCTCCCATGAATGGGCGTGCAGACTGGAGTGAGGAAGGGCCCCGGGATAAGAATATGGATGGGGGTGCAGGCTGGGGGGAGGAAGGGCCCCGGGATAAGCATATGGACGGGGGTGCAGGCTGGGGAGAGGAAGGGCCCCGGGATAAGAGTATGGACGGGGTGCAGGCTGGGGTGAGGAAGCAGGAGGGGAGGGGGCTGCGCGGAGCCTGGAGTGCGGGATGAGGGGGCCATGGGCAGGAGGGGAGAGGGCTGTGCGGAGCCTGGAGTGCGGGATGAGGGGGCCGGGGGCAGGAGGGGAGAGGGCTGTGCGGAGCCTGGAGTGCGGGATGAGGGGGCCATGGGCAGGAGGGGAGAGGGCTGCGCGGAGCCTGGTGTGTGGGATGAGGGGGCCGGGGGCAGGAGGGGAGAGGGCTGCGCGGAGCCTGGAAATAACGAGCTTCTTACTTTGCCTGCTGTCAAAGGGCAAGACTGGGGCCACGTGGCGTGCGGAGCAGGGACAGCAGCTGGGGGCGATGGAATTACACGTGCATTACCCGCAATGACCACCGAGCGGCACTGTGGAGGCGCTACGGAATTACACGTGCATTACCTGCACTGACCACCGAGCGGCACTGTGGAGGCGCTTCGGAATTACACGTGCATTACCCGCAATGACCACCGAGCGGCACTGTGGAGGCGTTACGGAATTACACGTGCATTACCCGCAATGACCACCGAGCGGCACTGTGGAGGCGCTACGGAATTACACGTGCATTACCCGCAATGACCACCGAGCGGCACTGTGGAGGCGCTTCGGAATTACACGTGCATTACCCGCAATGACCACCGAGCGGCACTGTGGAGGCTCTACGGAATTACACGTGCATTACCCGCAATGACCACCGAGCGGCACTGTGGAGGCGCTTCGGAATTACACGTGCATTACCCGCAATGACCACCGAGCGGCACTGTGGAGGCGCTACGGAATTACACGTGCATTACCCGCAATGACCACCGAGCGGCACTGTGGAGGCGCTACGGAATTACACGTGCATTACCTGCAATGACCACCGAGCGGCACTGTGGAGGCGCTACGGAATTACACGTGCATTACCGCCGGTGACTACCGAGCGGCACTGTTGCTCTGCTAAGGGCCGTTATTTCCGAATAAAAAAGATTGTTCTTAGGGTAGAAATGCCCCATTCCGAACTAAGAACACGCTGGGCGGGGCTATGCCGGGGGGCGGGGCTATGATAGGGGCGGGGCGCGCTGCGACGTGCCCCGGGAGGCCGCACTATGAGAACTACAAGTCCCAGGATGCGTCGCTAACACTTGGAGTGACACGAGCGCGGGACCAACCGCGTCGCTCCCTGGTCAATGCCCCGTTGTGATGTCACCTCCGCTGCACCCGCCCAACCGAACAGCGCCGGGCCTGCCCTGGCCCTGCAATGGCCGATGGGAGCTGCGGACAGGGGCACTCAGTTTCCCACAAGCCACTGCGGCTACTTTCCCTACTCCCCCTCATCCCGCCCCTCCCCATTGCTGGGCGGGGCTCCTGCCTCAGAGACGGCAGCGTCCGCAGCTGATGCCCCGCCCCCACTCGGGAGAGGAGACTCCGCGGCAACCCTTCCCCCCCAAACTCCTCCCCACCCGGTGCAGTCTGATCCCCCCAAACTCCTCCCCGCCCCGTGCAGTCTGATCCCCCCTCAAACTCCTCCCCCCCGTGCAGTCTGATCCCCCCAAACTTCCCCTCCGCCCCGTGCACTCTGATCCTCCCCCCGTGCAGTCTGATCCCCCCAAACTCCTCTCCCCCCGTGCAGTCTGATCCCCCCAAACTCCTCCCCGCCCCGTGCAGTCCGATCCCCCCAAACTCTTCCCCGCCCCGTGCAGTCCGATCCCCCCAAACTCCTCTCCCCCCGTGCAGTATGATCCCCCCCAAACACCTCCCCGCCCCGTGCAGTCTGATCCCCCCCAAACACCTCCCCGCCCCGTGCAGTCTGATCCCCCTCCAAACTCCTCCCCCCCCGTGCAGTCTGATCCTCCCCCCCGTGCAGTCTGATCCCCCCCCAAACTCCTCCCCGCTCCGTGCAGTCTGATCCTCCCCCCCGTGCAGTCCGATCCCCCCCAAACTCCTCTCCCCCCGTGCAGTCCGATCCCCCCAAACTCCTCCCCCCCGTGCAATCTGATCCCCCCAAACTCCTCTCCCCCCGTGCAGTCTGATCCCCCCCAAACTCCTCCCCGCCCCGTGCAGTCCGATCCCCCCAAACTCCTCCCCGCCCCGTGCAGTCCGATCCCCCCAAACTCTTCCCCGCCCCGTGCAGTCCGATCCCCCCAAACTCCTCTCCCTCCGTGCAGTCCGATCCCCCCCAAACTCCTCCCCGCCCCGTGCAGTCCGATCCCCCCCAAACTCTTCCCCGCCCCGTGCAGTCCGATCCCCCCAAACTCCTCCCCGCCCCGTGCAGTCCGATCTCCCCCAAAACTCCTCCCCGCCCCGTTCAGTCTGATCCCCCCCCAAACTCCTCCCCGCTCCGTGCAGTCTGATCCCCCCCAAACTCCTCTCCCCCCCGTGCAGTCTGATCCCCCCCACACTCCCCTCCGCCCCGTGCAGTCTGATCGCCCCCCCAAACTCCTGTCCGCCCCGTGCAGTCTGATCCCCCCCAAAGCTCCTCCCTGCCCCGTGCAGTCTGATCCCCCCCCAAACTCCTCCCCGCTCCGTGCAGTCTGATCCTCCCCCCCGTGCAGTCTGATCCCCCCAAACTCCTCCCCGCTCCGTGCAGTCTGATCCCCCCCAAACTCCTCTCCCCCCGTGCAGTCTGATCCCCCCAAACTCCTCTCCCCCCCGTGCAGTCTGATCCCCCCCACACTCCCCTCCGCCCCGTGCAGTCTGATCGCTCCCCAAAACTCCTGTCCGCCCCGTGCAGTCTGATCCCCCTAAACTCCTCCCCGCCCCATGCAGTCTGATCCCCCCAAACTCCTCACCCCCGTGCAGTCTGATCCCCCCAAACTCCTCACCCCCGTGCAGTCTGATCCCCCCCAAACTCCTCGCCCCGTGCAGTCTGATCCCCCCCTAAACTCCTCCTCGCCCCGTGCAGTCTGATCCCCCCCCAAACTCCTCCTCCCCCCGTGCAGTCTGATCTCCTACCCCCCACGAAACTCCTCTCCGCCCCCTGCAGTCTGATCCCCTACCCCCCTAACTCCTCTCCGCGCCATGCAGTCTGATCCCCCCTCACCAAACTCCTCCCCGCCCCGTGCAGTCTGCTTCCCCCCAAACTCCTCTCCGCCCCATGCAGTATGATCCCCCCTCACCAAACTCCTCCCCGCCCCGTGCAGCCCCTAAGTTTGCCCCCCAATTCTCAGCCACTCCCCCCCTCTCCCCACACGCCCCCCACCCAGGACGCTCTCGGCCTCTGCAGGAGGCACAGCCGGGCACTGGGCAGCACTGCGGGCAGCCAGGGCCAGAGCATCGCCCCCCGCCGAACTGCCCCCCCCGGGCACAGGGGGGATTCAGCGGGCACCCGGCCCCGCCCCCAGGCAGCGAGCAGCGCGGGGAGCAGGGCTCAGGCCGCCCCGCCCCCCCGCGTGCGGGACACGTTCTGTGCGTGCCCCGCCCGCGGGAACCACCCCTCGAGGGCGCGCGGCTCCCCGGCGGGGGGAGGGGGCACGTGACACTCCCGCGCCCCGGTGGCCCGCAGCCCCCCCTCCCCGAGACACCCACGTGACTGGAGCCCGGGTCAGCTCCCGCGCCCCAAAGGGGGGGCCACAGCCCCGTTCCCCCGGCACCACGTGGGGGGGGTCACAGGGGCGCTGCTCCCCGGGGAGGCTGCAGCGCCGGGGGGGGGGGGCAGAAATCGCCCCCCCACCTCCGCCAGGGGCCGCCCCGCCGATGTCCAGCCTGGGGCCCGGAGAGAAGCAGGCGGGGGGGGGGGGGGCTCCACGTCACTGCCAGCTCCCGCCCCCCAGGCTCCGCCCCTCAGCGCCCCCCGCAGCGTTTTCCCGCCCGCCTCGTCAGCGCGAGCGTCCCGGGAGTTTCCCGCCCAGCCAGCGCCGCCCGCGCCTGCGCTCTCCCGCGCCCTGTCCCCTCCTGCCCCCCCCAGTGCCAAGGCCCCCCCCCGGCCCCTCCCCCTCCCTCCTGCCCCCCCAGTGCCGAGCACCCCCCCGGCCCCTCACCCCCTCCTGCCCCCCCAGTGCCGAGCACCCCCCCCGGCCCCTCACCCCCTCCTGCCCCCCCAGTGCCAAGCGCCCCCCCCGGCCCCTCACACCCAGCCTGCTCCTACACCTCACCCCTGTCCAGACACCCCACCCCCAGCCCGCTCCCCCACCTTCCCTCGCGCCCCCTCCTCCCCCGGGCCAGACACCATCAAGGGGCGGGCTGGGGGCGGGGAGCTTCGCACTCGGACCCAGGATTCGCTCGCGCCCCCGCGCGCTCCTCGGACCTTCCTGTCATGGCGGCGCCGGCCGCCCAGTCAGACAACGCCCCCCTGCGGCAGCCCATTGGCCGAACCAGAGGCAGGATCCCCTTTGCTGACAGCCCATTGGGCGACACTATCCTCCGCCAAGGCTGTCTTCCGAAAGCCCATTGGCTGGCACGCAGCCAGGAACCACCCCTAAGTCACAGACAATTCCAGGACAGAGCAGCCCATTAAGATCCACCCCGGACAGCCTATTGGTCGAGAGCAGTGGCAGGTCAGTCCCCCTAGTCACACCGCATTCGCAGACAGAGCTGTCCGTTAAGATGCAGCCGGGTCAGCCTATTGGGTGCCTCTGATTCAGAACACGCCCCTTAGTCACAGCCCATTCGCGGACAGAAGAGTCTGTTATAATCCACCCCGGACAACCTATTGGCCGCCAGCAGCCCCAGAACACGCCTTGAGTCACCGCCCATTGGCGCACGGAGCAGTCCGTTAAGAGTCACCTCGGACAGCCTCAGATTGGGCGCCACAGATTCCGAACACGCCCTTTACTCTCAGCCCATTCGCGGACAGAACAGTCTGTTACGATCAGTCCGGGACAGTCTCTCGGCCAGCCTTAGTGTAGGGATAACATAGTCAAGTATGAAACAGGATTCCCCAAGTGGAAGTGACGCCCCAGAATTTGTTCCCCACAACTAAAAGTCTAAGGAGGAGAAGTTTGTTAAGTAGAAGAAGCATAGAAGTGTTTAGATTTATTCTTGTGAAAGTGTTTAGATTTAGTGTTATCAAGCTTGAGAAGTGTTTAGATTTATAATTATTATTATTATTATTATTTGTTAGGATTGTTTAATTATAAATCTAAACATTTTTGCCCCTCTAGAATATAATTGGTTAGGAATGTAATATTAGGTCATGTAACTTCAAACTGTTAAAAATATACTACTATGTAGCCAGAAACAGCTCCCCTCGCTGTGCGCCAGGGCACGCTCAAACTTACTGTTACACAATTGACAACCGTTCTCTTCAAAGCATTGTGAAGCACTTAACCCTAATCGCAAAGTGAAGCATTGTAACTATAACAGTAACTAACTCAGCGCTCAGAGAGAGAATGTTTTAAGAAATGCCACCCAGAAACTTTTGTAACTTTTTGTAACTACAACTCTTGTATTATTATGCAAAATACTGTATGGGAAACATTAATTAGGGAATGTACATAAGAGAGAGAGTGCTTGGACGATGAATGAATGGTTGTGAGAGGTGCCAGCCTGAGAATGCAGCAACAAAGGGCTGAAGAAGGCGTCAGGTGCCAGTGCAATTGGCTCCCCGTAGCCGTTTCTAACACACACATGAGCCGCTCTGATTTGGCTTCTAACACTTTTAGCTGCTCGGTTCTGCAAGCGCGGAGAGGAAGCCGCGTCCGATAGATGGAGGTTCTCCGCGACACATTTGGCAGCCTGGACCCCCTGCCTCTGGTCCAAAGAGTCTCAACCAACCCCCGACCCCATGACCCTTGTTCTCAGTGATTCCGCCAGCTGCTTGGTGCCTTTAGTACCCGGCCCCGCTTGCAAAGTCCCCCCCCAGCAGCATGACCCGAGAGCAGCGCGAAAGAACCCCCCCGGCATTGCGACCCGAGGGCGGCGCCAGAGACCCCCCCCCCAGCAGCAAGTCCCGAGGGCGGCGCCAGAGACCCTCCCCAGCAGCGTGACCCGAGAGCGAAGCCAGAGACCTCCCCCAGCAGAGTGACCCGAAAACGGTGCCAGAGACCCCCCCCAGCAGCAAGACCCGAGAGCGGCACTACAGACCCGCCCCCAGCAGTGCGACCCAAGAGTGGCGCCAGAGACCCTCCCCCCAGCAGCATCACCAGAGAACGGCGACAGAGATCTCCCCCCCCCCCAGCAGCACAACCTGAGATGGGAGCCAGAGGCCCCCCCCAGCAGCATCACCCGAGAGTGGCGCCAGAGACCCCCCCCAGCAGCATGAGATGAAAGTGGCGACAGAGACCCCACCCCCAAGGAGCGCGACCCGAGACCGGCGCCGGAGACCCCCCCAGAAGCATTACCCGAGAGTGGAGACAGAAACCCCACCCCCAGCACCGCTACCGGAGAGCGGCGCCAGAGACCTCCCCGAACAGCATCACCCGAGAGCGGCCCCAGACACCCACCCAGCAGCAAAACCCGAGAGAGGTGCCAGAGACCCCCCGCAGCAGCATCACCTGATAGCGGGGCCAGTGACACCCCCCGTCTGCAGCATGACCGGAGGGAGGCTCCAGAGACCACCCCCAGTAGTGCGACCCGAGAGCGGCGCCAGAGACCTCCCCCCAGCAGCGCGACCCGAGAGTGGAGACAGAGACCCCACCCCCAGCACCACTACCGAGAGCGGCACCAGAGACCCCCCCAACAGCGCGACCCGAAAGCGGTAACAGAGACCCCCCCCCAGCAGCACGACCGGAGAGCGAAGCCAGAGACCCCCCCAGCAGCATGATCCCAAGGAGGCGCCAGAGACCCCCCCCAGTAGCGCGACTCGAGAGCGGCACCAGAGATTCCCCGCAGCAGCATAACCCGAGAGAGGCGCCAGACTCCCTCCCAGCAGCACGACCTGAGAGTGGCCCCAAAGACCCCTCCCCCCCAGCAGCGAGACCCGAGAGCAGCGCTAGAGACACCCCCAAGCTGCACGACCCGAGAGCGGCACCAGAATCCCTCCCTGCAGCGAGATCCGAGAGCGGCGTGACTGAAGAGACCTCTCACTCACTAAGGTCTGTGGCTGTGGGAATTCTATCCTTTAGCCCTTCCCCCCCGCCCCTCGCCTATGTATAGGGCCCTCTACAAGAACACCGAGTCAGTCAGCCATGACGCGCCACCGCTCTCCCTTGCGCGACTTGCGAACCTGCAGAATTCCCGTTGGCTCCTGAGCCCTTAACCCGTGGAGATGCTCACCTGGAATGCCTGCACGTGAGCTATACAAGGACACGGCAGAAGCAGAGCAAGGACAAAGACACAGACAGAAACAGACAGACAGAACGTATTGGCCAATACGAGAGAGCAACAAGAGAGAAACACATGAGAGGCAGACGGAAACCTTACCGCCTTGCGTCTTCCTCCTCGAGCCAATCGTCTGCTGAGAAGGACACCGTGTTCCAGAGAAATCAGCACCCCTGACAAACGGAAGCCCTGTTTCTCCCACTACCAAGGAATCACCTCGCGAACCTCCGCTCGGACTCGCTGTCTAAGCAAACCTGACTTCCCTTCCTAGACCCGAGTGCGCCGTAAGCCGAGAGATTTCCAAACCCGACACTTATCTCCCTGTCAGCGATGGCTGCTCCGCTCCCAGCCGGACGGTTCTCGCCTCGCTTCGACCAAGCTCCCGAGCTCGCTGTTCTCGTTTCCGTTCCATCCCCAGACGGGAGGACACCGGGAGGGTTGACTTCTTATCGCTCACTACCGAACACAGCAGAGGGGAAAAAACAAACAAAGAACTTAGCTTTTCAGTCCGCAAGGACGCGGCATCGCTTCTCCTCCCACCATCGCACCGCTGCCTCCCACCATCGGCCACCCCCTCCCGCTGCCACTCCAGGAACGCGGAGAGAACGGAGGCCTTGAATATCTATCCACGCTCTGTTGAACTGCCTATGCCCCTTCACCAGTCCCCAAGCCACCAGGCTCCGTGACCCAGCAGGAAGCTCTCTGCCTCAGAAGAAACATACTGCCAGGACGCTTAAAGATTTCAAAGCACGCACCTCTTACTCACACAGAGCCATGGGAAGGCCGAACGCTGAGGACCCTTCACATGTTCCGAGAATCACGTCCAGGCAGCTCAAGTACATCTCGGACGATTTATTCTCCGCCCACGGCCACGCACTGATTCCTCTGCAAGGGTGGCCAAAAAAGCCCAGCGTTAGCTCTCACTCACTAAAGTCTGTGGCTGTGGGAATTCTATCCTTTAGCCCTTTCCCCCCCTCTCGCCTATGTATCGGGTCCTCTACAAGAACACCGAGTCATTCAGCCATGACGCACCACCGCTCTCCCTTGCGCGACTTGCGAACCTGCTGAATTCCCGTTGGCTCCTGAGCCCTTAACCCTTGGAGATGCTCACCTGGAATGCCTGCAAGTGTGCTGTACAAGGACACGGCAGAAGCAGAGCAAGGACAAAGACACAGACAGAAACAGACAGACAGGACGTATTGGCCAATACGAGAGAGCAACAAGAGAGAAACACATGCGAGGCAGCCAGAAACCTTACCACCTTGCGTCTTCCTCCTCGAGCCAAGCGTCTGCTGAGAAGGACACCGTGTTCCAGAGAAACCAGCACCCCTGACAAACGGGAGCCCTGTTTCTCCCACTACCAAGTAAGCACCTCGGGAACCTCCGCTCGGACTCGCTGTCTAAGCAAACGTGACTTCCCTTCCTAGACCCGAGTGGGCCGTAAGCCGAGAGATTTCCAGACCCGACACTTATCTCCCGGTCAGCGATGGCTGCTCCGCTCCCAGCAGGACGGTTCTCGCCTCGCTTCGACCAAGCTCCCAAGCTCGCCGTTCTCTTTTCCGTTCCATCCCCAGACGGGAGGACACCGGGAGGGTTGACTTCTTATCGCTCGCTACCGAACACAGCTGAGGGGAAAAAACAAACAAACAACTTAGCTTTTCAGTCCGCAAGGACGCGGCATCGCTTCTCCTCCCACCATCGGCCACCCCCTCCCGCTGCCACTCCAGGAACGCGGAGAGAACGGAGGCCTTGAATATCTATCCACGCACTGTTGAACCGCCTACTGCCCCTTCACCAGTCCCCAAGCCACCAGGCTCCGTGCCCCAGCAGGAAGCTCTCTGCCTCAGAAGAAACATACTGCCAGGACGCTTGAAGATTTCAAAGCACGCACCTCTTACTCACACAGAGCCATGGGAAGGCCGAACGCTGAGGACCCTTCACGTGTTCCGAGAATCACGTCCAGGCAGCTCAAGTCCATCTCGGACGGTATCTTCTCAGCCCACTGCCCAGCCAGTTTCCCAGCTGTTACCCAGTCTGGAGCCAGCAAAGCCCTCGGGCAGGAGTGACAGCAAAGGGCTAGGACCCAGAAGCCGTGTCCAGGGGTCAGTCTGGAGTGCTGTACAAAGCCCAGGACCATCCACATATCCTGTGTGGTGCAACCTGCTGAGTGGAGACAAAGGCTCAGGGCTGCTCTCATACCCTGATCAGACACTTTACTGAATGTGGTGCAGGGAAAAGGTGGACTGATGGCTCCCATGAATGGGCGTGCAGACTGGAGTGAGGAAGGGCCCCGGGATAAGAATATGGATGGGGGTGCAGGCTGGGGGGAGGAAGGGCCCCGGGATAAGCATATGGACGGGGGTGCAGGCTGGGGAGAGGAAGGGCCCCGGGATAAGAGTATGGACGGGGTGCAGGCTGGGGTGAGGAAGCAGGAGGGGAGGGGGCTGCGCGGAGCCTGGAGTGCGGGATGAGGGGGCCATGGGCAGGAGGGGAGAGGGCTGTGCGGAGCCTGGAGTGCGGGATGAGGGGGCCGGGGGCAGGAGGGGAGAGGGCTGTGCGGAGCCTGGAGTGCGGGATGAGGGGGCCATGGGCAGGAGGGGAGAGGGCTGCGCGGAGCCTGGTGTGTGGGATGAGGGGGCCGGGGGCAGGAGGGGAGAGGGCTGCGCGGAGCCTGGAAATAACGAGCTTCTTACTTTGCCTGCTGTCAAAGGGCAAGACTGGGGCCACGTGGCGTGCGGAGCAGGGACAGCAGCTGGGGGCGATGGAATTACACGTGCATTACCTGCACTGACCACCGAGCGGCACTGTGGAGGCGCTTCGGAATTACACGTGCATTACCGGCAATGACCACCGAGCGGCACTGTGGAGGCGCTTCGGAATTACACGTGCATTACCGGCAATGACCACCGAGCGGCACTGTGGAGGCGCTACGGAATTACACGTGCATTACCCGCAATGACCACCGAGCGGCACTGTGGAGGCGCTTCGGAATTACACGTGCATTACCCGCAATGACCACCGAGCGGCACTGTGGAGGCGCTACGGAATTACACGTGCATTACCGCCGGTGACTACCGAGTGTCACTGTTGCTCTGCTAAGGGCCGTTATTTCCGAATAAAAAAGATTGTTCTTAGGGTAGAAATGCCCCATTCCGAACTAAGAACACGCTGGGCGGGGCTATGCCGGGGGGCGGGGCTATGATAGGGGCGGGGCGCGCTGCGACGTGCCCCGGGAGGCCGCACTATGAGAACTACAAGTCCCAGGATGCGTCGCTAACACTTGGAGTGACACGAGCGCGGGACCAACCGCGTCGCTCCCTGGTCAATGCCCCGTTGTGATGTCACTTCCGCTGCACCCGCCCAGCCGAACAGCGCCGGGCCTGCCCTGGCCCTGCAATGGCCGATGGGAGCTGCGGACAGGGGCACTCAGTTTCCCACAAGCCACTGCGGCTACTTTCCCTACTCCCCCTCATCCCGCCCCTCCCCATTGCTGGGCGGGGCTCCTGCCTCAGAGACGGCAGCGTCCGCAGCTGATGCCCCGACCCCACTCGGGAGAGGAGACTCCGCGGCAACCCTGCCCCCCCAAACTCCTCCCCACCCCGTGCAGTCTGATCCCCTCAAACTCCTCCCCGCCCCGTGCAGTCTGATCCCCCCTCAAACTCCTCCCCCCCGTGCAGTCTGATCCCCCCAAACTTCCCCTCCGCCCCGTGCACTCTGATCCCCCCAAACTCCTCTCCCCCCGTGCAGTCTGATCCCCCCAAACTCCTCCCCGCCCCGTGCAGTCCGATCCCCCCAAACTCTTCCCCGCCCCGTGCAGTCCGATCCCCCCAAACTCCTCTCCCCCCGTGCAGTATGATCCCCCCCAAACACCTCCCCGCCCCGTGCAGTCCGATCCCCCCCAAACACCTCCCCGCCCCGTGCAGTCTGATCCCCCTCCAAACTCCTCCCCCCCGTGCAGTCTGATCCTCCCCCCCGTGCAGTCTGATCCCCCCCCAAACTCCTCCCCGCTCCGTGCAGTCTGATCCTCTCCCCCGTGCAGTCTGATCCCCCCAAACTCCTCCCCGCCCCGTGCAGTCCGATCCCCCCAAACTCTTCCCCGCCCCGTGCAGTCCGATCCCCCCAAACTCCTCTCCCTCCGTGCAGTACGATCCCCCCCAAACTCCTCTCCCCCCGTGCAGTCTGATCCCCCCAAACTTGTCCCCCCCGTGCAGTCTGATCCCCCCAAACTCGTCCCCCCCGTGCAATCTGATCCCCCCAAACTCCTCTCCCCCCGTGCAGTCTGATCCCCCCAAACTCGTCCCCCCCGTGCAGTCTGATCCCCCCAAACTCCTCTCCCCCCGTGCAGTCTGATCCCCCCCAAACTCCTCCCCGCCCCGTGCAGTCCGATCCCCCCAAACTCCTCTCCCTCCGTGCAGTCCGATCCCCCCCAAACTCCTCCCCGCCCCGTGCAGTCCGATCCCCCCAAACTCCTCCCCCCCGTGCAGTCTGATCCCCCCCCAAACTCCTCCCCGCTCCGTGCAGTCTGATCCTCCCCTCCATGCAGTCTGATCCCCCCAAACTCCTCCCCGCCCCGTGCAGTCCGATCCCCCCAAACTCTTCCCCGCCCCGTGCAGTCCGATCCCCCCAAACTCCTCTCCCTCCGTGCAGTCCGATCCCCCCCAAACTCCTCTCCCCCCGTGCAGTCTGATCCCCCCAAACTCCTCCCCCACGTGCAGTCCGATCCCCCCAAACTCTTCCCCGCCCCGTGCAGTCCGATCCCCCCAAACTCCTCTCCCTCCGTGCAGTCCGATCCCCCCCAAACTCCTCCCCGCCCCGTGCAGTCCGATCCCCCCCAAACTCTTCCCCGCCCCGTGCAGTCCGATCCCCCCAAACTCCTCCCCGCCCCGTGCAGTCCGATCTCCCCCAAAACTCCTCCCCGCCCCGTGCAGTCTGATCCCCCCCCAAACTCCTCCCCGCTCCGTGCAGTCTGATCCCCCCCAAACTCCTCTCCCCCCCGTGCAGTCTGATCCCCCCCACAGTCCCCTCCGCCCCGTGCAGTCTGATCGCCCCCCCAAACTCCTGTCCGCCCCGTGCAGTCTGATCCCCCCCAAAGCTCCTCCCCGCCCCGTGCAGTCTGATCCTCCCCCCCGTGCAGTCTGATCCCCCCAAACTCCTCCCCGCTCCGTGCAGTCTGATCCCCCCCAAACTCCTCTCCCCCCGTGCAGTCTGATCCCCCCAAACTCCTCTCCCCCCCGTGCAGTCTGATCCCCCCCACACTCCCCTCCGCCCCGTGCAGTCTGATCGCCCCCCAAAACTCCTCCCCGCCCCGTGCAGTCCGATCCCCCCAAACTCTTCCCCGCCCCGTGCAGTCCGATCCCCCCAAACTCCTCTCCCCCCGTGCAGTATGATCCCCCCCAAACACCTCCCCGCCCCGTGCAGTCCGATCCCCCCCAAACACCTCCCCGCCCCGTGCAGTCTGATCCCCCTCCAAACTCCTCCCCCCCGTGCAGTCTGATCCTCCCCCCCGTGCAGTCTGATCCCCCCCCAAACTCCTCCCCGCTCCGTGCAGTCTGATCCTCTCCCCCGTGCAGTCTGATCCCCCCAAACTCCTCCCCGCCCCGTGCAGTCCGATCCCCCCAAACTCTTCCCCGCCCCGTGCAGTCCGATCCCCCCAAACTCCTCTCCCTCCGTGCAGTACGATCCCCCCCAAACTCCTCTCCCCCCGTGCAGTCTGATCCCCCCAAACTTGTCCCCCCCGTGCAGTCTGATCCCCCCAAACTCGTCCCCCCCGTGCAATCTGATCCCCCCAAACTCCTCTCCCCCGTGCAGTCTGATCCCCCCAAACTCGTCCCCCCCGTGCAGTCTGATCCCCCCAAACTCCTCTCCCCCCGTGCAGTCTGATCCCCCCCAAACTCCTCCCCGCCCCGTGCAGTCCGATCCCCCCAAACTCCTCTCCCTCCGTGCAGTCCGATCCCCCCCAAACTCCTCCCCGCCCCGTGCAGTCTGATCCCCCCCCAAACTCCTCCCCGCTCCGTGCAGTCTGATCCTCCCCTCCATGCAGTCTGATCCCCCCAAACTCCTCCCCGCCCCGTGCAGTCCGATCCCCCCAAACTCTTCCCCGCCCCGTGCAGTCCGATCCCCCCAAACTCCTCTCCCTCCGTGCAGTCCGATCCCCCCCAAACTCCTCTCCCCCCGTGCAGTCTGATCCCCCCAAACTCCTCCCCCACGTGCAGTCCGATCCCCCCAAACTCTTCCCCGCCCCGTGCAGTCCGATCCCCCCAAACTCCTCTCCCTCCGTGCAGTCCGATCCCCCCCAAACTCCTCCCCGCCCCGTGCAGTCCGATCCCCCCCAAACTCTTCCCCGCCCCGTGCAGTCCGATCCCCCCAAACTCCTCCCCGCCCCGTGCAGTCCGATCTCCCCCAAAACTCCTCCCCGCCCCGTGCAGTCTGATCCCCCCCCAAACTCCTCCCCGCTCCGTGCAGTCTGATCCCCCCCAAACTCCTCTCCCCCCCGTGCAGTCTGATCCCCCCCACAGTCCCCTCCGCCCCGTGCAGTCTGATCGCCCCCCCAAACTCCTGTCCGCCCCGTGCAGTCTGATCCCCCCCAAAGCTCCTCCCCGCCCCGTGCAGTCTGATCCTCCCCCCCGTGCAGTCTGATCCCCCCAAACTCCTCCCCGCTCCGTGCAGTCTGATCCCCCCCAAACTCCTCTCCCCCCGTGCAGTCTGATCCCCCCAAACTCCTCTCCCCCCCGTGCAGTCTGATCCCACCCACACTCCCCTCCGCCCCGTGCAGTCTGATCGCCCCCCAAAACTCCTCCCCGCCCCGTGCAGTCTGATCCCCCCCAAACTCCTCCCCGCCCCATGCAGTCTGATCCCCCCAAACTCCTCCCCCCGTGCAGTCTGATCCCCCCCTAAACTCCTCCTCGCCCCGTGCAGTCTGATCCCCCCCAAACTCCTCCCCGCCCCGTGCAGTCTGATCCCCCCCCAACTCCTCCCCGCCCCGTGCAGTCTGATCCCCCCCAAACTCCTCCCCCCGTGCAGTCTGATCTCCTACCCCCCACGAAACTCCTCTCCGCCCCCTGCAGTCTGATCCCCTACCCCCCTAACTCCTCTCCGCGCCATGCAGTCTGATCCCCCCTCACCAAACTCCTCCCCGCCCCGTGCAGTCTGCTTCCCCCCAAACTCCTCTCCGCCCCATGCAGTATGATTCCCCTTCACCAAACTCCTCCCCGCCCCATGCAGTATGATCCCCCCTCACCAAACTCCTCCCCGCCCCGTGCAGTCTGCTTCCCCCCAAACTCCTCTCCGCTCCATGCAGTCTGATCCCCCACCACCCCCAAACTCCTCTCCGCCCCGTGCAGTCTGCTCCCCCCAACACCAAATTTCCCAGCCGGCTTGTGCAGGGACTGGCAGCGGGACAGGCTGATGCTGCTGTTGCCTTCGAAAGTGCAGCGGGGAGCGTGAGGCGGGTGGGTGGGGAGGGGGGCGGCTGCCTCTGCTGCGTCCCGTTCACAAGCCCAGAGGGGCCGCGCGAGGATTTTCCGGAGACCCCGAGGAGTTTTCTGCCGCTCACTTCTGTGTCCCAGCTGAGTTCCTGCCAGTCAGTGGCCCCGCCCCTGCCATTAATGACGGAGCCTGGGACCCGTCTGTGTGCCACACAAACCCACGTGTCACTCGCCCGGGAGCCGATAGAACGTGCCCCGCGTTCCGTCATTTGCATGCACCGCGCCAGGGCAATGACGTCACTAGCAGTGCGCTGCTGTTCGTAGCCGGCAGTGGCAGCTTCGCACCGAGCCGGGCCACGAGGCAGCGGGCGCAGCGCTGGGGGCGGAGCTACAGGGGAGCGGCCCGGCCGGGCGGGGTGCACACTGGGGCGCCCAAGGGCTGAGATCCGGGCGGGGCAGCGTCACGCTCTGACCTCCCTGCCGCCTCCCGCCGCCGCTCCCTTGGGGCCGGGTGGCGCGGACCGGAAGCCGCTGCACTGCCCGGATTTCCTGGGGAACACGCTCCCTGTGACGTCAGGACCTGCCACAGAGGCAGGGCGCCACCCCGGCCAAGCAAGGAGCAGAGCTAGGGTTGCCAGATGGTTTCACCAAAAATACCAGGCACGCCTGACATGACATCACAATCTGCATTCCATCTGATTTAGAAAATACCCGACATTTATCAGAGGAGTAGCCGCGTTAGTCTGAATCTGCAAAAGCAGCGAGGAGCCCTGTGGCACAGAACTCCTTGCCGCTTTCGCGGACATTGAGAAAATATAAATTTGTTTCCCGAAGAAAAAGCTGAAAGCCTGGACCGTCCAGTTCAAAACCGGACACCTGGCAACCATAAGCAGAGTGGTGCCTTGTCGGAGCGGTTCCAGCCTCCGCTCTGCTGTCCTTCCTCTGCCCCACGTACCACGGGAGCTGGTGGCCTACGCTGGCTGCACCGCCGCAGGAAACCTCCAACCCCAGTCGCTGTCCCAGCCAGGCACCCCGTGTCTGAACCCGTCCCGCCTGGCCCCGTGTCTCCTGCCTACCACCCGCTGACCTGGCACCAGCTGAGCGCTCGTACCTGGGCACCTTCCGGTCACGGTTCCCAGTCGGTTGCTGTCAGGCTGTGGACCGAGCAAACGTCACTTCCGGTCCGTGGGACTGAACGCACGTGGCGCCGGCATGATGCGAGGCCGCTCCTTGTTGCCCCACGTCGGATACAAAAGGAGCAGCTACCGCGCGGCAGTTAGAGCCTCGTGCTGAAACGCGCTGCAGCAGTGCTACTCTTCCCTGCCCCTCTCATCCCAGTTGCATGCTCCAGATGGGAGGGGAGGGGTGTCGCTTTCCAGGAGCTACTGCTGCCAGGGCACCGTCTGACTGGCACACGTCAGACGCACACGCCCGTACCACAGCCACTCACCCTGCCAAATGCTCACACGCAGGGATGCGTGTACACACTCACAAACGCGAATTAACAGATTAACACGCCTGGGCGCCCACTCATGCCCTCGCTCAGATGCCCACACACGCATCTGCTCAATCTGCCCGCACGCAGGCATGTGCACACACACGCAAATGGACACTTGCGGACGCACACACTTGCACTCATACTTACGTGCGCACGCATGCACACCGACTAACAGTCGCCTAGAAGGACTCACCAATAATATTAAACTCAAAAGCCAAAGATTAGATCAATTAGGAGACAACTATTCCCACGAGGCCCTAATCCATGGCTGGGGCTCCTCGGTGCTGCTGGAGACCAAGTCTTTATTTCAATCCCAGTTTTGCCAACTCTCCGCATGCGTGACGCTAGGTCAATTGGCAGCCTACTCACTTAGTTTTCCGTATGATCCTAGACACGTTAAGTATCGCCAGCCAGGAGATTCGGGGGGCGGCGGGGCGGGGGGATTAATGACATTTTTAAAAATACAAAAATCGGTGTTCAGTTTCTGTTGTAGATAAACCTATGTACTTCATATGACTTGACACTGTGCCTCTCCATATAACCTTGTAACTTTGTATTAATCCATATGACCTTGTCACTTTGTATTAGAACCTGAATCCATATAACCTTGTAACTTAGTTTTCTACATAGGGTTCTAATACAGAGTATATAGTTAAAGAGGTAAAAATGTCATTTGCTAGGAGTAGAATAAGATCTTTCCCCCACTCTCTCCCCCCACTCTGTAATCAATTGCCCAGTTGAATGAACGAGGTGTGAATGAGTAACACTTGGGAGCCAAGCACCTCCAGAGAGCTACACCAGTTGAAAAGGGGGTAGAAGCCAGACCCAAGGTGTCAAGAGGGCTCAAGAAAGAAGAGCAGACATATTGAAGGCCTTGGGGATTAGAAGCAAGCACCTTCTTTGGAAAACACCCTCTCTTAACAGACAGCACCCACAAAGGGACCAAAGGACACAGACCCAGATTTTGAATCTGGGATATATTTGCATAAGAGGGAAGCTGCTATAAAAGTGAGTTGTCTTGCAGAGGACTCCGGGTCTCATCTTGTCACCATCGGAGCATCGATCCGGATCAGCAGAAGCCCGGCTCCACCCCTCCCCCATCTAACTCACCTGGCCAGTGAAGTTAAGGGGAGCAACAAGTTGGTAACAACAGCAAGACGGAGTGTGCTTGTGCACGTGTGTGTGTGTGTGTGTGTGTGTGTGTGTGTGTGAGAGTGAGTGCGTGAGTGACACAGAATAATCAATACTTATCATATGCATGTGGTAAATAAATAAATAATTTCTATATATATATAATGTGTGTGTGTGTGATCAATAAATGTGGCGTGTTGCCTTATCCCTCTGAAAAAGATCCCGAGTACTTCTTTTAAGTACAACACTGTGACTTTTGTACTTCGTATTTTCAAGTTCTTCCACCACGAGCCAGAGGGCCTTTTCTCAGGGACCCGTACCACGCTCGCAAACGTCTGTGCGGCCCTCCCTCGATACTTACCTTGAGCCAATTGCTATTTGCTCTTCTTCCATAGATCGCTGTCTGGTTTCCATCTGCCGGCAGGGTCTCGGGGGGGGTGGCTCCTTTCGGTCTCTGCCACCACATGGCCAGCCTCTCATCTCCTCCAAGTCTACAGGGACCGAAAAAGAGACAGAGAACGGTTAGGAGCTAGGCCACCCTAGATGTGTGGAAAGGACAGACACGTGCGTCACCTGGCTGCTGCTCACTGGAGCCCAGTGTTGCCTCTAACATTTCCCCTCCAGGAGCGGAGTGAGTTTTGTCTCGTGCTCCAAGATCGAGGTCACGTGCCCTTCTTCGGATGCCTGCCACCCAGGCGAAGACATGTCTCGTCTGTGTTTTTAAAACGTTCTGGAAGAAAGAGTACTAACACAAGGGAGAATTAACAAGGTCATTTAAACTGTAAATATTTGTTTGATATGAAGTCAAATAAAAGGAAAATTAATACTGCAACATTTTCAGTGGCCAACCTCCTCTCCTCTCCTCTCCTCTCCCCTCCCCTCCCCTGCCCCCTCCAGCTGGCCTAGATGATCTCTCCGGGTCCCTTATGGTAAAGCCCGCCCCGGGACCCTGTGCTGAGGTGACAAGTTCTTCACAAGATACTGGGTATGTAAACTTTTTACGGAAAAGCGTCCGTGGCCAATCTAGTCGCGCTTTTCTGCAAAAAAGCCCCAATCGCCATTTTCGCCATCGGGGCTTTTTTGCGGAAAAGAACTCTCTGCTGTCTACACTGGCCCTTTTGCGCAGAAGTCTTTCGGAAAAAGACTTTTGCCCGAACGGGAGCAGCATAGTATTCCCGCAGAAGCACTGACAATCTTACATGAGATCGTCAGTGCTTTTGCGGAAATTCAAGCGGCCAGTGTAGACAGCTGGCAAGTTTTTCCGCAAAAGCAGATGATTAGCACACTTTCCTAGTTGAAAATCCAAGGAGAAGAAAGGGGAGAATTGCAAATCAAGACTCTCTTAAGGTGTCTGAAAGCTACTTTGGTCTGGGCCGGTACTCAGTGGTACCAAGGCAGACTTTTCTGTGGCTCGGTTGTCTAATGCCACACTAGAACAAGTCTACCACACCGAACGAAAGAGCAGACAATTACATGAAAGGGAAAAAAGGTGGCTTGGCAGAGAATTTGCTTCCGGACAAAAACAAGAGACTGCGGTGGTTAAAGAAGAACGGGAGGCATACCTGTGCATAAACCAATTCACCAGAAACCTTCTGAACAACCAGTTCAGTCACATGTCCTTACAGGGACAAGCACCTTAATGACGGTAGCCCTGACATTTTATTTTGCAGACGATTCTACTTGTGGAAGGGCTGCTGGAGTGAAACTTGAGGCCCAAGCAGGAGGAAAGTTTGATTTTCTAGTACCAAATAGAAAAACAATAATAGAACAAAAAGGCTAAAAGATGCCTAAGGGCGGAGATAGGGTCCAGAATGACTTAGACAAATTGGAGGATTGGGCCACAAGAAATCTGATGAGGTTCAACAAGGACAAGTGTAGAGTCCTGCACTTGGGATGGAAGAATCCCAAGCATAGTTACAAGCTGGGGACCAACCGGTTAAGTAGTAGTTCTGCAGACAGGACCTGGGGGTTACAGTGGATGAGAAGCTGGAGATGAGTCAACAGTGTGCCCTTGTAGCCAAGAAGGCTAATGGCATATTAGGTTGCATTAAGAGGAGCATTGCCAGTAGATCCAGAGATGTCATTATTCCCCTTTATTCGGCTTTGGTGAGGCCACATCTGGAGTACTGTGTCCAGTTCTGGGCCCCCCACTACAGAAGGGATGTGGACACATTGGAGAGGGTCCAGCAGAGGACAACCAAAATGATTAGGGGGCTGGAGCAATTGCTCTATGAAGAGGCTGAGGGATTTAGGTTTCTTTAGTCTGAAGAGGAGACCATGAGGGGGGATTTTATAGTAGCCTTCAACTTCCTTATAAGGACACAGGAACGCAAGGTAACCTGTTCTCCCAACTCTCGCTTTCAGACGGGGTGGGGAACCTTATTGGGGGGGCGGAAGGCACACACTAGTAGGGTTGCCAGATGGTTTCAGCAAAAAAAAAAAAAAAAAAAAAGGCGCCAGGAAAATTTTTGTTGAGGGAAAGAAGCCAACCAAACAAAAAAACCCCACCAGGAACATTTTTGTTGAGCAAAATCCAGTTGTGACCCCTTTAATTAGTCAGCCAATCTCCCCGCCCCGGCTTATTTCTGCTGGGCACAGAGGAAAAGCAGAAAATACTGGACATTTTGTATGTCCGGTATTTTCTAAATTTATTTACCGGACAAAAAGTGCAACTACCAGGCTGTCTGGCTCAGTGCTAGACACCTGGCAACCCTACACACAAGTGTGAAGAAAAAAAAAATCCCAAACCCCACCATCCGCATTAACACATGCCCCAACTGAGAAGGAGGAAGAGGCTTCCCACATTCCCCTCGCACACCGGAGCTTGTGAGGAGGGGGGGGCGGGGCGGGGCAGGCTAGCAGAATTTGTCTGCTCCAATCTGGCCACCCAGAGAAATAAAAAAGCAAATTGAAAGAGCCAGACGAATACCTAGAAACCATCTACTTCAAGACAGACCCAAGAAAACCAACAATAGAACACCACTTGTCATCACCTACAACCCCCAACTTAAACCTGTCCAACACATTATCAATAAACTACAGCCTATATTGGAACAGGATACCATACTCAAAGAGGCTCTGGGAGACAGACCCATAGTCTCCTATAGACAACCACCTAACCTCAAGATCATTCTTACCAACCACCACAGGACATACCACACTAATATCAACCCTGGTACCTTCCCTTGCAACAAACCCCGTTGCCAGCTTTGTCCACATATTCATTCTGCTGATACCATTATTGGACCCAACCAAGTGAGTTATAAGATCAAGAACACATATTCCTGCGCATCCAGAAATATAATCTATGCTATCGTGTGCCGAAAGTGTCCGTCTGCTATGTACATTGGACAAACATCTCAGACACTTCGCCAAAGGATTAATGCCCACAAAACAGATATCAGACAAGATCACAAAGAGAAAACAGTTTCTTGCCATTTTAACCAGAAAGGACACTCTCTCAATGACTTAACCACCTGCATTCTGCTACAAAGACCTTTTACATCTGCACTTGAAAGGGAATCCTCTGAACTGTCATTCATGTTAAAATTCGACACTTTCCAACAAGGACTTAGTTCAAATGTTTGTTATCTCACCCATTACCAAGATAGTTTCCCCAATTATCACCTCTAATACCATTAACTCACAAACATCCCACTCTCCCTACCTCTAATATCATCAATTCACAGACACTTACCTTCCTTCCCCTTCCCCCCCACCGCATCCCCCTCCTGTTCTGCAATGTGATTTGTCCTTTTCATATTTGTTCTTTTTTTTAATTGTATCCTTTGGTATATATGGTTGTGACTACTTTCTTCCACTATTTGATCTGAGGAAGTGGGTCTGGCCCACGAAAGCTCATCATCTAATAAACCATCTTGTTAGTCTTTAAAGTGCTACATTGTCCTGCATTTTGCTTCAACTACCCCAGACTAACACGGCTACATTTCTATCACCAATCTGGAGGGGAGCTAGAGCGTTAGTGTGGGAACCTTGAGTCTCGAGGGCCACACTCACGTGAGCTGGGGTATTAGGTTCCTCACCCCTGCTTTAAAAACAAAACCTCTTACTCTTAAAAATCGATCCCAGTATCTCTGGTCGGACCAGCTTCATGCAGGTCCTCGGGGATGGAAAACTGCAGCAAACTGTATGAACAGAAACAAACAGAAGCCCCAATCGCAGCTGGAGGTGGGGCGAGGCTGCCCCAGCAGGGACACAACGGGGCAGCCGCCCTCCACCAGATCAGGAAAACAACCGCGCCATTCCCCGGCCAGCAGGAAGGCGAGTGCCGCTGCAAGGCTCCGCAACGGAGGTGGGCGGCAGAGGGGTGTTTGTGCGCGGCCGCGCGCCTTCAGCGGCAACTCCCCTGGTGCCCCCTTCTCTAGTCCAGCCAGGCCTAAAATGCTCAGTGCTTAGAAGGCGGGTGGGGAACCTAAGGCCTGGGTGCGTGGGGCTCCTCCACCGTCGCCCCCTCCCCACGCCGTGGGGCTGGAGCGCACAAAGCGACTAGGCTGGGCCCTGCAGTGCTCTGGCGCCAGGGGGACGTTTCTCCGCTCAGCTGGGGGCCAGGCAGGGAGGCTTTTCTGTCGGTTGGTTTGTCTGTCACCTGTTTGCCCCCCAATTCTCAGCCACTCCCCCCCCTCCCCACACGCCCCCACCCAGGACGCTCTCGGCCTCTGCAGGAGGCACAGCCGGGCACGGGGCAGCACTGCGGGCAGCCAGGGCCAGAGCATCCCCCCCCACAGCGCCCCCCGCCGAACTGCCCCCCCCCGGGCACAGGGGGGATTCAGCGGGCACCCGGCCCCGCCCCCAGGCAGCGAGCAGCGCGGGGAGCAGGGCTCAGGCCGCCCCGCCCCCCCGCGTGCGGGACACGTTCTGTGCGTGCCCCGCCCGCGGGAACCACCCCTCGAGGGCGCGCGGCTCCCCGGCGGGGGGAGGGGGCACGTGACACTCCCGCGCCCCGGTGGCCCGCAGCCCCCCCTCCCCGAGACACCCACGTGACTGGAGCCCGGGTCAGCTCCCGCGCCCCAAAGGGGGGGCCACAGCCCCGTTCCCCCGGCACCACGTGGGGGGGGGTCACAGGGGCGCTGCTCCCCGGGGAGGCTGCAGCGCCGGGGGGGGGGCAGAAATCGCCCCCCCACCTCCGCCAGGGGCCGCCCCGCCGATGTCCAGCCTGGGGCCCGGAGAGAAGCAGGCGGGGGGGGGGGCTCCACGTCACTGCCAGCTCCCGCCCCGCCCCCCAGGCTCCGCCCCTCAGCGCCCCCCGCAGCGTTTTCCCGCCCGCCTCGTCAGCGCGAGCGTCCCGGGAGTTTCCCGCCCAGCCAGCGCCGCCCGCGCCTGCGCTCTCCCGCGCCCTGTCCCCTCCTGCCCCCCCCAGTGCCAAGGCCCCCCCCGGCCCCTCCCCCTCCCTCCTGCCCCCCCAGTGCCGAGCACCCCCCCGGCCCCTCACCCCCTCCTGCCCCCCCAGTGCCAAGCGCCCCCCCCGGCCCCTCACACCCAGCCTGCTCCTACACCTCACCCCTGTCCAGACACCCCACCCCCAGCCCGCTCCCCCACCTTCCCTCGCGCCCCCTCCTCCCCCGGGCCAGACACCAACAAGGGGCGGGCTGGGGGCGGGGAGCTTCGCACTCGGACCCAGGATTCGCTCGCGCCCCCGCGCGCTCCTCGGACCTTCCTGTCATGGCGGCGCCGGCCGCCCAGTCAGACAACGCCCCCCTGCGGCAGCCCATTGGCCGAACCAGAGGCAGGATCCCCTTTGCTGACAGCCCATTGGGCGACGCTCTCCTCCGCCAAGGCTGTCTTCCGAAAGCCCATTGGCTGGCACACAGCCAGGAACCACCCCTAAGTCACAGACAATTCGAGGACAGAGCAGTCCATTAAGATCCACCCCGGACAGCCTATTGGTCGAGAGCAGTGGCAGGTCAGTCCCCCTAGTCACACCGCATTCGCAGACAGAGCTGTCCGTTAAGATGCAGCCGGGTCAGCCTATTGGGTGCCTCTGATTCAGAACACGCCCCTTAGTCACAGCCCATTCGCGGACAGAAGAGTCTGTTATAATCCACCCCGGACAACCTATTGGCCGCCAGCAGCCCCAGAACACGCCTTGAGTCACCGCCCATTGGCGCACGGAGCAGTCCGTTAAGAGTCACCTCGGACAGCCTCAGATTGGGCGCCACAGATTCCGAACACGCCCTTTACTCTCAGCCCATTCGCGGACAGAACAGTCTGTTACGATCAGTCTGGGACAGTCTCTCGGCCAGCCTTAGTGTAGGGAGAACATAGTCAAGTATGAAACAGGATTCCCCAAGTGGAAGTGACGCCCCAGAATTTGTTCCCCACAACTAAAAGTCTAAGGAGGAGAAGTTTGTTAAGTAGAAGAAGCATAGAAGTGTTTAGATTTATTCTTGTGAAAGTGTTTAGATTTAGTGTTATCAAGCTTGAGAAGTGTTTAGATTTATAATTATTATTATTATTATTATTTGTTAGGATTGTTTAATTATAAATCTAAACATTTTTGCCCCTCTAGAATATAATTGGTTAGGAATGTAATATTAGGTCATGTAACTTCAAACTGTTAAAAATATACTACTATGTAGCCAGAAACAGCTCCCCTCGCTGTGCGCCAGGGCACGCTCAAACTTACTGTTACACAATTGACAACCGTTCTCTTCAAAGCATTGTGAAGCACTTAACCCTAATCGCAAAGTGAAGCATTGTAACTATAACAGTAACTAACTCAGCGCTCAGAGAGAGAATGTTTTAAGAAATGCCACCCAGAAACTTTTGTAACTTTTTGTAACTACAACTCTTGTATTATTATGCAAAATACTGTATGGGAAACATTAATTAGGGAATGTACATAAGAGAGAGAGTGCTTGGACGATGAATGAATGGTTGTGAGAGGTGCCAGCCTGAGAATGCAGCAACAAAGGGCTGAAGAAGGCGTCAGGTGCCAGTGCAATTGGCTCCCCGTAGCCGTTTCTAACACACACATGAGCCGCTCTGATTTGGCTTCTAACACTTTTAGCTGCTCGGTTCTGCAAGCGCGGAGAGGAAGCCGCGTCCGATAGATGGAGGTTCTCCGCGACACATTTGGCAGCCTGGACCCCCTGCCTCTGGTCCAAAGAGTCTCAACCAACCCCCGACCCCATGACCCTTGTTCTCAGTGATTCCGCCAGCTGCTTGGTGCCTTTAGTACCCGGCCCCGCTTGCAAAGTCCCCCCCCAGCAGCATGACCCGAGAGCGAAACAAGAGACCCCCCCCCCCAGCAGCAAAACCCGAGAGCAGCGCGAAAGAACCCCCCCGGCATTGCGACCCGAGGGCGGCGCCAGAGACCCCCCCCAGCAGCAAGTCCCGAGGGCGGCGCCAGAGACCCTCCCCAGCAGCGTGACCCGAGAGCGAAGCCAGAGACCTCCCCCAGCAGAGTGACCCGAAAACGGTGCCAGAGACCCCCCCCAGCAGCAAGACCCGAGAGCGGCACCACAGACCCGCCCCCAGCAGTGCGACCCAAGAGTGGCGCCAGAGACCCTCCCCCCAGCAGCATCACCAGAGAACGGCGACAGAGATCTCCCCCCCCCCCAGCAGCACAACCTGAGATGGGAGCCAGAGGCCCCCCCCAGCAGCATCACCCGAGAGTGGCGCCAGAGACCCCCCCCAGCAGCATGAGATGAAAGTGGCGACAGAGACCCCACCCCCAAGGAGCGCGACCCGAGACCGGCGCCGGAGACCCCCCCAGAAGCATTACCCGAGAGTGGAGACAGAAACCCCACCCCCAGCACCGCTACCGGAGAGCGGCGCCAGAGACCTCCCCGAACAGCATCACCCGAGAGCGGCCCCAGACACCCACCCAGCAGCAAAACCCGAGAGAGGTGCCAGAGACCCCCCGCAGCAGCATCACCTGATAGCGGGGCCAGTGACACCCCCCGTCTGCAGCATGACCGGAGGGAGGCTCCAGAGACCACCCCCAGTAGTGCGACCCGAGAGCGGCGCCAGAGACCTCCCCCCAGCAGCGCGACCCGAGAGTGGAGACAGAGACCCCACCCCCAGCACCACTACCGAGAGCGGCACCAGAGACCCCCCCAACAGCGCGACCCGAAAGCGGTAACAGAGACCCCCCCCCCAGCAGCACGACCGGAGAGCGAAGCCAGAGACCCCCCCAGCAGCATGATCCCAAGGAGGCGCCAGAGACCCCCCCCAGTAGCGCGACTCGAGAGCGGCACCAGAGATTCCCCGCAGCAGCATAACCCGAGAGAGGCGCCAGACTCCCTCCCAGCAGCACGACCTGAGAGTGGCCCCAAAGACCCCTCCCCCCCAGCAGCGAGACCCGAGAGCAGCGCTAGAGACACCCCCAAGCTGCACGACCCGAGAGCGGCACCAGAATCCCTCCCTGCAGCGAGATCCGAGAGCGGCGTGACTGAAGAGACCTCTCACTCACTAAGGTCTGTGGCTGTGGGAATTCTATCCTTTAGCCCTTCCCCCCCGCCCCTCGCCTATGTATAGGGCCCTCTACAAGAACACTGAGTCAGTCAGCCATGACGCGCCACCGCTCTCCCTTGCGCGACTTGCGAACCTGCAGAATTCCCGTTGGCACCTGAGCCCTTAACCCGTGGAGATGCTCACCTGGAATGCCTGCACGTGAGCTATACAAGGACACGGCAGAAGCAGAGCAAGGACAAAGACACAGACAGAAACAGACAGACAGAACGTATTGGCCAATACGAGAGAGCAACAAGAGAGAAACACATGAGAGGCAGACGGAAACCTTACCGCCTTGCGTCTTCCTCCTCGAGCCAAGCGTCTGCTGAGAAGGACACCGTGTTCCAGAGAAATCAGCACTCCTGACAAACGGAAGCCCTGTTTCTCCCACTACCAAGGAATCACCTCGCGAACCTCCGCTCGGACTCGCTGTCTAAGCAAACCTGACTTCCCTTCCTAGACCCGAGTGCGCCGTAAGCCGAGAGATTTCCAAACCCGACACTTATCTCCCTGTCAGCGATGGCTGCTCCGCTCCCAGCCGGACGGTTCTCGCCTCGCTTCGACCAAGCTCCCGAGCTCGCTGTTCTCGTTTCCGTTCCATCCCCAGACGGGAGGACACCGGGAGGGTTGACTTCTTATCGCTCACTACCGAACACAGCAGAGGGGAAAAAACAAACAAACAACTTAGCTTTTCAGTCCGCAAGGACGCGGCATCGCTTCTCCTCCCACCATCGCACCGCTGCCTCCCACCATCGGCCACCCCCTCCCGCTGCCACTCCAGGAACGCGGAGAGAACGGAGGCCTTGAATATCTATCCACGCTCTGTTGAACTGCCTATGCCCCTTCACCAGTCCCCAAGCCACCAGGCTCCGTGACCCAGCAGGAAGCTCTCTGCCTCAGAAGAAACATACTGCCAGGACGCTTAAAGATTTCAAAGCACGCACCTCTTACTCACACAGAGCCATGGGAAGGCCGAACGCTGAGGACCCTTCACATGTTCCGAGAATCACGTCCAGGCAGCTCAAGTACATCTCGGACGATTTATTCTCCGCCCACGGCCACGCACTGATTCCTCTGCAAGGGTGGCCAAAAAAGCCCAGCGTTAGCTCTCACTCACTAAAGTCTGTGGCTGTGGGAATTCTATCCTTTAGCCCTTTCCCCCCCTCTCGCCTATGTATCGGGTCCTCTACAAGAACACCAAGTCATTCAGCCATGACGCACCACCGCTCTCCCTTGCGCGACTTGCGAACCTGCTGAATTCCCGTTGGCTCCTGAGCCCTTAACCCTTGGAGATGCTCACCTGGAATGCCTGCAAGTGTGCTGTACAAGGACACGGCAGAAGCAGAGCAAGGACAAAGACACAGACAGAAACAGACAGACAGGACGTATTGGCCAATACGAGAGAGCAACAAGAGAGAAACACATGCGAAGCAGCCAGAAACCTTACCACCTTGCGTCTTCCTCCTCGAGCCAAGCGTCTGCTGAGAAGGACACCGTGTTCCAGAGAAACCAGCACCCCTGACAAACGGGAGCCCTGTTTCTCCCACTACCAAGTAAGCACCTCGGGAACCTCCGCTCGGACTCGCTGTCTAAGCAAACGTGACTTCCCTTCCTAGACCCGAGTGGGCCGTAAGCCGAGAGATTTCCAGACCCGACACTTATCTCCCGGTCAGCGATGGCTGCTCCGCTCCCAGCAGGACGGTTCTCGCCTCGCTTCGACCAAGCTCCCAAGCTCGCCGTTCTCTTTTCCGTTCCATCCCCAGACGGGAGGACACCGGGAGGGTTGACTTCTTATCGCTCGCTACCGAACACAGCTGAGGGGAAAAAACAAACAAACAACTTAGCTTTTCAGTCCGCAAGGACGCGGCATCGCTTCTCCTCCCACCATCGGCCACCCCCTCCCGCTGCCACTCCAGGAACTCGGAGAGAACGGAGGCCTTGAATATCTATCCACGCACTGTTGAACCGCCTACTGCCCCTTCACCAGTCCCCAAGCCACCAGGCTCCGTGCCCCAGCAGGAAGCTCTCTGCCTCAGAAGAAACATACTGCCAGGACGCTTGAAGATTTCAAAGCACGCACCTCTTACTCACACAGAGCCATGGGAAGGCCGAACGCTGAGGACCCTTCACGTGTTCCGAGAATCACGTCCAGGCAGCTCAAGTCCATCTCGGACGGTATCTTCTCAGCCCACTGCCCAGCCAGTTTCCCAGCTGTTACCCAGTCTGGAGCCAGCAAAGCCCTCGGGCAGGAGTGACAGCAAAGGGCTAGGACCCAGAAGCCGTGTCCAGGGGTCAGTCTGGAGTGCTGTACAAAGCCCAGGACCATCCACATATCCTGTGTGGTGCAACCTGCTGAGTGGAGACAAAGGCTCAGGGCTGCTCTCATACCCTGATCAGACACTTTACTGAATGTGGTGCAGGGAAAAGGTGGACTGATGGCTCCCATGAATGGGCGTGCAGACTGGAGTGAGGAAGGGCCCCGGGATAAGAATATGGATGGGGGTGCAGGCTGGGGGGAGGAAGGGCCCCGGGATAAGCATATGGACGGGGGTGCAGGCTGGGGAGAGGAAGGGCCCCGGGATAAGAGTATGGACGGGGTGCAGGCTGGGGTGAGGAAGCAGGAGGGGAGGGGGCTGCGCGGAGCCTGGAGTGCGGGATGAGGGGGCCATGGGCAGGAGGGGAGAGGGCTGTGCGGAGCCTGGAGTGCGGGATGAGGGGGCCGGGGGCAGGAGGGGAGAGGGCTGTGCGGAGCCTGGAGTGCGGGATGAGGGGGCCATGGGCAGGAGGGGAGAGGGCTGCGCGGAGCCTGGTGTGTGGGATGAGGGGGCCGGGGGCAGGAGGGGAGAGGGCTGCGCGGAGCCTGGAAATAACGAGCTTCTTACTTTGCCTGCTGTCAAAGGGCAAGACTGGGGCCACGTGGCGTGCGGAGCAGGGACAGCAGCTGGGGGCGATGGAATTACACGTGCATTACCCGCAATGACCACCGAGCGGCACTGTGGAGGCGCTTCGGAATTACACGTGCATTACCCGCAATGACCACCGAGCGGCACTGTGGAGGCGCTACGGAATTACACGTGCATTACCCGCAATGACCACCGAGCGGCACTGTGGAGGCGCTACGGAATTACACGTGCATTACCCGCAATGACCACCGAGCGGCACTGTGGAGGCGCTACGGAATTACACGTGCATTACCCGCAATGACCACCGAGCGGCACTGTGGAGGCGCTACGGAATTACACGTGCATTACCGCCGGTGACTACCGAGCGGCACTGTTGCTCTGCTAAGGGCCGTTATTTCCGAATAAAAAAGATTGTTCTTAGGGTAGAAATGCCCCATTCCGAACTAAGAACACGCTGGGCGGGGCTATGCCGGGGGGCGGGGCTATGATAGGGGCGGGGCGCGCTGCGACGTGCCCCGGGAGGCCGCACTATGAGAACTACAAGTCCCAGGATGCGTCGCTAACACTTGGAGTGACACGAGCGCGGGACCAACCGCGTCGCTCCCTGGTCAATGCCCCGTTGTGATGTCACTTCCGCTGCACCCGCCCAACCGAACAGCGCCAGGCCTGCCCTGGCCCTGCAATGGCCGATGGGAGCTGCGGACAGGGGCACTCAGTTTCCCACAAGCCACTGCGGCTACTTTCCCTACTCCCCCTCATCCCGCCCCTCCCCATTGCTGGGCGGGGCTCCTGCCTCAGAGACGGCAGCGTCCGCAGCTGATGCCCCGCCCCCACTCGGGAGAGGAGACTCCGCGGCAACCCTTCCCCCCCAAACTCCTCCCCACCCCGTGCAGTCTGATCCCCCCAAACTCCTCCCCGCCCCGTGCAGTCTGATCCCCCCTCAAACTCCTCCCCCCCGTGCAGTCTGATCCCCCCAAACTTCCCCTCCGCCCCGTGCACTCTGATCCTCCCCCCCGTGCAGTCTGATCCCCCCAAACTCCTCTCCCCCCGTGCAGTCTGATCCCCCCAAACTCCTCCCCGCCCCGTGCAGTCCGATCCCCCCAAACTCTTCCCCGCCCCGTGCAGTCCGATCCCCCCAAACTCCTCTCCCCCCGTGCAGTATGATCCCCCCCAAACACCTCCCCGCCCCGTGCAGTCCGATCCCCCCCAAACACCTCCCCGCCCCGTGCAGTCTGATCCCCCTCCAAACTCCTCCCCCCCCGTGCAGTCTGATCCTCCCCCCCGTGCAGTCTGATCCCCCCCCAAACTCCTCCCCGCTCCGTGCAGTCTGATCCTCCCCCCCGTGCAGTCCGATCCCCCCCAAACTCCTCTCCCCCCGTGCAGTCCGATCCCCCCAAACTCCTCTCCCCCCGTGCAGTCTGATCCCCCCCAAACTCCTCCCCGCCCCATGCAGTCCGATCCCCCCAAACTCCTCCCCGCCCCGTGCAGTCCGATCCCCCCAAACTCCTCTCCCTCCGTGCAGTCCGATCCCCCCCAAACTCCTCCCCGCCCCGTGCAGTCCGATCCCCCCCAAACTCTTCCCCGCCCCGTGCAGTCCGATCCCCCCAAACTCCTCCCCGCCCCGTGCAGTCTGATCTCCCCCCAAACTCCTCCCCGCCCCGTGCAGTCTGATCCCCCCCCAAACTCCTCCCCGCTCCGTGCAGTCTGATCCCCCCCAAACTCCTCTCCCCCCCGTGCAGTCTGATCCCCCCCACACTCCCCTCCGCCCCGTGCAGTCTGATCGCCCCCCCAAACTCCTGTCCGCCCCGTGCAGTCTGATCCCCCCCAAAGCTCCTCCCTGCCCCGTGCAGTCTGATCCCCCCCCAAACTCCTCCCCGCTCCGTGCAGTCTGATCCTCCCCCCCGTGCAGTCTGATCCCCCCAAACTCCTCCCCGCTCCGTGCAGTCTGATCCCCCCCAAACTCCTCTCCCCCCGTGCAGTCTGATCGCCCCCCCAAACTCCTGTCCGCCCCGTGCAGTCTGATCCCCCCCAAAGCTCCTCCCTGCCCCGTGCAGTCTGATCCCCCCCCAAACTCCTCCCCGCTCCGTGCAGTCTGATCCTCCCCCCCGTGCAGTCTGATCCCCCCAAACTCCTCCCCGCTCCGTGCAGTCTGATCCTCCCCCCCGTGCAGTCTGATCCCCCCAAACTCCTCCCCGCCCCGTGCAGTCCGATCCCCCCAAACTCTTCCCCCCCGTGCAATCTGATCCCCCCAAACTCCTCTCCCCCCGTGCAGTCTGATCCCCCCCAAACTCCTCCCCGCCCCGTGCAGTCCGATCCCCCCAAACTCTTCCCCGCCCCGTGCAGTCCGATCCCCCCCAAACTCCTCCCCCCCGTGCAATCTGATCCCCCCAAACTCCTCTCCCCCGTGCAGTCTGATCCCCCCCAAACTCCTCCCCGCCCCATGCAGTCCGATCCCCCCAAACTCTTCCCCGCCCCGTGCAGTCCGATCCCCCCAAACTCCTCTCCCTCCGTGCAGTCCGATCCCCCCAAACTCCTCCCCCCCGTGCAGTCTGATCCCCCCAAACTCCTCCCCGCCCCGTGCAGTCCGATCCCCCCGAACTCCTCTCCCCCCGTGCAGTCTGATCCCCCCCAAACTCCTCCCCGCCCCGTGCAGTCCGATCCCCCCAAACTCCTCTCCCTCCGTGCAGTCCGATCCCCCCCAAACTCCTCCCCGCCCCGTGCAGTCCGATCCCCCCAAACTCCTCCCCCCCGTGCAGTCTGATCCCCCCCCAAACTCCTCCCCGCTCCGTGCAGTCTGATCCTCCCCTCCATGCAGTCTGATCCCCCCAAACTCCTCCCCGCCCCGTGCAGTCCGATCCCCCCAAACTCTTCCCCGCCCCGTGCAGTCCGATCCCCCCAAACTCCTCTCCCTCCGTGCAGTCCGATCCCCCCCAAACTCCTCTCCCCCCGTGCAGTCCGATCCCCCCAAACTCCTCCCCCCCGTGCAGTCCGATCCCCCCAAACTCTTCCCCGCCCCGTGCAGTCCGATCCCCCCAAACTCCTCTCCCTCCGTGCAGTCCGATCCCCCCCAAACTCCTCCCCGCCCCGTGCAGTCCGATCCCCCCAAACTCCTCCCCGCCCCGTGCAGTCCGATCCCCCCCCAAACTCCTCCTCCCCCCGTGCAGTCTGATCTCCTACCCCCCACGAAACTCCTCTCCGCCCCCTGCAGTCTGATCCCCTACCCCCCTAACTCCTCTCCGCGCCATGCAGTCTGATCCCCCCTCACCAAACTCCTCCCCGCCCCGTGCAGTCTGCTTCCCCCCAAACTCCTCTCCGCCCCATGCAGTATGATCCCCCCTCACCAAACTCCTCCCCGCCCCGTGCAGCCCCTAAGTTTGCCCCCCAATTCTCAGCCACTCCCCCCCTCTCCCCACACGCCCCCCACCCAGGACGCTCTCGGCCTCTGCAGGAGGCACAGCCGGGCACTGGGCAGCACTGCGGGCAGCCAGGGCCAGAGCATCGCCCCCCGCCGAACTGCCCCCCCCCGGGCACAGGGGGGATTCAGCGGGCACCCGGCCCCGCCCCCAGGCAGCGAGCAGCGCGGGGAGCAGGGCTCAGGCCGCCCCGCCCCCCCGCGTGCGGGACACGTTCTGTGCGTGCCCCGCCCGCGGGAACCACCCCTCGAGGGCGCGCGGCTCCCCGGCGGGGGGAGGGGGCACGTGACACTCCCGCGCCCCGGTGGCCCGCAGCCCCCCCTCCCCGAGACACCCACGTGACTGGAGCCCGGGTCAGCTCCCGCGCCCCAAAGGGGGGGCCACAGCCCCGTTCCCCCGGCACCACGTGGGGGGGGGGTCACAGGGGCGCTGCTCCCCGGGGAGGCTGCAGCGCCGGGGGGGGGGGGCAGAAATCGCCCCCCCACCTCCGCCAGGGGCCGCCCCGCCGATGTCCAGCCTGGGGCCCGGAGAGAAGCAGGCGGGGGGGGGGGGGCTCCACGTCACTGCCAGCTCCCGCCCCGCCCCCCAGGCTCCGCCCCTCAGCGCCCCCCGCAGCGTTTTCCCGCCCGCCTCGTCAGCGCGAGCGTCCCGGGAGTTTCCCGCCCAGCCAGCGCCGCCCGCGCCTGCGCTCTCCCGCGCCCTGTCCCCTCCTGCCCCCCCCAGTGCCAAGGCCCCCCCCGGCCCCTCCCACTCCCTCCTGCCCCCCCAGTGCCGAGCACCCCCCCGGCCCCTCACCCCCTCCTGCCCCCCCAGTGCCAAGCGCCCCCCCCGGCCCCTCACACCCAGCCTGCTCCTACACCTCACCCCTGTCCAGACACCCCACCCCCAGCCCGCTCCCCCACCTTCCCTCGCGCCCCCTCCTCCCCCGGGCCAGACACCAACAAGGGGCGGGCTGGGGGCGGGGAGCTTCGCACTCGGACCCAGGATTCGCTCGCGCCCCCGCGCGCTCCTCGGACCTTCCTGTCATGGCGGCGCCGGCCGCCCAGTCAGACAACGCCCCCCTGCGGCAGCCCATTGGCCGAACCAGAGGCAGGATCCCCTTTGCTGACAGCCCATTGGGCGACGCTCTCCTCCGCCAAGGCTGTCTTCCGAAAGCCCATTGGCTGGCACACAGCCAGGAACCACCCCTAAGTCACAGACAATTCGAGGACAGAGCAGTCCATTAAGATCCACCCCGGACAGCCTATTGGTCGAGAGCAGTGGCAGGTTAGTCCCCCTAGTCACACCGCATTCGCAGACAGAGCTGTCCGTTAAGATGCAGCCGGGTCAGCCTATTGGGTGCCTCTGATTCAGAACACGCCCCTTAGTCACAGCCCATTCGCGGACAGAAGAGTCTGTTATAATCCACCCCGGACAACCTATTGGCCGCCAGCAGCCCCAGAACACGCCTTGAGTCACCGCCCATTGGCGCACGGAGCAGTCCGTTAAGAGTCACCTCGGACAGCCTCAGATTGGGCGCCACAGATTCCGAACACGCCCTTTACTCTCAGCCCATTCGCGGACAGAACAGTCTGTTACGATCAGTCTGGGACAGTCTCTCGGCCAGCCTTAGTGTAGGGAGAACATAGTCAAGTATGAAACAGGATTCCCCAAGTGGAAGTGACGCCCCAGAATTTGTTCCCCACAACTAAAAGTCTAAGGAGGAGAAGTTTGTTAAGTAGAAGAAGCATAGAAGTGTTTAGATTTATTCTTGTGAAAGTGTTTAGATTTAGTGTTATCAAGCTTGAGAAGTGTTTAGATTTATAATTATTATTATTATTATTATTTGTTAGGATTGTTTAATTATAAATCTAAACATTTTTGCCCCTCTAGAATATAATTGGTTAGGAATGTAATATTAGGTCATGTAACTTCAAACTGTTAAAAATATACTACTATGTAGCCAGAAACAGCTCCCCTCGCTGTGCGCCAGGGCACGCTCAAACTTACTGTTACACAATTGACAACCGTTCTCTTCAAAGCATTGTGAAGCACTTAACCCTAATCGCAAAGTGAAGCATTGTAACTATAACAGTAACTAACTCAGCGCTCAGAGAGAGAATGTTTTAAGAAATGCCACCCAGAAACTTTTGTAACTTTTTGTAACTACAACTCTTGTATTATTATGCAAAATACTGTATGGGAAACATTAATTAGGGAATGTACATAAGAGAGAGAGTGCTTGGACGATGAATGAATGGTTGTGAGAGGTGCCAGCCTGAGAATGCAGCAACAAAGGGCTGAAGAAGGCGTCAGGTGCCAGTGCAATTGGCTCCCCGTAGCCGTTTCTAACACACACATGAGCCGCTCTGATTTGGCTTCTAACACTTTTAGCTGCTCGGTTCTGCAAGCGCGGAGAGGAAGCCGCGTCCGATAGATGGAGGTTCTCCGCGACACATTTGGCAGCCTGGACCCCCTGCCTCTGGTCCAAAGAGTCTCAACCAACCCCCGACCCCATGACCCTTGTTCTCAGTGATTCCGCCAGCTGCTTGGTGCCTTTAGTACCCGGCCCCGCTTGCAAAGTCCCCCCCCAGCAGCATGACCCGAGAGCGAAACAAGAGACCCCCCCCCCCAGCAGCAAAACCCGAGAGCAGCGCGAAAGAACCCCCCCGGCATTGCGACCCGAGGGCGGCGCCAGAGACCCCCCCCAGCAGCAAGTCCCGAGGGCGGCGCCAGAGACCCTCCCCAGCAGCGTGACCCGAGAGCGAAGCCAGAGACCTCCCCCAGCAGAGTGACCCGAAAACGGTGCCAGAGACCCCCCCCAGCAGCAAGACCCGAGAGCGGCACCACAGACCCGCCCCCAGCAGTGCGACCCAAGAGTGGCGCCAGAGACCCTCCCCCCAGCAGCATCACCAGAGAACGGCGACAGAGATCTCCCCCCCCCCCAGCAGCACAACCTGAGATGGGAGCCAGAGGCCCCCCCCAGCAGCATCACCCGAGAGTGGCGCCAGAGACCCCCCCCAGCAGCATGAGATGAAAGTGGCGACAGAGACCCCACCCCCAAGGAGCGCGACCCGAGACCGGCGCCGGAGACCCCCCCAGAAGCATTACCCGAGAGTGGAGACAGAAACCCCACCCCCAGCACCGCTACCGGAGAGCGGCGCCAGAGACCTCCCCGAACAGCATCACCCGAGAGCGGCCCCAGACACCCACCCAGCAGCAAAACCCGAGAGAGGTGCCAGAGACCCCCCGCAGCAGCATCACCTGATAGCGGGGCCAGTGACACCCCCCGTCTGCAGCATGACCGGAGGGAGGCTCCAGAGACCACCCCCAGTAGTGCGACCCGAGAGCGGCGCCAGAGACCTCCCCCCAGCAGCGCGACCCGAGAGTGGAGACAGAGACCCCACCCCCAGCACCACTACCGAGAGCGGCACCAGAGACCCCCCCAACAGCGCGACCCGAAAGCGGTAACAGAGACCCCCCCCCCAGCAGCACGACCGGAGAGCGAAGCCAGAGACCCCCCCAGCAGCATGATCCCAAGGAGGCGCCAGAGACCCCCCCCAGTAGCGCGACTCGAGAGCGGCACCAGAGATTCCCCGCAGCAGCATAACCCGAGAGAGGCGCCAGACTCCCTCCCAGCAGCACGACCTGAGAGTGGCCCCAAAGACCCCTCCCCCCCAGCAGCGAGACCCGAGAGCAGCGCTAGAGACACCCCCAAGCTGCACGACCCGAGAGCGGCACCAGAATCCCTCCCTGCAGCGAGATCCGAGAGCGGCGTGACTGAAGAGACCTCTCACTCACTAAGGTCTGTGGCTGTGGGAATTCTATCCTTTAGCCCTTCCCCCCCGCCCCTCGCCTATGTATAGGGCCCTCTACAAGAACACTGAGTCAGTCAGCCATGACGCGCCACCGCTCTCCCTTGCGCGACTTGCGAACCTGCAGAATTCCCGTTGGCACCTGAGCCCTTAACCCGTGGAGATGCTCACCTGGAATGCCTGCACGTGAGCTATACAAGGACACGGCAGAAGCAGAGCAAGGACAAAGACACAGACAGAAACAGACAGACAGAACGTATTGGCCAATACGAGAGAGCAACAAGAGAGAAACACATGAGAGGCAGACGGAAACCTTACCGCCTTGCGTCTTCCTCCTCGAGCCAAGCGTCTGCTGAGAAGGACACCGTGTTCCAGAGAAATCAGCACTCCTGACAAACGGAAGCCCTGTTTCTCCCACTACCAAGGAATCACCTCGCGAACCTCCGCTCGGACTCGCTGTCTAAGCAAACCTGACTTCCCTTCCTAGACCCGAGTGCGCCGTAAGCCGAGAGATTTCCAAACCCGACACTTATCTCCCTGTCAGCGATGGCTGCTCCGCTCCCAGCCGGACGGTTCTCGCCTCGCTTCGACCAAGCTCCCGAGCTCGCTGTTCTCGTTTCCGTTCCATCCCCAGACGGGAGGACACCGGGAGGGTTGACTTCTTATCGCTCACTACCGAACACAGCAGAGGGGAAAAAACAAACAAACAACTTAGCTTTTCAGTCCGCAAGGACGCGGCATCGCTTCTCCTCCCACCATCGCACCGCTGCCTCCCACCATCGGCCACCCCCTCCCGCTGCCACTCCAGGAACGCGGAGAGAACGGAGGCCTTGAATATCTATCCACGCTCTGTTGAACTGCCTATGCCCCTTCACCAGTCCCCAAGCCACCAGGCTCCGTGACCCAGCAGGAAGCTCTCTGCCTCAGAAGAAACATACTGCCAGGACGCTTAAAGATTTCAAAGCACGCACCTCTTACTCACACAGAGCCATGGGAAGGCCGAACGCTGAGGACCCTTCACATGTTCCGAGAATCACGTCCAGGCAGCTCAAGTACATCTCGGACGATTTATTCTCCGCCCACGGCCACGCACTGATTCCTCTGCAAGGGTGGCCAAAAAAGCCCAGCGTTAGCTCTCACTCACTAAAGTCTGTGGCTGTGGGAATTCTATCCTTTAGCCCTTTCCCCCCCTCTCGCCTATGTATCGGGTCCTCTACAAGAACACCAAGTCATTCAGCCATGACGCACCACCGCTCTCCCTTGCGCGACTTGCGAACCTGCTGAATTCCCGTTGGCTCCTGAGCCCTTAACCCTTGGAGATGCTCACCTGGAATGCCTGCAAGTGTGCTGTACAAGGACACGGCAGAAGCAGAGCAAGGACAAAGACACAGACAGAAACAGACAGACAGGACGTATTGGCCAATACGAGAGAGCAACAAGAGAGAAACACATGCGAAGCAGCCAGAAACCTTACCACCTTGCGTCTTCCTCCTCGAGCCAAGCGTCTGCTGAGAAGGACACCGTGTTCCAGAGAAACCAGCACCCCTGACAAACGGGAGCCCTGTTTCTCCCACTACCAAGTAAGCACCTCGGGAACCTCCGCTCGGACTCGCTGTCTAAGCAAACGTGACTTCCCTTCCTAGACCCGAGTGGGCCGTAAGCCGAGAGATTTCCAGACCCGACACTTATCTCCCGGTCAGCGATGGCTGCTCCGCTCCCAGCAGGACGGTTCTCGCCTCGCTTCGACCAAGCTCCCAAGCTCGCCGTTCTCTTTTCCGTTCCATCCCCAGACGGGAGGACACCGGGAGGGTTGACTTCTTATCGCTCGCTACCGAACACAGCTGAGGGGAAAAAACAAACAAACAACTTAGCTTTTCAGTCCGCAAGGACGCGGCATCGCTTCTCCTCCCACCATCGGCCACCCCCTCCCGCTGCCACTCCAGGAACTCGGAGAGAACGGAGGCCTTGAATATCTATCCACGCACTGTTGAACCGCCTACTGCCCCTTCACCAGTCCCCAAGCCACCAGGCTCCGTGCCCCAGCAGGAAGCTCTCTGCCTCAGAAGAAACATACTGCCAGGACGCTTGAAGATTTCAAAGCACGCACCTCTTACTCACACAGAGCCATGGGAAGGCCGAACGCTGAGGACCCTTCACGTGTTCCGAGAATCACGTCCAGGCAGCTCAAGTCCATCTCGGACGGTATCTTCTCAGCCCACTGCCCAGCCAGTTTCCCAGCTGTTACCCAGTCTGGAGCCAGCAAAGCCCTCGGGCAGGAGTGACAGCAAAGGGCTAGGACCCAGAAGCCGTGTCCAGGGGTCAGTCTGGAGTGCTGTACAAAGCCCAGGACCATCCACATATCCTGTGTGGTGCAACCTGCTGAGTGGAGACAAAGGCTCAGGGCTGCTCTCATACCCTGATCAGACACTTTACTGAATGTGGTGCAGGGAAAAGGTGGACTGATGGCTCCCATGAATGGGCGTGCAGACTGGAGTGAGGAAGGGCCCCGGGATAAGAATATGGATGGGGGTGCAGGCTGGGGGGAGGAAGGGCCCCGGGATAAGCATATGGACGGGGGTGCAGGCTGGGGAGAGGAAGGGCCCCGGGATAAGAGTATGGACGGGGTGCAGGCTGGGGTGAGGAAGCAGGAGGGGAGGGGGCTGCGCGGAGCCTGGAGTGCGGGATGAGGGGGCCATGGGCAGGAGGGGAGAGGGCTGTGCGGAGCCTGGAGTGCGGGATGAGGGGGCCGGGGGCAGGAGGGGAGAGGGCTGTGCGGAGCCTGGAGTGCGGGATGAGGGGGCCATGGGCAGGAGGGGAGAGGGCTGCGCGGAGCCTGGTGTGTGGGATGAGGGGGCCGGGGGCAGGAGGGGAGAGGGCTGCGCGGAGCCTGGAAATAACGAGCTTCTTACTTTGCCTGCTGTCAAAGGGCAAGACTGGGGCCACGTGGCGTGCGGAGCAGGGACAGCAGCTGGGGGCGATGGAATTACACGTGCATTACCCGCAATGACCACCGAGCGGCACTGTGGAGGCGCTTCGGAATTACACGTGCATTACCCGCAATGACCACCGAGCGGCACTGTGGAGGCGCTACGGAATTACACGTGCATTACCCGCAATGACCACCGAGCGGCACTGTGGAGGCGCTACGGAATTACACGTGCATTACCCGCAATGACCACCGAGCGGCACTGTGGAGGCGCTACGGAATTACACGTGCATTACCCGCAATGACCACCGAGCGGCACTGTGGAGGCGCTACGGAATTACACGTGCATTACCGCCGGTGACTACCGAGCGGCACTGTTGCTCTGCTAAGGGCCGTTATTTCCGAATAAAAAAGATTGTTCTTAGGGTAGAAATGCCCCATTCCGAACTAAGAACACGCTGGGCGGGGCTATGCCGGGGGGCGGGGCTATGATAGGGGCGGGGCGCGCTGCGACGTGCCCCGGGAGGCCGCACTATGAGAACTACAAGTCCCAGGATGCGTCGCTAACACTTGGAGTGACACGAGCGCGGGACCAACCGCGTCGCTCCCTGGTCAATGCCCCGTTGTGATGTCACTTCCGCTGCACCCGCCCAACCGAACAGCGCCAGGCCTGCCCTGGCCCTGCAATGGCCGATGGGAGCTGCGGACAGGGGCACTCAGTTTCCCACAAGCCACTGCGGCTACTTTCCCTACTCCCCCTCATCCCGCCCCTCCCCATTGCTGGGCGGGGCTCCTGCCTCAGAGACGGCAGCGTCCGCAGCTGATGCCCCGCCCCCACTCGGGAGAGGAGACTCCGCGGCAACCCTTCCCCCCCAAACTCCTCCCCACCCCGTGCAGTCTGATCCCCCCAAACTCCTCCCCGCCCCGTGCAGTCTGATCCCCCCTCAAACTCCTCCCCCCCCGTGCAGTCTGATCCCCCCAAACTTCCCCTCCGCCCCGTGCACTCTGATCCTCCCCCCCGTGCAGTCTGATCCCCCCAAACTCCTCTCCCCCCGTGCAGTCTGATCCCCCCAAACTCCTCCCCGCCCCGTGCAGTCCGATCCCCCCAAACTCTTCCCCGCCCCGTGCAGTCCGATCCCCCCAAACTCTTCCCCGCCCCGTGCAGTCCGATCCCCCCAAACTCCTCTCCCCCCGTGCAGTATGATCCCCCCCAAACACCTCCCCGCCCCGTGCAGTCCGATCCCCCCCAAACACCTCCCCGCCCCGTGCAGTCTGATCCCCCTCCAAACTCCTCCCCCCCCGTGCAGTCTGATCCTCCCCCCCGTGCAGTCTGATCCCCCCCCAAACTCCTCCCCGCTCCGTGCAGTCTGATCCTCCCCCCCGTGCAGTCCGATCCCCCCCAAACTCCTCTCCCCCCGTGCAGTCCGATCCCCCCAAACTCCTCCCCCCCGTGCAATCTGATCCCCCCAAACTCCTCTCCCCCCGTGCAGTCTGATCCCCCCCAAACTCCTCCCCGCCCCATGCAGTCCGATCCCCCCAAACTCCTCCCCGCCCCGTGCAGTCCGATCCCCCCAAACTCTTCCCCGCCCCGTGCAGTCCGATCCCCCCAAACTCCTCTCCCTCCGTGCAGTCCGATCCCCCCCAAACTCCTCCCCGCCCCGTGCAGTCCGATCCCCCCCAAACTCTTCCCCGCCCCGTGCAGTCCGATCCCCCCAAACTCCTCCCCGCCCCGTGCAGTCTGATCTCCCCCCAAACTCCTCCCCGCCCCGTTCAGTCTGATCCCCCCCCAAACTCCTCCCCGCTCCGTGCAGTCTGATCCCCCCCAAACTCCTCTCCCCCCCGTGCAGTCTGATCCCCCCCACACTCCCCTCCGCCCCGTGCAGTCTGATCGCCCCCCCAAACTCCTGTCCGCCCCGTGCAGTCTGATCCCCCCCAAAGCTCCTCCCTGCCCCGTGCAGTCTGATCCCCCCCCAAACTCCTCCCCGCTCCGTGCAGTCTGATCCTCCCCCCCGTGCAGTCTGATCCCCCCAAACTCCTCCCCGCTCCGTGCAGTCTGATCCTCCCCCCCGTGCAGTCTGATCCCCCCAAACTCCTCCCCGCCCCGTGCAGTCCGATCCCCCCAAACTCTTCCCCCCCGTGCAATCTGATCCCCCCAAACTCCTCTCCCCCCGTGCAGTCTGATCCCCCCCCAAACTCCTCCCCGCCCCGTGCAGTCCGATCCCCCCAAACTCTTCCCCGCCCCGTGCAGTCCAATCCCCCCCAAACTCCTCCCCCCCGTGCAATCTGATCCCCCCAAACTCCTCTCCCCCGTGCAGTCTGATCCCCCCCAAACTCCTCCCCGCCCCATGCAGTCCGATCCCCCCAAACTCTTCCCCGCCCCGTGCAGTCCGATCCCCCCAAACTCCTCTCCCTCCGTGCAGTCCGATCCCCCCAAACTCCTCCCCCCCGTGCAGTCTGATCCCCCCAAACTCCTCCCCGCCCCGTGCAGTCCGATCCCCCCGAACTCCTCTCCCCCCGTGCAGTCTGATCCCCCCCAAACTCCTCCCCGCCCCGTGCAGTCCGATCCCCCCAAACTCCTCTCCCTCCGTGCAGTCCGATCCCCCCCAAACTCCTCCCCGCCCCGTGCAGTCCGATCCCCCCAAACTCCTCCCCCCCGTGCAGTCTGATCCCCCCCCAAACTCCTCCCCGCTCCGTGCAGTCTGATCCTCCCCTCCATGCAGTCTGATCCCCCCAAACTCCTCCCCGCCCCGTGCAGTCCGATCCCCCCAAACTCTTCCCCGCCCCGTGCAGTCCGATCCCCCCAAACTCCTCTCCCTCCGTGCAGTCCGATCCCCCCCAAACTCCTCTCCCCCCGTGCAGTCCGATCCCCCCAAACTCCTCCCCCCCGTGCAGTCCGATCCCCCCAAACTCTTCCCCGCCCCGTGCAGTCCGATCCCCCCAAACTCCTCTCCCTCCGTGCAGTCCGATCCCCCCCAAACTCCTCCCCGCCCCGTGCAGTCCGATCCCCCCAAACTCCTCCCCGCCCCGTGCAGTCCGATCTCCCCCAAAACTCCTCCCCGCCCCGTGCAGTCTGATCCCCCCCCAAACTCCTCCCCGCTCCGTGCAGTCTGATCCCCCCCAAACTCCTCTCCCCCCCGTGCAGTCTGATCCCCCCCACAGTCCCCTCCGCCCCGTGCAGTCTGATCGCCCCCCCAAACTCCTGTCCGCCCCGTGCAGTCTGATCCCCCCCAAAGCTCCTCCCTGCCCCGTGCAGTCTGATCCCCCCCCAAACTCCTCCCCGCTCCGTGCAGTCTGATCCTCCCCCCAAACTCCTCCCCGCTCCGTGCAGTCTGATCCCCCCCAAACTCCTCTCCCCCCGTGCAGTCTGATCCCCCCAAACTCCTCTCCCCCCCGTGCAGTCTGATCCCCCCCCACACTCCCCTCCGCCCCGTGCAGTCTGATCGCTCCCCAAAACTCCTGTCCGCCCCGTGCAGTCTGATCCCCCCCAAACTCCTCCCCGCCCCATGCAGTCTGATCCCCCCAAACTCCTCACCCCCGTGCAGTCTGATCCCCCCCTAAACTCCTCCTCGCCCCGTGCAGTCTGATCCCCCCCAAACTGCTCCCCGCCCCGTGCAGTCTGATCCCCCCCCAAACTCCTCCTCGCCCCGTGCAGTCTGATCCCCCCCAAACTCCTCCCCCCGTGCAGTCTGATCTCCTACCCCCCACGAAACTCCTCTCCGCCCCCTGCAGTCTGATCCCCTACCCCCCTAACTCCTCTCCGCGCCATGCAGTCTGATCCCCCCTCACCAAACTCCTCCCCGCCCCGTGCAGTCTGCTTCCCCCCAAACTCCTCTCCGCCCCATGCAGTATGATCCCCCCTCACCAAACTCCTCCCCGCCCCGTGCAGCCCCTAAGTTTGCCCCCCAATTCTCAGCCACTCCCCCCCTCTCCCCACACGCCCCCCACCCAGGACGCTCTCGGCCTCTGCAGGAGGCACAGCCGGGCACTGGGCAGCACTGCGGGCTGCCAGGGCCAGAGCATCGCCCCCCGCCGAACTGCCCCCCCCCGGGCACAGGGGGGATTCAGCGGGCACCCGGCCCCGCCCCCAGGCAGCGAGCAGCGCGGGGAGCAGGGCTCAGGCCGCCCCGCCCCCCCGCGTGCGGGACACGTTCTGTGCGTGCCCCGCCCGCGGGAACCACCCCTCGAGGGCGCGCGGCTCCCCGGCGGGGGGAGGGGGCACGTGACACTCCCGCGCCCCGGTGGCCCGCAGCCCCCCCTCCCCGAGACACCCACGTGACTGGAGCCCGGGTCAGCTCCCGCGCCCCAAAGGGGGGGCCACAGCCCCGTTCCCCCGGCACCACGTGGGGGGGGGTCACAGGGGCGCTGCTCCCCGGGGAGGCTGCAGCGCCGGGGGGGGGGGCAGAAATCGCCCCCCCACCTCCGCCAGGGGCCGCCCCGCCGATGTCCAGCCTGGGGCCCGGAGAGAAGCAGGCGGGGGGGGGGGGGCTCCACGTCACTGCCAGCTCCCGCCCCGCCCCCCAGGCTCCGCCCCTCAGCGCCCCCCGCAGCGTTTTCCCGCCCGCCTCGTCAGCGCGAGCGTCCCGGGAGTTTCCCGCCCAGCCAGCGCCGCCCGCGCCTGCGCTCTCCCGCGCCCTGTCCCCTCCTGCCCCCCCCAGTGCCAAGGCCCCCCCCGGCCCCTCCCACTCCCTCCTGCCCCCCCAGTGCCGAGCACCCCCCCGGCCCCTCACCCCCTCCTGCCCCCCCAGTGCCAAGCGCCCCCCCCGGCCCCTCACACCCAGCCTGCTCCTACACCTCACCCCTGTCCAGACACCCCACCCCCAGCCCGCTCCCCCACCTTCCCTCGCGCCCCCTCCTCCCCCGGGCCAGACACCAACAAGGGGCGGGCTGGGGGCGGGGAGCTTCGCACTCGGACCCAGGATTCGCTCGCGCCCCCGCGCGCTCCTCGGACCTTCCTGTCATGGCGGCGCCGGCCGCCCAGTCAGACAACGCCCCCCTGCGGCAGCCCATTGGCCGAACCAGAGGCAGGATCCCCTTTGCTGACAGCCCATTGGGCGACGCTCTCCTCCGCCAAGGCTGTCTTCCGAAAGCCCATTGGCTGGCACACAGCCAGGAACCACCCCTAAGTCACAGACAATTCGAGGACAGAGCAGTCCATTAAGATCCACCCCGGACAGCCTATTGGTCGAGAGCAGTGGCAGGTCAGTCCCCCTAGTCACACCGCATTCGCAGACAGAGCTGTCCGTTAAGATGCAGCCGGGTCAGCCTATTGGGTGCCTCTGATTCAGAACACGCCCCTTAGTCACAGCCCATTCGCGGACAGAAGAGTCTGTTATAATCCACCCCGGACAACCTATTGGCCGCCAGCAGCCCCAGAACACGCCTTGAGTCACCGCCCATTGGCGCACGGAGCAGTCCGTTAAGAGTCACCTCGGACAGCCTCAGATTGGGCGCCACAGATTCCGAACACGCCCTTTACTCTCAGCCCATTCGCGGACAGAACAGTCTGTTACGATCAGTCTGGGACAGTCTCTCGGCCAGCCTTAGTGTAGGGAGAACATAGTCAAGTATGAAACAGGATTCCCCAAGTGGAAGTGACGCCCCAGAATTTGTTCCCCACAACTAAAAGTCTAAGGAGGAGAAGTTTGTTAAGTAGAAGAAGCATAGAAGTGTTTAGATTTATTCTTGTGAAAGTGTTTAGATTTAGTGTTATCAAGCTTGAGAAGTGTTTAGATTTATAATTATTATTATTATTATTATTTGTTAGGATTGTTTAATTATAAATCTAAACATTTTTGCCCCTCTAGAATATAATTGGTTAGGAATGTAATATTAGGTCATGTAACTTCAAACTGTTAAAAATATACTACTATGTAGCCAGAAACAGCTCCCCTCGCTGTGCGCCAGGGCACGCTCAAACTTACTGTTACACAATTGACAACCGTTCTCTTCAAAGCATTGTGAAGCACTTAACCCTAATCGCAAAGTGAAGCATTGTAACTATAACAGTAACTAACTCAGCGCTCAGAGAGAGAATGTTTTAAGAAATGCCACCCAGAAACTTTTGTAACTTTTTGTAACTACAACTCTTGTATTATTATGCAAAATACTGTATGGGAAACATTAATTAGGGAATGTACATAAGAGAGAGAGTGCTTGGACGATGAATGAATGGTTGTGAGAGGTGCCAGCCTGAGAATGCAGCAACAAAGGGCTGAAGAAGGCGTCAGGTGCCAGTGCAATTGGCTCCCCGTAGCCGTTTCTAACACACACATGAGCCGCTCTGATTTGGCTTCTAACACTTTTAGCTGCTCGGTTCTGCAAGCGCGGAGAGGAAGCCGCGTCCGATAGATGGAGGTTCTCCGCGACACATTTGGCAGCCTGGACCCCCTGCCTCTGGTCCAAAGAGTCTCAACCAACCCCCGACCCCATGACCCTTGTTCTCAGTGATTCCGCCAGCTGCTTGGTGCCTTTAGTACCCGGCCCCGCTTGCAAAGTCCCCCCCCAGCAGCATGACCCGAGAGCGAAACAAGAGACCCCCCCCCCCAGCAGCAAAACCCGAGAGCAGCGCGAAAGAACCCCCCCGGCATTGCGACCCGAGGGCGGCGCCAGAGACCCCCCCCAGCAGCAAGTCCCGAGGGCGGCGCCAGAGACCCTCCCCAGCAGCGTGACCCGAGAGCGAAGCCAGAGACCTCCCCCAGCAGAGTGACCCGAAAACGGTGCCAGAGACCCCCCCCAGCAGCAAGACCCGAGAGCGGCACCACAGACCCGCCCCCAGCAGTGCGACCCAAGAGTGGCGCCAGAGACCCTCCCCCCAGCAGCATCACCAGAGAACGGCGACAGAGATCTCCCCCCCCCCCAGCAGCACAACCTGAGATGGGAGCCAGAGGCCCCCCCCAGCAGCATCACCCGAGAGTGGCGCCAGAGACCCCCCCCAGCAGCATGAGATGAAAGTGGCGACAGAGACCCCACCCCCAAGGAGCGCGACCCGAGACCGGCGCCGGAGACCCCCCCAGAAGCATTACCCGAGAGTGGAGACAGAAACCCCACCCCCAGCACCGCTACCGGAGAGCGGCGCCAGAGACCTCCCCGAACAGCATCACCCGAGAGCGGCCCCAGACACCCACCCAGCAGCAAAACCCGAGAGAGGTGCCAGAGACCCCCCGCAGCAGCATCACCTGATAGCGGGGCCAGTGACACCCCCCGTCTGCAGCATGACCGGAGGGAGGCTCCAGAGACCACCCCCAGTAGTGCGACCCGAGAGCGGCGCCAGAGACCTCCCCCCAGCAGCGCGACCCGAGAGTGGAGACAGAGACCCCACCCCCAGCACCACTACCGAGAGCGGCACCAGAGACCCCCCCAACAGCGCGACCCGAAAGCGGTAACAGAGACCCCCCCCCCAGCAGCACGACCGGAGAGCGAAGCCAGAGACCCCCCCAGCAGCATGATCCCAAGGAGGCGCCAGAGACCCCCCCCAGTAGCGCGACTCGAGAGCGGCACCAGAGATTCCCCGCAGCAGCATAACCCGAGAGAGGCGCCAGACTCCCTCCCAGCAGCACGACCTGAGAGTGGCCCCAAAGACCCCTCCCCCCCAGCAGCGAGACCCGAGAGCAGCGCTAGAGACACCCCCAAGCTGCACGACCCGAGAGCGGCACCAGAATCCCTCCCTGCAGCGAGATCCGAGAGCGGCGTGACTGAAGAGACCTCTCACTCACTAAGGTCTGTGGCTGTGGGAATTCTATCCTTTAGCCCTTCCCCCCCGCCCCTCGCCTATGTATAGGGCCCTCTACAAGAACACTGAGTCAGTCAGCCATGACGCGCCACCGCTCTCCCTTGCGCGACTTGCGAACCTGCAGAATTCCCGTTGGCACCTGAGCCCTTAACCCGTGGAGATGCTCACCTGGAATGCCTGCACGTGAGCTATACAAGGACACGGCAGAAGCAGAGCAAGGACAAAGACACAGACAGAAACAGACAGACAGAACGTATTGGCCAATACGAGAGAGCAACAAGAGAGAAACACATGAGAGGCAGACGGAAACCTTACCGCCTTGCGTCTTCCTCCTCGAGCCAAGCGTCTGCTGAGAAGGACACCGTGTTCCAGAGAAATCAGCACTCCTGACAAACGGAAGCCCTGTTTCTCCCACTACCAAGGAATCACCTCGCGAACCTCCGCTCGGACTCGCTGTCTAAGCAAACCTGACTTCCCTTCCTAGACCCGAGTGCGCCGTAAGCCGAGAGATTTCCAAACCCGACACTTATCTCCCTGTCAGCGATGGCTGCTCCGCTCCCAGCCGGACGGTTCTCGCCTCGCTTCGACCAAGCTCCCGAGCTCGCTGTTCTCGTTTCCGTTCCATCCCCAGACGGGAGGACACCGGGAGGGTTGACTTCTTATCGCTCACTACCGAACACAGCAGAGGGGAAAAAACAAACAAACAACTTAGCTTTTCAGTCCGCAAGGACGCGGCATCGCTTCTCCTCCCACCATCGCACCGCTGCCTCCCACCATCGGCCACCCCCTCCCGCTGCCACTCCAGGAACGCGGAGAGAACGGAGGCCTTGAATATCTATCCACGCTCTGTTGAACTGCCTATGCCCCTTCACCAGTCCCCAAGCCACCAGGCTCCGTGACCCAGCAGGAAGCTCTCTGCCTCAGAAGAAACATACTGCCAGGACGCTTAAAGATTTCAAAGCACGCACCTCTTACTCACACAGAGCCATGGGAAGGCCGAACGCTGAGGACCCTTCACATGTTCCGAGAATCACGTCCAGGCAGCTCAAGTACATCTCGGACGATTTATTCTCCGCCCACGGCCACGCACTGATTCCTCTGCAAGGGTGGCCAAAAAAGCCCAGCGTTAGCTCTCACTCACTAAAGTCTGTGGCTGTGGGAATTCTATCCTTTAGCCCTTTCCCCCCCTCTCGCCTATGTATCGGGTCCTCTACAAGAACACCGAGTCATTCAGCCATGACGCACCACCGCTCTCCCTTGCGCGACTTGCGAACCTGCTGAATTCCCGTTGGCTCCTGAGCCCTTAACCCTTGGAGATGCTCACCTGGAATGCCTGCAAGTGTGCTGTACAAGGACACGGCAGAAGCAGAGCAAGGACAAAGACACAGACAGAAACAGACAGACAGGACGTATTGGCCAATACGAGAGAGCAACAAGAGAGAAACACATGCGAAGCAGCCAGAAACCTTACCACCTTGCGTCTTCCTCCTCGAGCCAAGCGTCTGCTGAGAAGGACACCGTGTTCCAGAGAAACCAGCACCCCTGACAAACGGGAGCCCTGTTTCTCCCACTACCAAGTAAGCACCTCGGGAACCTCCGCTCGGACTCGCTGTCTAAGCAAACGTGACTTCCCTTCCTAGACCCGAGTGGGCCGTAAGCCGAGAGATTTCCAGACCCGACACTTATCTCCCGGTCAGCGATGGCTGCTCCGCTCCCAGCAGGACGGTTCTCGCCTCGCTTCGACCAAGCTCCCAAGCTCGCCGTTCTCTTTTCCGTTCCATCCCCAGACGGGAGGACACCGGGAGGGTTGACTTCTTATCGCTCGCTACCGAACACAGCTGAGGGGAAAAAACAAACAAACAACTTAGCTTTTCAGTCCGCAAGGACGCGGCATCGCTTCTCCTCCCACCATCGGCCACCCCCTCCCGCTGCCACTCCAGGAACTCGGAGAGAACGGAGGCCTTGAATATCTATCCACGCACTGTTGAACCGCCTACTGCCCCTTCACCAGTCCCCAAGCCACCAGGCTCCGTGCCCCAGCAGGAAGCTCTCTGCCTCAGAAGAAACATACTGCCAGGACGCTTGAAGATTTCAAAGCACGCACCTCTTACTCACACAGAGCCATGGGAAGGCCGAACGCTGAGGACCCTTCACGTGTTCCGAGAATCACGTCCAGGCAGCTCAAGTCCATCTCGGACGGTATCTTCTCAGCCCACTGCCCAGCCAGTTTCCCAGCTGTTACCCAGTCTGGAGCCAGCAAAGCCCTCGGGCAGGAGTGACAGCAAAGGGCTAGGACCCAGAAGCCGTGTCCAGGGGTCAGTCTGGAGTGCTGTACAAAGCCCAGGACCATCCACATATCCTGTGTGGTGCAACCTGCTGAGTGGAGACAAAGGCTCAGGGCTGCTCTCATACCCTGATCAGACACTTTACTGAATGTGGTGCAGGGAAAAGGTGGACTGATGGCTCCCATGAATGGGCGTGCAGACTGGAGTGAGGAAGGGCCCCGGGATAAGAATATGGATGGGGGTGCAGGCTGGGGGGAGGAAGGGCCCCGGGATAAGCATATGGACGGGGGTGCAGGCTGGGGAGAGGAAGGGCCCCGGGATAAGAGTATGGACGGGGTGCAGGCTGGGGTGAGGAAGCAGGAGGGGAGGGGGCTGCGCGGAGCCTGGAGTGCGGGATGAGGGGGCCATGGGCAGGAGGGGAGAGGGCTGTGCGGAGCCTGGAGTGCGGGATGAGGGGGCCGGGGGCAGGAGGGGAGAGGGCTGTGCGGAGCCTGGAGTGCGGGATGAGGGGGCCATGGGCAGGAGGGGAGAGGGCTGCGCGGAGCCTGGTGTGTGGGATGAGGGGGCCGGGGGCAGGAGGGGAGAGGGCTGCGCGGAGCCTGGAAATAACGAGCTTCTTACTTTGCCTGCTGTCAAAGGGCAAGACTGGGGCCACGTGGCGTGCGGAGCAGGGACAGCAGCTGGGGGCGATGGAATTACACGTGCATTACCCGCAATGACCACCGAGCGGCACTGTGGAGGCGCTTCGGAATTACACGTGCATTACCCGCAATGACCACCGAGCGGCACTGTGGAGGCGCTACGGAATTACACGTGCATTACCCGCAATGACCACCGAGCGGCACTGTGGAGGCGCTACGGAATTACACGTGCATTACCCGCAATGACCACCGAGCGGCACTGTGGAGGCGCTACGGAATTACACGTGCATTACCCGCAATGACCACCGAGCGGCACTGTGGAGGCGCTACGGAATTACACGTGCATTACCGCCGGTGACTACCGAGCGGCACTGTTGCTCTGCTAAGGGCCGTTATTTCCGAATAAAAAAGATTGTTCTTAGGGTAGAAATGCCCCATTCCGAACTAAGAACACGCTGGGCGGGGCTATGCCGGGGGGCGGGGCTATGATAGGGGCGGGGCGCGCTGCGACGTGCCCCGGGAGGCCGCACTATGAGAACTACAAGTCCCAGGATGCGTCGCTAACACTTGGAGTGACACGAGCGCGGGACCAACCGCGTCGCTCCCTGGTCAATGCCCCGTTGTGATGTCACTTCCGCTGCACCCGCCCAACCGAACAGCGCCAGGCCTGCCCTGGCCCTGCAATGGCCGATGGGAGCTGCGGACAGGGGCACTCAGTTTCCCACAAGCCACTGCGGCTACTTTCCCTACTCCCCCTCATCCCGCCCCTCCCCATTGCTGGGCGGGGCTCCTGCCTCAGAGACGGCAGCGTCCGCAGCTGATGCCCCGCCCCCACTCGGGAGAGGAGACTCCGCGGCAACCCTTCCCCCCCAAACTCCTCCCCACCCCGTGCAGTCTGATCCCCCCAAACTCCTCCCCGCCCCGTGCAGTCTGATCCCCCCTCAAACTCCTCCCCCCCGTGCAGTCTGATCCCCCCAAACTTCCCCTCCGCCCCGTGCACTCTGATCCTCCCCCCCGTGCAGTCTGATCCCCCCAAACTCCTCTCCCCCCGTGCAGTCTGATCCCCCCAAACTCCTCCCCGCCCCGTGCAGTCCGATCCCCCCAAACTCTTCCCCGCCCCGTGCAGTCCGATCCCCCCAAACTCCTCTCCCCCCGTGCAGTATGATCCCCCCCAAACACCTCCCCGCCCCGTGCAGTCCGATCCCCCCCAAACACCTCCCCGCCCCGTGCAGTCTGATCCCCCTCCAAACTCCTCCCCCCCCGTGCAGTCTGATCCTCCCCCCCGTGCAGTCTGATCCCCCCCCAAACTCCTCCCCGCTCCGTGCAGTCTGATCCTCCCCCCCGTGCAGTCCGATCCCCCCCAAACTCCTCTCCCCCCGTGCAGTCCGATCCCCCCCAAACTCCTCCCCCCCGTGCAATCTGATCCCCCCAAACTCCTCTCCCCCCGTGCAGTCTGATCCCCCCCAAACTCCTCCCCGCCCCATGCAGTCCGATCCCCCCAAACTCCTCCCCGCCCCGTGCAGTCCGATCCCCCCAAACTCCTCTCCCTCCGTGCAGTCCGATCCCCCCCAAACTCCTCCCCGCCCCGTGCAGTCCGATCCCCCCCAAACTCTTCCCCGCCCCGTGCAGTCCGATCCCCCCAAACTCCTCCCCGCCCCGTGCAGTCTGATCTCCCCCCAAACTCCTCCCCGCCCCGTTCAGTCTGATCCCCCCCCAAACTCCTCCCCGCTCCGTGCAGTCTGATCCCCCCCAAACTCCTCTCCCCCCCGTGCAGTCTGATCCCCCCCACACTCCCCTCCGCCCCGTGCAGTCTGATCGCCCCCCCAAACTCCTGTCCGCCCCGTGCAGTCTGATCCCCCCCAAAGCTCCTCCCTGCCCCGTGCAGTCTGATCCCCCCCCAAACTCCTCCCCGCTCCGTGCAGTCTGATCCTCCCCCCCGTGCAGTCTGATCCCCCCAAACTCCTCCCCGCTCCGTGCAGTCTGATCCCCCCCAAACTCCTCTCCCCCCGTGCAGTCTGATCGCCCCCCCAAACTCCTGTCCGCCCCGTGCAGTCTGATCCCCCCCAAAGCTCCTCCCTGCCCCGTGCAGTCTGATCCCCCCCCAAACTCCTCCCCGCTCCGTGCAGTCTGATCCTCCCCCCCGTGCAGTCTGATCCCCCCAAACTCCTCCCCGCTCCGTGCAGTCTGATCCTCCCCCCCGTGCAGTCTGATCCCCCCAAACTCCTCCCCGCCCCGTGCAGTCCGATCCCCCCAAACTCTTCCCCCCCGTGCAATCTGATCCCCCCAAACTCCTCTCCCCCCGTGCAGTCTGATCCCCCCCAAACTCCTCCCCGCCCCGTGCAGTCCGATCCCCCAAACTCTTCCCCGCCCCGTGCAGTCCGATCCCCCCCAAACTCCTCCCCCCCGTGCAATCTGATCCCCCCAAACTCCTCTCCCCCGTGCAGTCTGATCCCCCCCAAACTCCTCCCCGCCCCATGCAGTCCGATCCCCCCAAACTCTTCCCCGCCCCGTGCAGTCCGATCCCCCCAAACTCCTCTCCCTCCGTGCAGTCCGATCCCCCCAAACTCCTCCCCCCCGTGCAGTCTGATCCCCCCAAACTCCTCCCCGCCCCGTGCAGTCCGATCCCCCCGAACTCCTCTCCCCCCGTGCAGTCTGATCCCCCCCAAACTCCTCCCCGCCCCGTGCAGTCCGATCCCCCCAAACTCCTCTCCCTCCGTGCAGTCCGATCCCCCCCAAACTCCTCCCCGCCCCGTGCAGTCCGATCCCCCCAAACTCCTCCCCCCCGTGCAGTCTGATCCCCCCCCAAACTCCTCCCCGCTCCGTGCAGTCTGATCCTCCCCTCCATGCAGTCTGATCCCCCCAAACTCCTCCCCGCCCCGTGCAGTCCGATCCCCCCAAACTCTTCCCCGCCCCGTGCAGTCCGATCCCCCCAAACTCCTCTCCCTCCGTGCAGTCCGATCCCCCCCAAACTCCTCTCCCCCCGTGCAGTCCGATCCCCCCAAACTCCTCCCCCCCGTGCAGTCCGATCCCCCCAAACTCTTCCCCGCCCCGTGCAGTCCGATCCCCCCAAACTCCTCTCCCTCCGTGCAGTCCGATCCCCCCCAAACTCCTCCCCGCCCCGTGCAGTCCGATCCCCCCAAACTCCTCCCCGCCCCGTGCAGTCCGATCCCCCCCCAAACTCCTCCTCCCCCCGTGCAGTCTGATCTCCTACCCCCCACGAAACTCCTCTCCGCCCCCTGCAGTCTGATCCCCTACCCCCCTAACTCCTCTCCGCGCCATGCAGTCTGATCCCCCCTCACCAAACTCCTCCCCGCCCCGTGCAGTCTGCTTCCCCCCAAACTCCTCTCCGCCCCATGCAGTATGATCCCCCCTCACCAAACTCCTCCCCGCCCCGTGCAGCCCCTAAGTTTGCCCCCCAATTCTCAGCCACTCCCCCCCTCTCCCCACACGCCCCCCACCCAGGACGCTCTCGGCCTCTGCAGGAGGCACAGCCGGGCACTGGGCAGCACTGCGGGCAGCCAGGGCCAGAGCATCGCCCCCCGCCGAACTGCCCCCCCCCGGGCACAGGGGGGATTCAGCGGGCACCCGGCCCCGCCCCCAGGCAGCGAGCAGCGCGGGGAGCAGGGCTCAGGCCGCCCCGCCCCCCCGCGTGCGGGACACGTTCTGTGCGTGCCCCGCCCGCGGGAACCACCCCTCGAGGGCGCGCGGCTCCCCGGCGGGGGGAGGGGGCACGTGACACTCCCGCGCCCCGGTGGCCCGCAGCCCCCCCTCCCCGAGACACCCACGTGACTGGAGCCCGGGTCAGCTCCCGCGCCCCAAAGGGGGGGCCACAGCCCCGTTCCCCCGGCACCACGTGGGGGGGGGTCACAGGGGCGCTGCTCCCCGGGGAGGCTGCAGCGCCGGGGGGGGGGGGGGGAAATCGCCCCCCCACCTCCGCCAGGGGCCGCCCCGCCGATGTCCAGCCTGGGGCCCGGAGAGAAGCAGGCGGGGGGGGGGGGGCTCCACGTCACTGCCAGCTCCCGCCCCGCCCCCCAGGCTCCGCCCCTCAGCGCCCCCCGCAGCGTTTTCCCGCCCGCCTCGTCAGCGCGAGCGTCCCGGGAGTTTCCCGCCCAGCCAGCGCCGCCCGCGCCTGCGCTCTCCCGCGCCCTGTCCCCTCCTGCCCCCCCCAGTGCCAAGGCCCCCCCCGGCCCCTCCCACTCCCTCCTGCCCCCCCAGTGCCGAGCACCCCCCCGGCCCCTCACCCCCTCCTGCCCCCCCAGTGCCAAGCGCCCCCCCCGGCCCCTCACACCCAGCCTGCTCCTACACCTCACCCCTGTCCAGACACCCCACCCCCAGCCCGCTCCCCCACCTTCCCTCGCGCCCCCTCTTCCCCCGGGCCAGACACCAACAAGGGGCGGGCTGGGGGCGGGGAGCTTCGCACTCGGACCCAGGATTCGCTCGCGCCCCCGCGCGCTCCTCGGACCTTCCTGTCATGGCGGCGCCGGCCGCCCAGTCAGACAACGCCCCCCTGCGGCAGCCCATTGGCCGAACCAGAGGCAGGATCCCCTTTGCTGACAGCCCATTGGGCGACGCTCTCCTCCGCCAAGGCTGTCTTCCGAAAGCCCATTGGCTGGCACACAGCCAGGAACCACCCCTAAGTCACAGACAATTCGAGGACAGAGCAGTCCATTAAGATCCACCCCGGACAGCCTATTGGTCGAGAGCAGTGGCAGGTTAGTCCCCCTAGTCACACCGCATTCGCAGACAGAGCTGTCCGTTAAGATGCAGCCGGGTCAGCCTATTGGGTGCCTCTGATTCAGAACACGCCCCTTAGTCACAGCCCATTCGCGGACAGAAGAGTCTGTTATAATCCACCCCGGACAACCTATTGGCCGCCAGCAGCCCCAGAACACGCCTTGAGTCACCGCCCATTGGCGCACGGAGCAGTCCGTTAAGAGTCACCTCGGACAGCCTCAGATTGGGCGCCACAGATTCCGAACACGCCCTTTACTCTCAGCCCATTCGCGGACAGAACAGTCTGTTACGATCAGTCTGGGACAGTCTCTCGGCCAGCCTTAGTGTAGGGAGAACATAGTCAAGTATGAAACAGGATTCCCCAAGTGGAAGTGACGCCCCAGAATTTGTTCCCCACAACTAAAAGTCTAAGGAGGAGAAGTTTGTTAAGTAGAAGAAGCATAGAAGTGTTTAGATTTATTCTTGTGAAAGTGTTTAGATTTAGTGTTATCAAGCTTGAGAAGTGTTTAGATTTATAATTATTATTATTATTATTATTTGTTAGGATTGTTTAATTATAAATCTAAACATTTTTGCCCCTCTAGAATATAATTGGTTAGGAATGTAATATTAGGTCATGTAACTTCAAACTGTTAAAAATATACTACTATGTAGCCAGAAACAGCTCCCCTCGCTGTGCGCCAGGGCACGCTCAAACTTACTGTTACACAATTGACAACCGTTCTCTTCAAAGCATTGTGAAGCACTTAACCCTAATCGCAAAGTGAAGCATTGTAACTATAACAGTAACTAACTCAGCGCTCAGAGAGAGAATGTTTTAAGAAATGCCACCCAGAAACTTTTGTAACTTTTTGTAACTACAACTCTTGTATTATTATGCAAAATACTGTATGGGAAACATTAATTAGGGAATGTACATAAGAGAGAGAGTGCTTGGACGATGAATGAATGGTTGTGAGAGGTGCCAGCCTGAGAATGCAGCAACAAAGGGCTGAAGAAGGCGTCAGGTGCCAGTGCAATTGGCTCCCCGTAGCCGTTTCTAACACACACATGAGCCGCTCTGATTTGGCTTCTAACACTTTTAGCTGCTCGGTTCTGCAAGCGCGGAGAGGAAGCCGCGTCCGATAGATGGAGGTTCTCCGCGACACATTTGGCAGCCTGGACCCCCTGCCTCTGGTCCAAAGAGTCTCAACCAACCCCCGACCCCATGACCCTTGTTCTCAGTGATTCCGCCAGCTGCTTGGTGCCTTTAGTACCCGGCCCCGCTTGCAAAGTCCCCCCCCAGCAGCATGACCCGAGAGCGAAACAAGAGACCCCCCCCCCCAGCAGCAAAACCCGAGAGCAGCGCGAAAGAACCCCCCCGGCATTGCGACCCGAGGGCGGCGCCAGAGACCCCCCCCAGCAGCAAGTCCCGAGGGCGGCGCCAGAGACCCTCCCCAGCAGCGTGACCCGAGAGCGAAGCCAGAGACCTCCCCCAGCAGAGTGACCCGAAAACGGTGCCAGAGACCCCCCCCAGCAGCAAGACCCGAGAGCGGCACCACAGACCCGCCCCCAGCAGTGCGACCCAAGAGTGGCGCCAGAGACCCTCCCCCCAGCAGCATCACCAGAGAACGGCGACAGAGATCTCCCCCCCCCCCAGCAGCACAACCTGAGATGGGAGCCAGAGGCCCCCCCCAGCAGCATCACCCGAGAGTGGCGCCAGAGACCCCCCCCAGCAGCATGAGATGAAAGTGGCGACAGAGACCCCACCCCCAAGGAGCGCGACCCGAGACCGGCGCCGGAGACCCCCCCAGAAGCATTACCCGAGAGTGGAGACAGAAACCCCACCCCCAGCACCGCTACCGGAGAGCGGCGCCAGAGACCTCCCCGAACAGCATCACCCGAGAGCGGCCCCAGACACCCACCCAGCAGCAAAACCCGAGAGAGGTGCCAGAGACCCCCCGCAGCAGCATCACCTGATAGCGGGGCCAGTGACACCCCCCGTCTGCAGCATGACCGGAGGGAGGCTCCAGAGACCACCCCCAGTAGTGCGACCCGAGAGCGGCGCCAGAGACCTCCCCCCAGCAGCGCGACCCGAGAGTGGAGACAGAGACCCCACCCCCAGCACCACTACCGAGAGCGGCACCAGAGACCCCCCCAACAGCGCGACCCGAAAGCGGTAACAGAGACCCCCCCCCCAGCAGCACGACCGGAGAGCGAAGCCAGAGACCCCCCCAGCAGCATGATCCCAAGGAGGCGCCAGAGACCCCCCCCAGTAGCGCGACTCGAGAGCGGCACCAGAGATTCCCCGCAGCAGCATAACCCGAGAGAGGCGCCAGACTCCCTCCCAGCAGCACGACCTGAGAGTGGCCCCAAAGACCCCTCCCCCCCAGCAGCGAGACCCGAGAGCAGCGCTAGAGACACCCCCAAGCTGCACGACCCGAGAGCGGCACCAGAATCCCTCCCTGCAGCGAGATCCGAGAGCGGCGTGACTGAAGAGATCTCTCACTCACTAAGGTCTGTGGCTGTGGGAATTCTATCCTTTAGCCCTTCCCCCCCGCCCCTCGCCTATGTATAGGGCCCTCTACAAGAACACTGAGTCAGTCAGCCATGACGCGCCACCGCTCTCCCTTGCGCGACTTGCGAACCTGCAGAATTCCCGTTGGCTCCTGAGCCCTTAACCCGTGGAGATGCTCACCTGGAATGCCTGCACGTGAGCTATACAAGGACACGGCAGAAGCAGAGCAAGGACAAAGACACAGACAGAAACAGACAGACAGAACGTATTGGCCAATACGAGAGAGCAACAAGAGAGAAACACATGAGAGGCAGACGGAAACCTTACCGCCTTGCGTCTTCCTCCTCGAGCCAAGCGTCTGCTGAGAAGGACACCGTGTTCCAGAGAAATCAGCACTCCTGACAAACGGAAGCCCTGTTTCTCCCACTACCAAGGAATCACCTCGCGAACCTCCGCTCGGACTCGCTGTCTAAGCAAACCTGACTTCCCTTCCTAGACCCGAGTGCGCCGTAAGCCGAGAGATTTCCAAACCCGACACTTATCTCCCTGTCAGCGATGGCTGCTCCGCTCCCAGCCGGACGGTTCTCGCCTCGCTTCGACCAAGCTCCCGAGCTCGCTGTTCTCGTTTCCGTTCCATCCCCAGACGGGAGGACACCGGGAGGGTTGACTTCTTATCGCTCACTACCGAACACAGCAGAGGGGAAAAAACAAACAAACAACTTAGCTTTTCAGTCCGCAAGGACGCGGCATCGCTTCTCCTCCCACCATCGCACCGCTGCCTCCCACCATCGGCCACCCCCTCCCGCTGCCACTCCAGGAACGCGGAGAGAACGGAGGCCTTGAATATCTATCCACGCTCTGTTGAACTGCCTATGCCCCTTCACCAGTCCCCAAGCCACCAGGCTCCGTGACCCAGCAGGAAGCTCTCTGCCTCAGAAGAAACATACTGCCAGGACGCTTAAAGATTTCAAAGCACGCACCTCTTACTCACACAGAGCCATGGGAAGGCCGAACGCTGAGGACCCTTCACATGTTCCGAGAATCACGTCCAGGCAGCTCAAGTACATCTCGGACGATTTATTCTCCGCCCACGGCCACGCACTGATTCCTCTGCAAGGGTGGCCAAAAAAGCCCAGCGTTAGCTCTCACTCACTAAAGTCTGTGGCTGTGGGAATTCTATCCTTTAGCCCTTTCCCCCCCTCTCGCCTATGTATCGGGTCCTCTACAAGAACACCGAGTCATTCAGCCATGACGCACCACCGCTCTCCCTTGCGCGACTTGCGAACCTGCTGAATTCCCGTTGGCTCCTGAGCCCTTAACCCTTGGAGATGCTCACCTGGAATGCCTGCAAGTGTGCTGTACAAGGACACGGCAGAAGCAGAGCAAGGACAAAGACACAGACAGAAACAGACAGACAGGACGTATTGGCCAATACGAGAGAGCAACAAGAGAGAAACACATGCGAGGCAGCCAGAAACCTTACCACCTTGCGTCTTCCTCCTCGAGCCAAGCGTCTGCTGAGAAGGACACCGTGTTCCAGAGAAACCAGCACCCCTGACAAACGGGAGCCCTGTTTCTCCCACTACCAAGTAAGCACCTCGGGAACCTCCGCTCGGACTCGCTGTCTAAGCAAACGTGACTTCCCTTCCTAGACCCGAGTGGGCCGTAAGCCGAGAGATTTCCAGACCCGACACTTATCTCCCGGTCAGCGATGGCTGCTCCGCTCCCAGCAGGACGGTTCTCGCCTCGCTTCGACCAAGCTCCCAAGCTCGCCGTTCTCTTTTCCGTTCCATCCCCAGACGGGAGGACACCGGGAGGGTTGACTTCTTATCGCTCGCTACCGAACACAGCAGAGGGGAAAAAACAAACAAACAACTTAGCTTTTCAGTCCGCAAGGACGCGGCATCGCTTCTCCTCCCACCATCGCACCGCTGCCTCCCACCATCGGCCACCCCCTCCCGCTGCCACTCCAGGAACGCGGAGAGAACGGAGGCCTTGAATATCTATCCACGCTCTGTTGAACTGCCTATGCCCCTTCACCAGTCCCCAAGCCACCAGGCTCCGTGACCCAGCAGGAAGCTCTCTGCCTCAGAAGAAACATACTGCCAGGACGCTTAAAGATTTCAAAGCACGCACCTCTTACTCACACAGAGCCATGGGAAGGCCGAACGCTGAGGACCCTTCACATGTTCCGAGAATCACGTCCAGGCAGCTCAAGTACATCTCGGACGATTTATTCTCCGCCCACGGCCACGCACTGATTCCTCTGCAAGGGTGGCCAAAAAAGCCCAGCGTTAGCTCTCACTCACTAAAGTCTGTGGCTGTGGGAATTCTATCCTTTAGCCCTTTCCCCCCCTCTCGCCTATGTATCGGGTCCTCTACAAGAACACCAAGTCATTCAGCCATGACGCACCACCGCTCTCCCTTGCGCGACTTGCGAACCTGCTGAATTCCCGTTGGCTCCTGAGCCCTTAACCCTTGGAGATGCTCACCTGGAATGCCTGCAAGTGTGCTGTACAAGGACACGGCAGAAGCAGAGCAAGGACAAAGACACAGACAGAAACAGACAGACAGGACGTATTGGCCAATACGAGAGAGCAACAAGAGAGAAACACATGCGAAGCAGCCAGAAACCTTACCACCTTGCGTCTTCCTCCTCGAGCCAAGCGTCTGCTGAGAAGGACACCGTGTTCCAGAGAAACCAGCACCCCTGACAAACGGGAGCCCTGTTTCTCCCACTACCAAGTAAGCACCTCGGGAACCTCCGCTCGGACTCGCTGTCTAAGCAAACGTGACTTCCCTTCCTAGACCCGAGTGGGCCGTAAGCCGAGAGATTTCCAGACCCGACACTTATCTCCCGGTCAGCGATGGCTGCTCCGCTCCCAGCAGGACGGTTCTCGCCTCGCTTCGACCAAGCTCCCAAGCTCGCCGTTCTCTTTTCCGTTCCATCCCCAGACGGGAGGACACCGGGAGGGTTGACTTCTTATCGCTCGCTACCGAACACAGCTGAGGGGAAAAAACAAACAAACAACTTAGCTTTTCAGTCCGCAAGGACGCGGCATCGCTTCTCCTCCCACCATCGGCCACCCCCTCCCGCTGCCACTCCAGGAACTCGGAGAGAACGGAGGCCTTGAATATCTATCCACGCACTGTTGAACCGCCTACTGCCCCTTCACCAGTCCCCAAGCCACCAGGCTCCGTGCCCCAGCAGGAAGCTCTCTGCCTCAGAAGAAACATACTGCCAGGACGCTTGAAGATTTCAAAGCACGCACCTCTTACTCACACAGAGCCATGGGAAGGCCGAACGCTGAGGACCCTTCACGTGTTCCGAGAATCACGTCCAGGCAGCTCAAGTCCATCTCGGACGGTATCTTCTCAGCCCACTGCCCAGCCAGTTTCCCAGCTGTTACCCAGTCTGGAGCCAGCAAAGCCCTCGGGCAGGAGTGACAGCAAAGGGCTAGGACCCAGAAGCCGTGTCCAGGGGTCAGTCTGGAGTGCTGTACAAAGCCCAGGACCATCCACATATCCTGTGTGGTGCAACCTGCTGAGTGGAGACAAAGGCTCAGGGCTGCTCTCATACCCTGATCAGACACTTTACTGAATGTGGTGCAGGGAAAAGGTGGACTGATGGCTCCCATGAATGGGCGTGCAGACTGGAGTGAGGAAGGGCCCCGGGATAAGAATATGGATGGGGGTGCAGGCTGGGGGGAGGAAGGGCCCCGGGATAAGCATATGGACGGGGGTGCAGGCTGGGGAGAGGAAGGGCCCCGGGATAAGAGTATGGACGGGGTGCAGGCTGGGGTGAGGAAGCAGGAGGGGAGGGGGCTGCGCGGAGCCTGGAGTGCGGGATGAGGGGGCCATGGGCAGGAGGGGAGAGGGCTGTGCGGAGCCTGGAGTGCGGGATGAGGGGGCCGGGGGCAGGAGGGGAGAGGGCTGTGCGGAGCCTGGAGTGCGGGATGAGGGGGCCATGGGCAGGAGGGGAGAGGGCTGCGCGGAGCCTGGTGTGTGGGATGAGGGGGCCGGGGGCAGGAGGGGAGAGGGCTGCGCGGAGCCTGGAAATAACGAGCTTCTTACTTTGCCTGCTGTCAAAGGGCAAGACTGGGGCCACGTGGCGTGCGGAGCAGGGACAGCAGCTGGGGGCGATGGAATTACACGTGCATTACCCGCAATGACCACCGAGCGGCACTGTGGAGGCGCTTCGGAATTACACGTGCATTACCCGCAATGACCACCGAGCGGCACTGTGGAGGCGCTACGGAATTACACGTGCATTACCCGCAATGACCACCGAGCGGCACTGTGGAGGCGCTACGGAATTACACGTGCATTACCCGCAATGACCACCGAGCGGCACTGTGGAGGCGCTACGGAATTACACGTGCATTACCCGCAATGACCACCGAGCGGCACTGTGGAGGCGCTACGGAATTACACGTGCATTACCGCCGGTGACTACCGAGCGGCACTGTTGCTCTGCTAAGGGCCGTTATTTCCGAATAAAAAAGATTGTTCTTAGGGTAGAAATGCCCCATTCCGAACTAAGAACACGCTGGGCGGGGCTATGCCGGGGGGCGGGGCTATGATAGGGGCGGGGCGCGCTGCGACGTGCCCCGGGAGGCCGCACTATGAGAACTACAAGTCCCAGGATGCGTCGCTAACACTTGGAGTGACACGAGCGCGGGACCAACCGCGTCGCTCCCTGGTCAATGCCCCGTTGTGATGTCACTTCCGCTGCACCCGCCCAACCGAACAGCGCCAGGCCTGCCCTGGCCCTGCAATGGCCGATGGGAGCTGCGGACAGGGGCACTCAGTTTCCCACAAGCCACTGCGGCTACTTTCCCTACTCCCCCTCATCCCGCCCCTCCCCATTGCTGGGCGGGGCTCCTGCCTCAGAGACGGCAGCGTCCGCAGCTGATGCCCCGCCCCCACTCGGGAGAGGAGACTCCGCGGCAACCCTTCCCCCCCAAACTCCTCCCCACCCCGTGCAGTCTGATCCCCCCAAACTCCTCCCCGCCCCGTGCAGTCTGATCCCCCCTCAAACTCCTCCCCCCCGTGCAGTCTGATCCCCCCAAACTTCCCCTCCGCCCCGTGCACTCTGATCCTCCCCCCCGTGCAGTCTGATCCCCCCAAACTCCTCTCCCCCCGTGCAGTCTGATCCCCCCAAACTCCTCCCCGCCCCGTGCAGTCCGATCCCCCCAAACTCTTCCCCGCCCCGTGCAGTCCGATCCCCCCAAACTCCTCTCCCCCCGTGCAGTATGATCCCCCCCAAACACCTCCCCGCCCCGTGCAGTCCGATCCCCCCCAAACACCTCCCCGCCCCGTGCAGTCTGATCCCCCTCCAAACTCCTCCCCCCCCGTGCAGTCTGATCCTCCCCCCCGTGCAGTCTGATCCCCCCCCAAACTCCTCCCCGCTCCGTGCAGTCTGATCCTCCCCCCCGTGCAGTCCGATCCCCCCCAAACTCCTCTCCCCCCGTGCAGTCCGATCCCCCCAAACTCCTCCCCCCCGTGCAATCCGATCCCCCCAAACTCCTCTCCCCCCGTGCAGTCTGATCCCCCCCAAACTCCTCCCCGCCCCATGCAGTCCGATCCCCCCAAACTCCTCCCCGCCCCGTGCAGTCCGATCCCCCCAAACTCCTCTCCCTCCGTGCAGTCCGATCCCCCCCAAACTCCTCCCCGCCCCGTGCAGTCCGATCCCCCCCAAACTCTTCCCCGCCCCGTGCAGTCCGATCCCCCCAAACTCCTCCCCGCCCCGTGCAGTCTGATCTCCCCCCAAACTCCTCCCCGCCCCGTTCAGTCTGATCCCCCCCCAAACTCCTCCCCGCTCCGTGCAGTCTGATCCCCCCCAAACTCCTCTCCCCCCCGTGCAGTCTGATCCCCCCCACACTCCCCTCCGCCCCGTGCAGTCTGATCGCCCCCCCAAACTCCTGTCCGCCCCGTGCAGTCTGATCCCCCCCAAAGCTCCTCCCTGCCCCGTGCAGTCTGATCCCCCCCCAAACTCCTCCCCGCTCCGTGCAGTCTGATCCTCCCCCCCGTGCAGTCTGATCCCCCCAAACTCCTCCCCGCTCCGTGCAGTCTGATCCCCCCCAAACTCCTCTCCCCCCGTGCAGTCTGATCGCCCCCCCAAACTCCTGTCCGCCCCGTGCAGTCTGATCCCCCCCAAAGCTCCTCCCTGCCCCGTGCAGTCTGATCCCCCCCCAAACTCCTCCCCGCTCCGTGCAGTCTGATCCTCCCCCCCGTGCAGTCTGATCCCCCCAAACTCCTCCCCGCTCCGTGCAGTCTGATCCTCCCCCCCGTGCAGTCTGATCCCCCCAAACTCCTCCCCGCCCCGTGCAGTCCGATCCCCCCAAACTCTTCCCCCCCGTGCAATCTGATCCCCCCAAACTCCTCTCCCCCCGTGCAGTCTGATCCCCCCCAAACTCCTCCCCGCCCCGTGCAGTCCGATCCCCCCAAACTCTTCCCCGCCCCGTGCAGTCCGATCCCCCCCAAACTCCTCCCCCCCGTGCAATCTGATCCCCCCAAACTCCTCTCCCCCGTGCAGTCTGATCCCCCCCAAACTCCTCCCCGCCCCATGCAGTCCGATCCCCCCAAACTCTTCCCCGCCCCGTGCAGTCCGATCCCCCCAAACTCCTCTCCCTCCGTGCAGTCCGATCCCCCCAAACTCCTCCCCCCCGTGCAGTCTGATCCCCCCAAACTCCTCCCCGCCCCGTGCAGTCCGATCCCCCCGAACTCCTCTCCCCCCGTGCAGTCTGATCCCCCCCAAACTCCTCCCCGCCCCGTGCAGTCCGATCCCCCCAAACTCCTCTCCCTCCGTGCAGTCCGATCCCCCCCAAACTCCTCCCCGCCCCGTGCAGTCCGATCCCCCCAAACTCCTCCCCCCCGTGCAGTCTGATCCCCCCCCAAACTCCTCCCCGCTCCGTGCAGTCTGATCCTCCCCTCCATGCAGTCTGATCCCCCCAAACTCCTCCCCGCCCCGTGCAGTCCGATCCCCCCAAACTCTTCCCCGCCCCGTGCAGTCCGATCCCCCCAAACTCCTCTCCCTCCGTGCAGTCCGATCCCCCCCAAACTCCTCTCCCCCCGTGCAGTCCGATCCCCCCAAACTCCTCCCCCCCGTGCAGTCCGATCCCCCCAAACTCTTCCCCGCCCCGTGCAGTCCGATCCCCCCAAACTCCTCTCCCTCCGTGCAGTCCGATCCCCCCCAAACTCCTCCCCGCCCCGTGCAGTCCGATCCCCCCAAACTCCTCCCCGCCCCGTGCAGTCCGATCCCCCCCCAAACTCCTCCTCCCCCCGTGCAGTCTGATCTCCTACCCCCCACGAAACTCCTCTCCGCCCCCTGCAGTCTGATCCCCTACCCCCCTAACTCCTCTCCGCGCCATGCAGTCTGATCCCCCCTCACCAAACTCCTCCCCGCCCCGTGCAGTCTGCTTCCCCCCAAACTCCTCTCCGCCCCATGCAGTATGATCCCCCCTCACCAAACTCCTCCCCGCCCCGTGCAGCCCCTAAGTTTGCCCCCCAATTCTCAGCCACTCCCCCCCTCTCCCCACACGCCCCCCACCCAGGACGCTCTCGGCCTCTGCAGGAGGCACAGCCGGGCACTGGGCAGCACTGCGGGCAGCCAGGGCCAGAGCATCGCCCCCCGCCGAACTGCCCCCCCCCGGGCACAGGGGGGATTCAGCGGGCACCCGGCCCCGCCCCCAGGCAGCGAGCAGCGCGGGGAGCAGGGCTCAGGCCGCCCCGCCCCCCCGCGTGCGGGACACGTTCTGTGCGTGCCCCGCCCGCGGGAACCACCCCTCGAGGGCGCGCGGCTCCCCGGCGGGGGGAGGGGGCACGTGACACTCCCGCGCCCCGGTGGCCCGCAGCCCCCCCTCCCCGAGACACCCACGTGACTGGAGCCCGGGTCAGCTCCCGCGCCCCAAAGGGGGGGCCACAGCCCCGTTCCCCCGGCACCACGTGGGGGGGGGTCACAGGGGCGCTGCTCCCCGGGGAGGCTGCAGCGCCGGGGGGGGGGGGGCAGAAATCGCCCCCCCACCTCCGCCAGGGGCCGCCCCGCCGATGTCCAGCCTGGGGCCCGGAGAGAAGCAGGCGGGGGGGGGGGGCTCCACGTCACTGCCAGCTCCCGCCCCGCCCCCCAGGCTCCGCCCCTCAGCGCCCCCCGCAGCGTTTTCCCGCCCGCCTCGTCAGCGCGAGCGTCCCGGGAGTTTCCCGCCCAGCCAGCGCCGCCCGCGCCTGCGCTCTCCCGCGCCCTGTCCCCTCCTGCCCCCCCCAGTGCCAAGGCCCCCCCCGGCCCCTCCCACTCCCTCCTGCCCCCCCAGTGCCGAGCACCCCCCCGGCCCCTCACCCCCTCCTGCCCCCCCAGTGCCAAGCGCCCCCCCCGGCCCCTCACACCCAGCCTGCTCCTACACCTCACCCCTGTCCAGACACCCCACCCCCAGCCCGCTCCCCCACCTTCCCTCGCGCCCCCTCCTCCCCCGGGCCAGACACCAACAAGGGGCGGGCTGGGGGCGGGGAGCTTCGCACTCGGACCCAGGATTCGCTCGCGCCCCCGCGCGCTCCTCGGACCTTCCTGTCATGGCGGCGCCGGCCGCCCAGTCAGACAACGCCCCCCTGCGGCAGCCCATTGGCCGAACCAGAGGCAGGATCCCCTTTGCTGACAGCCCATTGGGCGACGCTCTCCTCCGCCAAGGCTGTCTTCCGAAAGCCCATTGGCTGGCACACAGCCAGGAACCACCCCTAAGTCACAGACAATTCGAGGACAGAGCAGTCCATTAAGATCCACCCCGGACAGCCTATTGGTCGAGAGCAGTGGCAGGTTAGTCCCCCTAGTCACACCGCATTCGCAGACAGAGCTGTCCGTTAAGATGCAGCCGGGTCAGCCTATTGGGTGCCTCTGATTCAGAACACGCCCCTTAGTCACAGCCCATTCGCGGACAGAAGAGTCTGTTATAATCCACCCCGGACAACCTATTGGCCGCCAGCAGCCCCAGAACACGCCTTGAGTCACCGCCCATTGGCGCACGGAGCAGTCCGTTAAGAGTCACCTCGGACAGCCTCAGATTGGGCGCCACAGATTCCGAACACGCCCTTTACTCTCAGCCCATTCGCGGACAGAACAGTCTGTTACGATCAGTCTGGGACAGTCTCTCGGCCAGCCTTAGTGTAGGGAGAACATAGTCAAGTATGAAACAGGATTCCCCAAGTGGAAGTGACGCCCCAGAATTTGTTCCCCACAACTAAAAGTCTAAGGAGGAGAAGTTTGTTAAGTAGAAGAAGCATAGAAGTGTTTAGATTTATTCTTGTGAAAGTGTTTAGATTTAGTGTTATCAAGCTTGAGAAGTGTTTAGATTTATAATTATTATTATTATTATTATTTGTTAGGATTGTTTAATTATAAATCTAAACATTTTTGCCCCTCTAGAATATAATTGGTTAGGAATGTAATATTAGGTCATGTAACTTCAAACTGTTAAAAATATACTACTATGTAGCCAGAAACAGCTCCCCTCGCTGTGCGCCAGGGCACGCTCAAACTTACTGTTACACAATTGACAACCGTTCTCTTCAAAGCATTGTGAAGCACTTAACCCTAATCGCAAAGTGAAGCATTGTAACTATAACAGTAACTAACTCAGCGCTCAGAGAGAGAATGTTTTAAGAAATGCCACCCAGAAACTTTTGTAACTTTTTGTAACTACAACTCTTGTATTATTATGCAAAATACTGTATGGGAAACATTAATTAGGGAATGTACATAAGAGAGAGAGTGCTTGGACGATGAATGAATGGTTGTGAGAGGTGCCAGCCTGAGAATGCAGCAACAAAGGGCTGAAGAAGGCGTCAGGTGCCAGTGCAATTGGCTCCCCGTAGCCGTTTCTAACACACACATGAGCCGCTCTGATTTGGCTTCTAACACTTTTAGCTGCTCGGTTCTGCAAGCGCGGAGAGGAAGCCGCGTCCGATAGATGGAGGTTCTCCGCGACACATTTGGCAGCCTGGACCCCCTGCCTCTGGTCCAAAGAGTCTCAACCAACCCCCGACCCCATGACCCTTGTTCTCAGTGATTCCGCCAGCTGCTTGGTGCCTTTAGTACCCGGCCCCGCTTGCAAAGTCCCCCCCCAGCAGCATGACCCGAGAGCGAAACAAGAGACCCCCCCCCCCAGCAGCAAAACCCGAGAGCAGCGCGAAAGAACCCCCCCGGCATTGCGACCCGAGGGCGGCGCCAGAGACCCCCCCCAGCAGCAAGTCCCGAGGGCGGCGCCAGAGACCCTCCCCAGCAGCGTGACCCGAGAGCGAAGCCAGAGACCTCCCCCAGCAGAGTGACCCGAAAACGGTGCCAGAGACCCCCCCCAGCAGCAAGACCCGAGAGCGGCACCACAGACCCGCCCCCAGCAGTGCGACCCAAGAGTGGCGCCAGAGACCCTCCCCCCAGCAGCATCACCAGAGAACGGCGACAGAGATCTCCCCCCCCCCCAGCAGCACAACCTGAGATGGGAGCCAGAGGCCCCCCCCAGCAGCATCACCCGAGAGTGGCGCCAGAGACCCCCCCCAGCAGCATGAGATGAAAGTGGCGACAGAGACCCCACCCCCAAGGAGCGCGACCCGAGACCGGCGCCGGAGACCCCCCCAGAAGCATTACCCGAGAGTGGAGACAGAAACCCCACCCCCAGCACCGCTACCGGAGAGCGGCGCCAGAGACCTCCCCGAACAGCATCACCCGAGAGCGGCCCCAGACACCCACCCAGCAGCAAAACCCGAGAGAGGTGCCAGAGACCCCCCGCAGCAGCATCACCTGATAGCGGGGCCAGTGACACCCCCCGTCTGCAGCATGACCGGAGGGAGGCTCCAGAGACCACCCCCAGTAGTGCGACCCGAGAGCGGCGCCAGAGACCTCCCCCCAGCAGCGCGACCCGAGAGTGGAGACAGAGACCCCACCCCCAGCACCACTACCGAGAGCGGCACCAGAGACCCCCCCAACAGCGCGACCCGAAAGCGGTAACAGAGACCCCCCCCCCAGCAGCACGACCGGAGAGCGAAGCCAGAGACCCCCCCAGCAGCATGATCCCAAGGAGGCGCCAGAGACCCCCCCCAGTAGCGCGACTCGAGAGCGGCACCAGAGATTCCCCGCAGCAGCATAACCCGAGAGAGGCGCCAGACTCCCTCCCAGCAGCACGACCTGAGAGTGGCCCCAAAGACCCCTCCCCCCCAGCAGCGAGACCCGAGAGCAGCGCTAGAGACACCCCCAAGCTGCACGACCCGAGAGCGGCACCAGAATCCCTCCCTGCAGCGAGATCCGAGAGCGGCGTGACTGAAGAGATCTCTCACTCACTAAGGTCTGTGGCTGTGGGAATTCTATCCTTTAGCCCTTCCCCCCCGCCCCTCGCCTATGTATAGGGCCCTCTACAAGAACACTGAGTCAGTCAGCCATGACGCGCCACCGCTCTCCCTTGCGCGACTTGCGAACCTGCAGAATTCCCGTTGGCTCCTGAGCCCTTAACCCGTGGAGATGCTCACCTGGAATGCCTGCACGTGAGCTATACAAGGACACGGCAGAAGCAGAGCAAGGACAAAGACACAGACAGAAACAGACAGACAGAACGTATTGGCCAATACGAGAGAGCAACAAGAGAGAAACACATGAGAGGCAGACGGAAACCTTACCGCCTTGCGTCTTCCTCCTCGAGCCAAGCGTCTGCTGAGAAGGACACCGTGTTCCAGAGAAATCAGCACTCCTGACAAACGGAAGCCCTGTTTCTCCCACTACCAAGGAATCACCTCGCGAACCTCCGCTCGGACTCGCTGTCTAAGCAAACCTGACTTCCCTTCCTAGACCCGAGTGCGCCGTAAGCCGAGAGATTTCCAAACCCGACACTTATCTCCCTGTCAGCGATGGCTGCTCCGCTCCCAGCCGGACGGTTCTCGCCTCGCTTCGACCAAGCTCCCGAGCTCGCTGTTCTCGTTTCCGTTCCATCCCCAGACGGGAGGACACCGGGAGGGTTGACTTCTTATCGCTCACTACCGAACACAGCAGAGGGGAAAAAACAAACAAACAACTTAGCTTTTCAGTCCGCAAGGACGCGGCATCGCTTCTCCTCCCACCATCGCACCGCTGCCTCCCACCATCGGCCACCCCCTCCCGCTGCCACTCCAGGAACGCGGAGAGAACGGAGGCCTTGAATATCTATCCACGCTCTGTTGAACTGCCTATGCCCCTTCACCAGTCCCCAAGCCACCAGGCTCCGTGACCCAGCAGGAAGCTCTCTGCCTCAGAAGAAACATACTGCCAGGACGCTTAAAGATTTCAAAGCACGCACCTCTTACTCACACAGAGCCATGGGAAGGCCGAACGCTGAGGACCCTTCACATGTTCCGAGAATCACGTCCAGGCAGCTCAAGTACATCTCGGACGATTTATTCTCCGCCCACGGCCACGCACTGATTCCTCTGCAAGGGTGGCCAAAAAAGCCCAGCGTTAGCTCTCACTCACTAAAGTCTGTGGCTGTGGGAATTCTATCCTTTAGCCCTTTCCCCCCCTCTCGCCTATGTATCGGGTCCTCTACAAGAACACCAAGTCATTCAGCCATGACGCACCACCGCTCTCCCTTGCGCGACTTGCGAACCTGCTGAATTCCCGTTGGCTCCTGAGCCCTTAACCCTTGGAGATGCTCACCTGGAATGCCTGCAAGTGTGCTGTACAAGGACACGGCAGAAGCAGAGCAAGGACAAAGACACAGACAGAAACAGACAGACAGGACGTATTGGCCAATACGAGAGAGCAACAAGAGAGAAACACATGCGAGGCAGCCAGAAACCTTACCACCTTGCGTCTTCCTCCTCGAGCCAAGCGTCTGCTGAGAAGGACACCGTGTTCCAGAGAAACCAGCACCCCTGACAAACGGGAGCCCTGTTTCTCCCACTACCAAGTAAGCACCTCGGGAACCTCCGCTCGGACTCGCTGTCTAAGCAAACGTGACTTCCCTTCCTAGACCCGAGTGGGCCGTAAGCCGAGAGATTTCCAGACCCGACACTTATCTCCCGGTCAGCGATGGCTGCTCCGCTCCCAGCAGGACGGTTCTCGCCTCGCTTCGACCAAGCTCCCAAGCTCGCCGTTCTCTTTTCCGTTCCATCCCCAGACGGGAGGACACCGGGAGGGTTGACTTCTTATCGCTCGCTACCGAACACAGCTGAGGGGAAAAAACAAACAAACAACTTAGCTTTTCAGTCCGCAAGGACGCGGCATCGCTTCTCCTCCCACCATCGGCCACCCCCTCCCGCTGCCACTCCAGGAACTCGGAGAGAACGGAGGCCTTGAATATCTATCCACGCACTGTTGAACCGCCTACTGCCCCTTCACCAGTCCCCAAGCCACCAGGCTCCGTGCCCCAGCAGGAAGCTCTCTGCCTCAGAAGAAACATACTGCCAGGACGCTTGAAGATTTCAAAGCACGCACCTCTTACTCACACAGAGCCATGGGAAGGCCGAACGCTGAGGACCCTTCACGTGTTCCGAGAATCACGTCCAGGCAGCTCAAGTCCATCTCGGACGGTATCTTCTCAGCCCACTGCCCAGCCAGTTTCCCAGCTGTTACCCAGTCTGGAGCCAGCAAAGCCCTCGGGCAGGAGTGACAGCAAAGGGCTAGGACCCAGAAGCCGTGTCCAGGGGTCAGTCTGGAGTGCTGTACAAAGCCCAGGACCATCCACATATCCTGTGTGGTGCAACCTGCTGAGTGGAGACAAAGGCTCAGGGCTGCTCTCATACCCTGATCAGACACTTTACTGAATGTGGTGCAGGGAAAAGGTGGACTGATGGCTCCCATGAATGGGCGTGCAGACTGGAGTGAGGAAGGGCCCCGGGATAAGAATATGGATGGGGGTGCAGGCTGGGGGGAGGAAGGGCCCCGGGATAAGCATATGGACGGGGGTGCAGGCTGGGGAGAGGAAGGGCCCCGGGATAAGAGTATGGACGGGGTGCAGGCTGGGGTGAGGAAGCAGGAGGGGAGGGGGCTGCGCGGAGCCTGGAGTGCGGGATGAGGGGGCCATGGGCAGGAGGGGAGAGGGCTGTGCGGAGCCTGGAGTGCGGGATGAGGGGGCCGGGGGCAGGAGGGGAGAGGGCTGTGCGGAGCCTGGAGTGCGGGATGAGGGGGCCATGGGCAGGAGGGGAGAGGGCTGCGCGGAGCCTGGTGTGTGGGATGAGGGGGCCGGGGGCAGGAGGGGAGAGGGCTGCGCGGAGCCTGGAAATAACGAGCTTCTTATTTTGCCTGCTGTCAAAGGGCAAGACTGGGGCCACGTGGCGTGCGGAGCAGGGACAGCAGCTGGGGGCGATGGAATTACACGTGCATTACCCGCAATGACCACCGAGCGGCACTGTGGAGGCGCTTCGGAATTACACGTGCATTACCCGCAATGACCACCGAGCGGCACTGTGGAGGCGCTACGGAATTACACGTGCATTACCCGCAATGACCACCGAGCGGCACTGTGGAGGCGCTACGGAATTACACGTGCATTACCCGCAATGACCACCGAGCGGCACTGTGGAGGCGCTACGGAATTACACGTGCATTACCCGCAATGACCACCGAGCGGCACTGTGGAGGCGCTACGGAATTACACGTGCATTACCGCCGGTGACTACCGAGCGGCACTGTTGCTCTGCTAAGGGCCGTTATTTCCGAATAAAAAAGATTGTTCTTAGGGTAGAAATGCCCCATTCCGAACTAAGAACACGCTGGGCGGGGCTATGCCGGGGGGCGGGGCTATGATAGGGGCGGGGCGCGCTGCGACGTGCCCCGGGAGGCCGCACTATGAGAACTACAAGTCCCAGGATGCGTCGCTAACACTTGGAGTGACACGAGCGCGGGACCAACCGCGTCGCTCCCTGGTCAATGCCCCGTTGTGATGTCACTTCCGCTGCACCCGCCCAACCGAACAGCGCCAGGCCTGCCCTGGCCCTGCAATGGCCGATGGGAGCTGCGGACAGGGGCACTCAGTTTCCCACAAGCCACTGCGGCTACTTTCCCTACTCCCCCTCATCCCGCCCCTCCCCATTGCTGGGCGGGGCTCCTGCCTCAGAGACGGCAGCGTCCGCAGCTGATGCCCCGCCCCCACTCGGGAGAGGAGACTCCGCGGCAACCCTTCCCCCCCAAACTCCTCCCCACCCCGTGCAGTCTGATCCCCCCAAACTCCTCCCCGCCCCGTGCAGTCTGATCCCCCCTCAAACTCCTCCCCCCCCGTGCAGTCTGATCCCCCCAAACTTCCCCTCCGCCCCGTGCACTCTGATCCTCCCCCCCGTGCAGTCTGATCCCCCCAAACTCCTCTCCCCCCGTGCAGTCTGATCCCCCCAAACTCCTCCCCGCCCCGTGCAGTCCGATCCCCCCAAACTCTTCCCCGCCCCGTGCAGTCCGATCCCCCCAAACTCTTCCCCGCCCCGTGCAGTCCGATCCCCCCAAACTCCTCTCCCCCCGTGCAGTATGATCCCCCCCAAACACCTCCCCGCCCCGTGCAGTCCGATCCCCCCCAAACACCTCCCCGCCCCGTGCAGTCTGATCCCCCTCCAAACTCCTCCCCCCCCGTGCAGTCTGATCCTCCCCCCCGTGCAGTCTGATCCCCCCCCAAACTCCTCCCCGCTCCGTGCAGTCTGATCCTCCCCCCCGTGCAGTCCGATCCCCCCCAAACTCCTCTCCCCCCGTGCAGTCCGATCCCCCCAAACTCCTCCCCCCCGTGCAATCTGATCCCCCCAAACTCCTCTCCCCCCGTGCAGTCTGATCCCCCCCAAACTCCTCCCCGCCCCATGCAGTCCGATCCCCCCAAACTCCTCCCCGCCCCGTGCAGTCCGATCCCCCCAAACTCTTCCCCGCCCCGTGCAGTCCGATCCCCCCAAACTCCTCTCCCTCCGTGCAGTCCGATCCCCCCCAAACTCCTCCCCGCCCCGTGCAGTCCGATCCCCCCCAAACTCTTCCCCGCCCCGTGCAGTCCGATCCCCCCAAACTCCTCCCCGCCCCGTGCAGTCTGATCTCCCCCCAAACTCCTCCCCGCCCCGTTCAGTCTGATCCCCCCCCAAACTCCTCCCCGCTCCGTGCAGTCTGATCCCCCCCAAACTCCTCTCCCCCCCGTGCAGTCTGATCCCCCCCACACTCCCCTCCGCCCCGTGCAGTCTGATCGCCCCCCCAAACTCCTGTCCGCCCCGTGCAGTCTGATCCCCCCCAAAGCTCCTCCCTGCCCCGTGCAGTCTGATCCCCCCCCAAACTCCTCCCCGCTCCGTGCAGTCTGATCCTCCCCCCCGTGCAGTCTGATCCCCCCAAACTCCTCCCCGCTCCGTGCAGTCTGATCCTCCCCCCCGTGCAGTCTGATCCCCCCAAACTCCTCCCCGCCCCGTGCAGTCCGATCCCCCCAAACTCTTCCCCCCCGTGCAATCTGATCCCCCCAAACTCCTCTCCCCCCGTGCAGTCTGATCCCCCCCCAAACTCCTCCCCGCCCCGTGCAGTCCGATCCCCCCAAACTCTTCCCCGCCCCGTGCAGTCCAATCCCCCCCAAACTCCTCCCCTCCGTGCAATCTGATCCCCCCAAACTCCTCTCCCCCGTGCAGTCTGATCCCCCCCAAACTCCTCCCCGCCCCATGCAGTCCGATCCCCCCAAACTCTTCCCCGCCCCGTGCAGTCCGATCCCCCCAAACTCCTCCCCCCCGTGCAGTCTGATCCCCCCAAACTCCTCCCCCCCGTGCAGTCTGATCCCCCCAAACTCCTCCCCGCCCCGTGCAGTCCGATCCCCCGAACTCCTCTCCCCCCGTGCAGTCTGATCCCCCCCAAACTCCTCCCCGCCCCGTGCAGTCCGATCCCCCCAAACTCCTCTCCCTCCGTGCAGTCCGATCCCCCCCAAACTCCTCCCCGCCCCGTGCAGTCCGATCCCCCCAAACTCCTCCCCCCCGTGCAGTCTGATCCCCCCCCAAACTCCTCCCCGCTCCGTGCAGTCTGATCCTCCCCTCCATGCAGTCTGATCCCCCCAAACTCCTCCCCGCCCCGTGCAGTCCGATCCCCCCAAACTCTTCCCCGCCCCGTGCAGTCCGATCCCCCCAAACTCCTCTCCCTCCGTGCAGTCCGATCCCCCCAAACTCCTCTCCCCCCGTGCAGTCCGATCCCCCCAAACTCCTCCCCCCCGTGCAGTCCGATCCCCCCAAACTCTTCCCCGCCCCGTGCAGTCCGATCCCCCCAAACTCCTCTCCCTCCGTGCAGTCCGATCCCCCCCAAACTCCTCCCCGCCCCGTGCAGTCCGATCCCCCCAAACTCCTCCCCGCCCCGTGCAGTCCGATCTCCCCCAAAACTCCTCCCCGCCCCGTGCAGTCTGATCCCCCCCCAAACTCCTCCCCGCTCCGTGCAGTCTGATCCCCCCCAAACTCCTCTCCCCCCCGTGCAGTCTGATCCCCCCCACAGTCCCCTCCGCCCCGTGCAGTCTGATCGCCCCCCCAAACTCCTGTCCGCCCCGTGCAGTCTGATCCCCCCCAAAGCTCCTCCCTGCCCCGTGCAGTCTGATCCCCCCCCAAACTCCTCCCCGCTCCGTGCAGTCTGATCCTCCCAAACTCCTCCCCGCTCCGTGCAGTCTGATCCCCCCCAAACTCCTCTCCCCCCGTGCAGTCTGATCCCCCCAAACTCCTCTCCCCCCCGTGCAGTCTGATCCCCCCCACACTCCCCTCCGCCCCGTGCAGTCTGATCGCTCCCCAAAACTCCTGTCCGCCCCGTGCAGTCTGATCCCCCCCAAACTCCTCCCCGCCCCATGCAGTCTGATCCCCCCAAACTCCTCACCCCCGTGCAGTCTGATCCCCCCCTAAACTCCTCCTCGCCCCGTGCAGTCTGATCCCCCCCAAACTGCTCCCCGCCCCGTGCAGTCTGATCCCCCCCCAAACTCCTCCTCGCCCCGTGCAGTCTGATCCCCCCCAAACTCCTCCCCCCGTGCAGTCTGATCTCCTACCCCCCACGAAACTCCTCTCCGCCCCCTGCAGTCTGATCCCCTACCCCCCTAACTCCTCTCCGCGCCATGCAGTCTGATCCCCCCTCACCAAACTCCTCCCCGCCCCGTGCAGTCTGCTTCCCCCCAAACTCCTCTCCGCCCCATGCAGTATGATCCCCCCTCACCAAACTCCTCCCCGCCCCGTGCAGCCCCTAAGTTTGCCCCCCAATTCTCAGCCACTCCCCCCCTCTCCCCACACGCCCCCCACCCAGGACGCTCTCGGCCTCTGCAGGAGGCACAGCCGGGCACTGGGCAGCACTGCGGGCTGCCAGGGCCAGAGCATCGCCCCCCGCCGAACTGCCCCCCCCCGGGCACAGGGGGGATTCAGCGGGCACCCGGCCCCGCCCCCAGGCAGCGAGCAGCGCGGGGAGCAGGGCTCAGGCCGCCCCGCCCCCCCGCGTGCGGGACACGTTCTGTGCGTGCCCCGCCCGCGGGAACCACCCCTCGAGGGCGCGCGGCTCCCCGGCGGGGGGAGGGGGCACGTGACACTCCCGCGCCCCGGTGGCCCGCAGCCCCCCCTCCCCGAGACACCCACGTGACTGGAGCCCGGGTCAGCTCCCGCGCCCCAAAGGGGGGGCCACAGCCCCGTTCCCCCGGCACCACGTGGGGGGGGGTCACAGGGGCGCTGCTCCCCGGGGAGGCTGCAGCGCCGGGGGGGGGGGGCAGAAATCGCCCCCCCACCTCCGCCAGGGGCCGCCCCGCCGATGTCCAGCCTGGGGCCCGGAGAGAAGCAGGCGGGGGGGGGGGGGCTCCACGTCACTGCCAGCTCCCGCCCCGCCCCCCAGGCTCCGCCCCTCAGCGCCCCCCGCAGCGTTTTCCCGCCCGCCTCGTCAGCGCGAGCGTCCCGGGAGTTTCCCGCCCAGCCAGCGCCGCCCGCGCCTGCGCTCTCCCGCGCCCTGTCCCCTCCTGCCCCCCCCAGTGCCAAGGCCCCCCCCGGCCCCTCCCACTCCCTCCTGCCCCCCCAGTGCCGAGCACCCCCCCGGCCCCTCACCCCCTCCTGCCCCCCCAGTGCCAAGCGCCCCCCCCGGCCCCTCACACCCAGCCTGCTCCTACACCTCACCCCTGTCCAGACACCCCACCCCCAGCCCGCTCCCCCACCTTCCCTCGCGCCCCCTCCTCCCCCGGGCCAGACACCAACAAGGGGCGGGCTGGGGGCGGGGAGCTTCGCACTCGGACCCAGGATTCGCTCGCGCCCCCGCGCGCTCCTCGGACCTTCCTGTCATGGCGGCGCCGGCCGCCCAGTCAGACAACGCCCCCCTGCGGCAGCCCATTGGCCGAACCAGAGGCAGGATCCCCTTTGCTGACAGCCCATTGGGCGACGCTCTCCTCCGCCAAGGCTGTCTTCCGAAAGCCCATTGGCTGGCACACAGCCAGGAACCACCCCTAAGTCACAGACAATTCGAGGACAGAGCAGTCCATTAAGATCCACCCCGGACAGCCTATTGGTCGAGAGCAGTGGCAGGTCAGTCCCCCTAGTCACACCGCATTCGCAGACAGAGCTGTCCGTTAAGATGCAGCCGGGTCAGCCTATTGGGTGCCTCTGATTCAGAACACGCCCCTTAGTCACAGCCCATTCGCGGACAGAAGAGTCTGTTATAATCCACCCCGGACAACCTATTGGCCGCCAGCAGCCCCAGAACACGCCTTGAGTCACCGCCCATTGGCGCACGGAGCAGTCCGTTAAGAGTCACCTCGGACAGCCTCAGATTGGGCGCCACAGATTCCGAACACGCCCTTTACTCTCAGCCCATTCGCGGACAGAACAGTCTGTTACGATCAGTCTGGGACAGTCTCTCGGCCAGCCTTAGTGTAGGGAGAACATAGTCAAGTATGAAACAGGATTCCCCAAGTGGAAGTGACGCCCCAGAATTTGTTCCCCACAACTAAAAGTCTAAGGAGGAGAAGTTTGTTAAGTAGAAGAAGCATAGAAGTGTTTAGATTTATTCTTGTGAAAGTGTTTAGATTTAGTGTTATCAAGCTTGAGAAGTGTTTAGATTTATAATTATTATTATTATTATTATTTGTTAGGATTGTTTAATTATAAATCTAAACATTTTTGCCCCTCTAGAATATAATTGGTTAGGAATGTAATATTAGGTCATGTAACTTCAAACTGTTAAAAATATACTACTATGTAGCCAGAAACAGCTCCCCTCGCTGTGCGCCAGGGCACGCTCAAACTTACTGTTACACAATTGACAACCGTTCTCTTCAAAGCATTGTGAAGCACTTAACCCTAATCGCAAAGTGAAGCATTGTAACTATAACAGTAACTAACTCAGCGCTCAGAGAGAGAATGTTTTAAGAAATGCCACCCAGAAACTTTTGTAACTTTTTGTAACTACAACTCTTGTATTATTATGCAAAATACTGTATGGGAAACATTAATTAGGGAATGTACATAAGAGAGAGAGTGCTTGGACGATGAATGAATGGTTGTGAGAGGTGCCAGCCTGAGAATGCAGCAACAAAGGGCTGAAGAAGGCGTCAGGTGCCAGTGCAATTGGCTCCCCGTAGCCGTTTCTAACACACACATGAGCCGCTCTGATTTGGCTTCTAACACTTTTAGCTGCTCGGTTCTGCAAGCGCGGAGAGGAAGCCGCGTCCGATAGATGGAGGTTCTCCGCGACACATTTGGCAGCCTGGACCCCCTGCCTCTGGTCCAAAGAGTCTCAACCAACCCCCGACCCCATGACCCTTGTTCTCAGTGATTCCGCCAGCTGCTTGGTGCCTTTAGTACCCGGCCCCGCTTGCAAAGTCCCCCCCCAGCAGCATGACCCGAGAGCGAAACAAGAGACCCCCCCCCCCAGCAGCAAAACCCGAGAGCAGCGCGAAAGAACCCCCCCGGCATTGCGACCCGAGGGCGGCGCCAGAGACCCCCCCCAGCAGCAAGTCCCGAGGGCGGCGCCAGAGACCCTCCCCAGCAGCGTGACCCGAGAGCGAAGCCAGAGACCTCCCCCAGCAGAGTGACCCGAAAACGGTGCCAGAGACCCCCCCCAGCAGCAAGACCCGAGAGCGGCACCACAGACCCGCCCCCAGCAGTGCGACCCAAGAGTGGCGCCAGAGACCCTCCCCCCAGCAGCATCACCAGAGAACGGCGACAGAGATCTCCCCCCCCCCCAGCAGCACAACCTGAGATGGGAGCCAGAGGCCCCCCCCAGCAGCATCACCCGAGAGTGGCGCCAGAGACCCCCCCCAGCAGCATGAGATGAAAGTGGCGACAGAGACCCCACCCCCAAGGAGCGCGACCCGAGACCGGCGCCGGAGACCCCCCCAGAAGCATTACCCGAGAGTGGAGACAGAAACCCCACCCCCAGCACCGCTACCGGAGAGCGGCGCCAGAGACCTCCCCGAACAGCATCACCCGAGAGCGGCCCCAGACACCCACCCAGCAGCAAAACCCGAGAGAGGTGCCAGAGACCCCCCGCAGCAGCATCACCTGATAGCGGGGCCAGTGACACCCCCCGTCTGCAGCATGACCGGAGGGAGGCTCCAGAGACCACCCCCAGTAGTGCGACCCGAGAGCGGCGCCAGAGACCTCCCCCCAGCAGCGCGACCCGAGAGTGGAGACAGAGACCCCACCCCCAGCACCACTACCGAGAGCGGCACCAGAGACCCCCCCAACAGCGCGACCCGAAAGCGGTAACAGAGACCCCCCCCCCAGCAGCACGACCGGAGAGCGAAGCCAGAGACCCCCCCAGCAGCATGATCCCAAGGAGGCGCCAGAGACCCCCCCCAGTAGCGCGACTCGAGAGCGGCACCAGAGATTCCCCGCAGCAGCATAACCCGAGAGAGGCGCCAGACTCCCTCCCAGCAGCACGACCTGAGAGTGGCCCCAAAGACCCCTCCCCCCCAGCAGCGAGACCCGAGAGCAGCGCTAGAGACACCCCCAAGCTGCACGACCCGAGAGCGGCACCAGAATCCCTCCCTGCAGCGAGATCCGAGAGCGGCGTGACTGAAGAGACCTCTCACTCACTAAGGTCTGTGGCTGTGGGAATTCTATCCTTTAGCCCTTCCCCCCCGCCCCTCGCCTATGTATAGGGCCCTCTACAAGAACACTGAGTCAGTCAGCCATGACGCGCCACCGCTCTCCCTTGCGCGACTTGCGAACCTGCAGAATTCCCGTTGGCACCTGAGCCCTTAACCCGTGGAGATGCTCACCTGGAATGCCTGCACGTGAGCTATACAAGGACACGGCAGAAGCAGAGCAAGGACAAAGACACAGACAGAAACAGACAGACAGAACGTATTGGCCAATACGAGAGAGCAACAAGAGAGAAACACATGAGAGGCAGACGGAAACCTTACCGCCTTGCGTCTTCCTCCTCGAGCCAAGCGTCTGCTGAGAAGGACACCGTGTTCCAGAGAAATCAGCACTCCTGACAAACGGAAGCCCTGTTTCTCCCACTACCAAGGAATCACCTCGCGAACCTCCGCTCGGACTCGCTGTCTAAGCAAACCTGACTTCCCTTCCTAGACCCGAGTGCGCCGTAAGCCGAGAGATTTCCAAACCCGACACTTATCTCCCTGTCAGCGATGGCTGCTCCGCTCCCAGCCGGACGGTTCTCGCCTCGCTTCGACCAAGCTCCCGAGCTCGCTGTTCTCGTTTCCGTTCCATCCCCAGACGGGAGGACACCGGGAGGGTTGACTTCTTATCGCTCACTACCGAACACAGCAGAGGGGAAAAAACAAACAAACAACTTAGCTTTTCAGTCCGCAAGGACGCGGCATCGCTTCTCCTCCCACCATCGCACCGCTGCCTCCCACCATCGGCCACCCCCTCCCGCTGCCACTCCAGGAACGCGGAGAGAACGGAGGCCTTGAATATCTATCCACGCTCTGTTGAACTGCCTATGCCCCTTCACCAGTCCCCAAGCCACCAGGCTCCGTGACCCAGCAGGAAGCTCTCTGCCTCAGAAGAAACATACTGCCAGGACGCTTAAAGATTTCAAAGCACGCACCTCTTACTCACACAGAGCCATGGGAAGGCCGAACGCTGAGGACCCTTCACATGTTCCGAGAATCACGTCCAGGCAGCTCAAGTACATCTCGGACGATTTATTCTCCGCCCACGGCCACGCACTGATTCCTCTGCAAGGGTGGCCAAAAAAGCCCAGCGTTAGCTCTCACTCACTAAAGTCTGTGGCTGTGGGAATTCTATCCTTTAGCCCTTTCCCCCCTCTCGCCTATGTATCGGGTCCTCTACAAGAACACCAAGTCATTCAGCCATGACGCACCACCGCTCTCCCTTGCGCGACTTGCGAACCTGCTGAATTCCCGTTGGCTCCTGAGCCCTTAACCCTTGGAGATGCTCACCTGGAATGCCTGCAAGTGTGCTGTACAAGGACACGGCAGAAGCAGAGCAAGGACAAAGACACAGACAGAAACAGACAGACAGGACGTATTGGCCAATACGAGAGAGCAACAAGAGAGAAACACATGCGAAGCAGCCAGAAACCTTACCACCTTGCGTCTTCCTCCTCGAGCCAAGCGTCTGCTGAGAAGGACACCGTGTTCCAGAGAAACCAGCACCCCTGACAAACGGGAGCCCTGTTTCTCCCACTACCAAGTAAGCACCTCGGGAACCTCCGCTCGGACTCGCTGTCTAAGCAAACGTGACTTCCCTTCCTAGACCCGAGTGGGCCGTAAGCCGAGAGATTTCCAGACCCGACACTTATCTCCCGGTCAGCGATGGCTGCTCCGCTCCCAGCAGGACGGTTCTCGCCTCGCTTCGACCAAGCTCCCAAGCTCGCCGTTCTCTTTTCCGTTCCATCCCCAGACGGGAGGACACCGGGAGGGTTGACTTCTTATCGCTCGCTACCGAACACAGCTGAGGGGAAAAAACAAACAAACAACTTAGCTTTTCAGTCCGCAAGGACGCGGCATCGCTTCTCCTCCCACCATCGGCCACCCCCTCCCGCTGCCACTCCAGGAACTCGGAGAGAACGGAGGCCTTGAATATCTATCCACGCACTGTTGAACCGCCTACTGCCCCTTCACCAGTCCCCAAGCCACCAGGCTCCGTGCCCCAGCAGGAAGCTCTCTGCCTCAGAAGAAACATACTGCCAGGACGCTTGAAGATTTCAAAGCACGCACCTCTTACTCACACAGAGCCATGGGAAGGCCGAACGCTGAGGACCCTTCACGTGTTCCGAGAATCACGTCCAGGCAGCTCAAGTCCATCTCGGACGGTATCTTCTCAGCCCACTGCCCAGCCAGTTTCCCAGCTGTTACCCAGTCTGGAGCCAGCAAAGCCCTCGGGCAGGAGTGACAGCAAAGGGCTAGGACCCAGAAGCCGTGTCCAGGGGTCAGTCTGGAGTGCTGTACAAAGCCCAGGACCATCCACATATCCTGTGTGGTGCAACCTGCTGAGTGGAGACAAAGGCTCAGGGCTGCTCTCATACCCTGATCAGACACTTTACTGAATGTGGTGCAGGGAAAAGGTGGACTGATGGCTCCCATGAATGGGCGTGCAGACTGGAGTGAGGAAGGGCCCCGGGATAAGAATATGGATGGGGGTGCAGGCTGGGGGGAGGAAGGGCCCCGGGATAAGCATATGGACGGGGGTGCAGGCTGGGGAGAGGAAGGGCCCCGGGATAAGAGTATGGACGGGGTGCAGGCTGGGGTGAGGAAGCAGGAGGGGAGGGGGCTGCGCGGAGCCTGGAGTGCGGGATGAGGGGGCCATGGGCAGGAGGGGAGAGGGCTGTGCGGAGCCTGGAGTGCGGGATGAGGGGGCCGGGGGCAGGAGGGGAGAGGGCTGTGCGGAGCCTGGAGTGCGGGATGAGGGGGCCATGGGCAGGAGGGGAGAGGGCTGCGCGGAGCCTGGTGTGTGGGATGAGGGGGCCGGGGCAGGAGGGGAGAGGGCTGCGCGGAGCCTGGAAATAACGAGCTTCTTACTTTGCCTGCTGTCAAAGGGCAAGACTGGGGCCACGTGGCGTGCGGAGCAGGGACAGCAGCTGGGGGCGATGGAATTACACGTGCATTACCCGCAATGACCACCGAGCGGCACTGTGGAGGCGCTTCGGAATTACACGTGCATTACCCGCAATGACCACCGAGCGGCACTGTGGAGGCGCTACGGAATTACACGTGCATTACCCGCAATGACCACCGAGCGGCACTGTGGAGGCGCTACGGAATTACACGTGCATTACCCGCAATGACCACCGAGCGGCACTGTGGAGGCGCTACGGAATTACACGTGCATTACCCGCAATGACCACCGAGCGGCACTGTGGAGGCGCTACGGAATTACACGTGCATTACCGCCGGTGACTACCGAGCGGCACTGTTGCTCTGCTAAGGGCCGTTATTTCCGAATAAAAAAGATTGTTCTTAGGGTAGAAATGCCCCATTCCGAACTAAGAACACGCTGGGCGGGGCTATGCCGGGGGGCGGGGCTATGATAGGGGCGGGGCGCGCTGCGACGTGCCCCGGGAGGCCGCACTATGAGAACTACAAGTCCCAGGATGCGTCGCTAACACTTGGAGTGACACGAGCGCGGGACCAACCGCGTCGCTCCCTGGTCAATGCCCCGTTGTGATGTCACTTCCGCTGCACCCGCCCAACCGAACAGCGCCAGGCCTGCCCTGGCCCTGCAATGGCCGATGGGAGCTGCGGACAGGGGCACTCAGTTTCCCACAAGCCACTGCGGCTACTTTCCCTACTCCCCCTCATCCCGCCCCTCCCCATTGCTGGGCGGGGCTCCTGCCTCAGAGACGGCAGCGTCCGCAGCTGATGCCCCGCCCCCACTCGGGAGAGGAGACTCCGCGGCAACCCTTCCCCCCCAAACTCCTCCCCACCCCGTGCAGTCTGATCCCCCCAAACTCCTCCCCGCCCCGTGCAGTCTGATCCCCCCTCAAACTCCTCCCCCCCGTGCAGTCTGATCCCCCCAAACTTCCCCTCCGCCCCGTGCACTCTGATCCTCCCCCCCGTGCAGTCTGATCCCCCCAAACTCCTCTCCCCCCGTGCAGTCTGATCCCCCCAAACTCCTCCCCGCCCCGTGCAGTCCGATCCCCCCAAACTCTTCCCCGCCCCGTGCAGTCCGATCCCCCCAAACTCCTCTCCCCCCGTGCAGTATGATCCCCCCCAAACACCTCCCCGCCCCGTGCAGTCCGATCCCCCCCAAACACCTCCCCGCCCCGTGCAGTCTGATCCCCCTCCAAACTCCTCCCCCCCCGTGCAGTCTGATCCTCCCCCCCGTGCAGTCTGATCCCCCCCCAAACTCCTCCCCGCTCCGTGCAGTCTGATCCTCCCCCCCGTGCAGTCCGATCCCCCCCAAACTCCTCTCCCCCCGTGCAGTCCGATCCCCCCCAAACTCCTCCCCCCCGTGCAATCTGATCCCCCCAAACTCCTCTCCCCCCGTGCAGTCTGATCCCCCCCAAACTCCTCCCCGCCCCATGCAGTCCGATCCCCCCAAACTCCTCCCCGCCCCGTGCAGTCCGATCCCCCCAAACTCCTCTCCCTCCGTGCAGTCCGATCCCCCCCAAACTCCTCCCCGCCCCGTGCAGTCCGATCCCCCCCAAACTCTTCCCCGCCCCGTGCAGTCCGATCCCCCCAAACTCCTCCCCGCCCCGTGCAGTCTGATCTCCCCCCAAACTCCTCCCCGCCCCGTTCAGTCTGATCCCCCCCCAAACTCCTCCCCGCTCCGTGCAGTCTGATCCCCCCCAAACTCCTCTCCCCCCCGTGCAGTCTGATCCCCCCCACACTCCCCTCCGCCCCGTGCAGTCTGATCGCCCCCCCAAACTCCTGTCCGCCCCGTGCAGTCTGATCCCCCCCAAAGCTCCTCCCTGCCCCGTGCAGTCTGATCCCCCCCCAAACTCCTCCCCGCTCCGTGCAGTCTGATCCTCCCCCCCGTGCAGTCTGATCCCCCCAAACTCCTCCCCGCTCCGTGCAGTCTGATCCCCCCCAAACTCCTCTCCCCCCGTGCAGTCTGATCGCCCCCCCAAACTCCTGTCCGCCCCGTGCAGTCTGATCCCCCCCAAAGCTCCTCCCTGCCCCGTGCAGTCTGATCCCCCCCCAAACTCCTCCCCGCTCCGTGCAGTCTGATCCTCCCCCCCGTGCAGTCTGATCCCCCCAAACTCCTCCCCGCTCCGTGCAGTCTGATCCTCCCCCCCGTGCAGTCTGATCCCCCCAAACTCCTCCCCGCCCCGTGCAGTCCGATCCCCCCAAACTCTTCCCCCCCGTGCAATCTGATCCCCCCAAACTCCTCTCCCCCCGTGCAGTCTGATCCCCCCCAAACTCCTCCCCGCCCCGTGCAGTCCGATCCCCCAAACTCTTCCCCGCCCCGTGCAGTCCGATCCCCCCCAAACTCCTCCCCCCCGTGCAATCTGATCCCCCCAAACTCCTCTCCCCCGTGCAGTCTGATCCCCCCCAAACTCCTCCCCGCCCCATGCAGTCCGATCCCCCCAAACTCTTCCCCGCCCCGTGCAGTCCGATCCCCCCAAACTCCTCTCCCTCCGTGCAGTCCGATCCCCCCAAACTCCTCCCCCCCGTGCAGTCTGATCCCCCCAAACTCCTCCCCGCCCCGTGCAGTCCGATCCCCCCGAACTCCTCTCCCCCCGTGCAGTCTGATCCCCCCCAAACTCCTCCCCGCCCCGTGCAGTCCGATCCCCCCAAACTCCTCTCCCTCCGTGCAGTCCGATCCCCCCCAAACTCCTCCCCGCCCCGTGCAGTCCGATCCCCCCAAACTCCTCCCCCCCGTGCAGTCTGATCCCCCCCCAAACTCCTCCCCGCTCCGTGCAGTCTGATCCTCCCCTCCATGCAGTCTGATCCCCCCAAACTCCTCCCCGCCCCGTGCAGTCCGATCCCCCCAAACTCTTCCCCGCCCCGTGCAGTCCGATCCCCCCAAACTCCTCTCCCTCCGTGCAGTCCGATCCCCCCCAAACTCCTCTCCCCCCGTGCAGTCCGATCCCCCCAAACTCCTCCCCCCCGTGCAGTCCGATCCCCCCAAACTCTTCCCCGCCCCGTGCAGTCCGATCCCCCCAAACTCCTCTCCCTCCGTGCAGTCCGATCCCCCCCAAACTCCTCCCCGCCCCGTGCAGTCCGATCCCCCCAAACTCCTCCCCGCCCCGTGCAGTCCGATCCCCCCCCAAACTCCTCCTCCCCCCGTGCAGTCTGATCTCCTACCCCCCACGAAACTCCTCTCCGCCCCCTGCAGTCTGATCCCCTACCCCCCTAACTCCTCTCCGCGCCATGCAGTCTGATCCCCCCTCACCAAACTCCTCCCCGCCCCGTGCAGTCTGCTTCCCCCCAAACTCCTCTCCGCCCCATGCAGTATGATCCCCCCTCACCAAACTCCTCCCCGCCCCGTGCAGCCCCTAAGTTTGCCCCCCAATTCTCAGCCACTCCCCCCCTCTCCCCACACGCCCCCCACCCAGGACGCTCTCGGCCTCTGCAGGAGGCACAGCCGGGCACTGGGCAGCACTGCGGGCAGCCAGGGCCAGAGCATCGCCCCCCGCCGAACTGCCCCCCCCCGGGCACAGGGGGGATTCAGCGGGCACCCGGCCCCGCCCCCAGGCAGCGAGCAGCGCGGGGAGCAGGGCTCAGGCCGCCCCGCCCCCCCGCGTGCGGGACACGTTCTGTGCGTGCCCCGCCCGCGGGAACCACCCCTCGAGGGCGCGCGGCTCCCCGGCGGGGGGAGGGGGCACGTGACACTCCCGCGCCCCGGTGGCCCGCAGCCCCCCCTCCCCGAGACACCCACGTGACTGGAGCCCGGGTCAGCTCCCGCGCCCCAAAGGGGGGGCCACAGCCCCGTTCCCCCGGCACCACGTGGGGGGGGGTCACAGGGGCGCTGCTCCCCGGGGAGGCTGCAGCGCCGGGGGGGGGGGGCAGAAATCGCCCCCCCACCTCCGCCAGGGGCCGCCCCGCCGATGTCCAGCCTGGGGCCCGGAGAGAAGCAGGCGGGGGGGGGGGGGCTCCACGTCACTGCCAGCTCCCGCCCCGCCCCCCAGGCTCCGCCCCTCAGCGCCCCCCGCAGCGTTTTCCCGCCCGCCTCGTCAGCGCGAGCGTCCCGGGAGTTTCCCGCCCAGCCAGCGCCGCCCGCGCCTGCGCTCTCCCGCGCCCTGTCCCCTCCTGCCCCCCCCAGTGCCAAGGCCCCCCCCGGCCCCTCCCACTCCCTCCTGCCCCCCCAGTGCCGAGCACCCCCCCGGCCCCTCACCCCCTCCTGCCCCCCCAGTGCCAAGCGCCCCCCCCGGCCCCTCACACCCAGCCTGCTCCTACACCTCACCCCTGTCCAGACACCCCACCCCCAGCCCGCTCCCCCACCTTCCCTCGCGCCCCCTCTTCCCCCGGGCCAGACACCAACAAGGGGCGGGCTGGGGGCGGGGAGCTTCGCACTCGGACCCAGGATTCGCTCGCGCCCCCGCGCGCTCCTCGGACCTTCCTGTCATGGCGGCGCCGGCCGCCCAGTCAGACAACGCCCCCCTGCGGCAGCCCATTGGCCGAACCAGAGGCAGGATCCCCTTTGCTGACAGCCCATTGGGCGACGCTCTCCTCCGCCAAGGCTGTCTTCCGAAAGCCCATTGGCTGGCACACAGCCAGGAACCACCCCTAAGTCACAGACAATTCGAGGACAGAGCAGTCCATTAAGATCCACCCCGGACAGCCTATTGGTCGAGAGCAGTGGCAGGTCAGTCCCCCTAGTCACACCGCATTCGCAGACAGAGCTGTCCGTTAAGATGCAGCCGGGTCAGCCTATTGGGTGCCTCTGATTCAGAACACGCCCCTTAGTCACAGCCCATTCGCGGACAGAAGAGTCTGTTATAATCCACCCCGGACAACCTATTGGCCGCCAGCAGCCCCAGAACACGCCTTGAGTCACCGCCCATTGGCGCACGGAGCAGTCCGTTAAGAGTCACCTCGGACAGCCTCAGATTGGGCGCCACAGATTCCGAACACGCCCTTTACTCTCAGCCCATTCGCGGACAGAACAGTCTGTTACGATCAGTCCGGGACAGTCTCTCGGCCAGCCTTAGTGTAGGGAGAACATAGTCAAGTATGAAACAGGATTCCCCAAGTGGAAGTGACTCCCCAGAATTTGTTCCCCACAACTAAAAGTCTAAGGAGGAGAAGTTTGTTAAGTAGAAGAAGCATAGAAGTGTTTAGATTTATTCTTGTGAAAGTGTTTAGATTTAGTGTTATCAAGCTTGAGAAGTGTTTAGATTTATAATTATTATTATTATTATTATTTGTTAGGATTGTTTAATTATAAATCTAAACATTTTTGCCCCTCTAGAATATAATTGGTTAGGAATGTAATATTAGGTCATGTAACTTCAAACTGTTAAAAATATACTACTATGTAGCCAGAAACAGCTCCCCTCGCTGTGCGCCAGGGCACGCTCAAACTTACTGTTACACAATTGACAACCGTTCTCTTCAAAGCATTGTGAAGCACTTAACCCTAATCGCAAAGTGAAGCATTGTAACTATAACAGTAACTAACTCAGCGCTCAGAGAGAGAATGTTTTAAGAAATGCCACCCAGAAACTTTTGTAACTTTTTGTAACTACAACTCTTGTATTATTATGCAAAATACTGTATGGGAAACATTAATTAGGGAATGTACATAAGAGAGAGAGTGCTTGGACGATGAATGAATGGTTGTGAGAGGTGCCAGCCTGAGAATGCAGCAACAAAGGGCTGAAGAAGGCGTCAGGTGCCAGTGCAATTGGCTCCCCGTAGCCGTTTCTAACACACACATGAGCCGCTCTGATTTGGCTTCTAACACTTTTAGCTGCTCGGTTCTGCAAGCGCGGAGAGGAAGCCGCGTCCGATAGATGGAGGTTCTCCGCGACACATTTGGCAGCCTGGACCCCCTGCCTCTGGTCCAAAGAGTCTCAACCAACCCCCGACCCCATGACCCTTGTTCTCAGTGATTCCGCCAGCTGCTTGGTGCCTTTAGTACCCGGCCCCGCTTGCAAAGTCCCCCCCCAGCAGCATGACCCGAGAGCGAAACAAGAGACCCCCCCCCCCAGCAGCAAAACCCGAGAGCAGCGCGAAAGAACCCCCCCGGCATTGCGACCCGAGGGCGGCGCCAGAGACCCCCCCCAGCAGCAAGTCCCGAGGGCGGCGCCAGAGACCCTCCCCAGCAGCGTGACCCGAGAGCGAAGCCAGAGACCTCCCCCAGCAGAGTGACCCGAAAACGGTGCCAGAGACCCCCCCCAGCAGCAAGACCCGAGAGCGGCACCACAGACCCGCCCCCAGCAGTGCGACCCAAGAGTGGCGCCAGAGACCCTCCCCCCAGCAGCATCACCAGAGAACGGCGACAGAGATCTCCCCCCCCCCCAGCAGCACAACCTGAGATGGGAGCCAGAGGCCCCCCCCAGCAGCATCACCCGAGAGTGGCGCCAGAGACCCCCCCCAGCAGCATGAGATGAAAGTGGCGACAGAGACCCCACCCCCAAGGAGCGCGACCCGAGACCGGCGCCGGAGACCCCCCCAGAAGCATTACCCGAGAGTGGAGACAGAAACCCCACCCCCAGCACCGCTACCGGAGAGCGGCGCCAGAGACCTCCCCGAACAGCATCACCCGAGAGCGGCCCCAGACACCCACCCAGCAGCAAAACCCGAGAGAGGTGCCAGAGACCCCCCGCAGCAGCATCACCTGATAGCGGGGCCAGTGACACCCCCCGTCTGCAGCATGACCGGAGGGAGGCTCCAGAGACCACCCCCAGTAGTGCGACCCGAGAGCGGCGCCAGAGACCTCCCCCCAGCAGCGCGACCCGAGAGTGGAGACAGAGACCCCACCCCCAGCACCACTACCGAGAGCGGCACCAGAGACCCCCCCAACAGCGCGACCCGAAAGCGGTAACAGAGACCCCCCCCCCAGCAGCACGACCGGAGAGCGAAGCCAGAGACCCCCCCAGCAGCATGATCCCAAGGAGGCGCCAGAGACCCCCCCCAGTAGCGCGACTCGAGAGCGGCACCAGAGATTCCCCGCAGCAGCATAACCCGAGAGAGGCGCCAGACTCCCTCCCAGCAGCACGACCTGAGAGTGGCCCCAAAGACCCCTCCCCCCCAGCAGCGAGACCCGAGAGCAGCGCTAGAGACACCCCCAAGCTGCACGACCCGAGAGCGGCACCAGAATCCCTCCCTGCAGCGAGATCCGAGAGCGGCGTGACTGAAGAGACCTCTCACTCACTAAGGTCTGTGGCTGTGGGAATTCCATCCTTTAGCCCTTCCCCCCCGCCCCTCGCCTATGTATAGGGCCCTCTACAAGAACACTGAGTCAGTCAGCCATGACGCGCCACCGCTCTCCCTTGCGCGACTTGCGAACCTGCAGAATTCCCGTTGGCTCCTGAGCCCTTAACCCGTGGAGATGCTCACCTGGAATGCCTGCACGTGAGCTATACAAGGACACGGCAGAAGCAGAGCAAGGACAAAGACACAGACAGAAACAGACAGACAGAACGTATTGGCCAATACGAGAGAGCAACAAGAGAGAAACACATGAGAGGCAGACGGAAACCTTACCGCCTTGCGTCTTCCTCCTCGAGCCAAGCGTCTGCTGAGAAGGACACCGTGTTCCAGAGAAATCAGCACCCCTGACAAACGGAAGCCCTGTTTCTCCCACTACCAAGGAATCACCTCGCGAACCTCCGCTCGGACTCGCTGTCTAAGCAAACCTGACTTCCCTTCCTAGACCCGAGTGCGCCGTAAGCCGAGAGATTTCCAAACCCGACACTTATCTCCCTGTCAGCGATGGCTGCTCCGCTCCCAGCCGGACGGTTCTCGCCTCGCTTCGACCAAGCTCCCGAGCTCGCTGTTCTCGTTTCCGTTCCATCCCCAGACGGGAGGACACCGGGAGGGTTGACTTCTTATCGCTCACTACCGAACACAGCAGAGGGGAAAAAACAAACAAACAACTTAGCTTTTCAGTCCGCAAGGACGCGGCATCGCTTCTCCTCCCACCATCGCACCGCTGCCTCCCACCATCGGCCACCCCCTCCCGCTGCCACTCCAGGAACGCGGAGAGAACGGAGGCCTTGAATATCTATCCACGCTCTGTTGAACTGCCTATGCCCCTTCACCAGTCCCCAAGCCACCAGGCTCCGTGACCCAGCAGGAAGCTCTCTGCCTCAGAAGAAACATACTGCCAGGACGCTTAAAGATTTCAAAGCACGCACCTCTTACTCACACAGAGCCATGGGAAGGCCGAACGCTGAGGACCCTTCACATGTTCCGAGAATCACGTCCAGGCAGCTCAAGTACATCTCGGACGATTTATTCTCCGCCCACGGCCACGCACTGATTCCTCTGCAAGGGTGGCCAAATAAGCCCAGCGTTAGCTCTCACTCACTAAAGTCTGTGGCTGTGGGAATTCTATCCTTTAGCCCTTTCCCCCCCTCTCGCCTATGTATCGGGTCCTCTACAAGAACACTGAGTCATTCAGCCATGACGCACCACCGCTCTCCCTTGCGCGACTTGCGAACCTGCTGAATTCCCGTTGGCTCCTGAGCCCTTAACCCTTGGAGATGCTCACCTGGAATGCCTGCAAGTGTGCTGTACAAGGACACGGCAGAAGCAGAGCAAGGACAAAGACACAGACAGAAACAGACAGACAGGACGTATTGGCCAATACGAGAGAGCAACAAGAGAGAAACACATGCGAGGCAGCCAGAAACCTTACCACCTTGCGTCTTCCTCCTCGAGCCAAGCGTCTGCTGAGAAGGACACCGTGTTCCAGAGAAACCAGCACCCCTGACAAACGGGAGCCCTGTTTCTCCCACTACCAAGTAAGCACCTCGGGAACCTCCGCTCGGACTCGCTGTCTAAGCAAACGTGACTTCCCTTCCTAGACCCGAGTGGGCCGTAAGCCGAGAGATTTCCAGACCCGACACTTATCTCCCGGTCAGCGATGGCTGCTCCGCTCCCAGCAGGACGGTTCTCGCCTCGCTTCGACCAAGCTCCCAAGCTCGCCGTTCTCTTTTCCGTTCCATCCCCAGACGGGAGGACACCGGGAGGGTTGACTTCTTATCGCTCGCTACCGAACACAGCTGAGGGGAAAAAACAAACAAACAACTTAGCTTTTCAGTCCGCAAGGACGCGGCATCGCTTCTCCTCCCACCATCGGCCACCCCCTCCCGCTGCCACTCCAGGAACTCGGAGAGAACGGAGGCCTTGAATATCTATCCACGCACTGTTGAACCGCCTACTGCCCCTTCACCAGTCCCCAAGCCACCAGGCTCCGTGCCCCAGCAGGAAGCTCTCTGCCTCAGAAGAAACATACTGCCAGGACGCTTGAAGATTTCAAAGCACGCACCTCTTACTCACACAGAGCCATGGGAAGGCCGAACGCTGAGGACCCTTCACGTGTTCCGAGAATCACGTCCAGGCAGCTCAAGTCCATCTCGGACGGTATCTTCTCAGCCCACTGCCCAGCCAGTTTCCCAGCTGTTACCCAGTCTGGAGCCAGCAAAGCCCTCGGGCAGGAGTGACAGCAAAGGGCTAGGACCCAGAAGCCGTGTCCAGGGGTCAGTCTGGAGTGCTGTACAAAGCCCAGGACCATCCACATATCCTGTGTGGTGCAACCTGCTGAGTGGAGACAAAGGCTCAGGGCTGCTCTCATACCCTGATCAGACACTTTACTGAATGTGGTGCAGGGAAAAGGTGGACTGATGGCTCCCATGAATGGGCGTGCAGACTGGAGTGAGGAAGGGCCCCGGGATAAGAATATGGATGGGGGTGCAGGCTGGGGGGAGGAAGGGCCCCGGGATAAGCATATGGACGGGGGTGCAGGCTGGGGAGAGGAAGGGCCCCGGGATAAGAGTATGGACGGGGTGCAGGCTGGGGTGAGGAAGCAGGAGGGGAGGGGGCTGCGCGGAGCCTGGAGTGCGGGATGAGGGGGCCATGGGCAGGAGGGGAGAGGGCTGTGCGGAGCCTGGAGTGCGGGATGAGGGGGCCGGGGGCAGGAGGGGAGAGGGCTGTGCGGAGCCTGGAGTGCGGGATGAGGGGGCCATGGGCAGGAGGGGAGAGGGCTGCGCGGAGCCTGGTGTGTGGGATGAGGGGGCCGGGGGCAGGAGGGGAGAGGGCTGCGCGGAGCCTGGAAATAACGAGCTTCTTACTTTGCCTGCTGTCAAAGGGCAAGACTGGGGCCACGTGGCGTGCGGAGCAGGGACAGCAGCTGGGGGCGATGGAATTACACGTGCATTACCCGCACTGACCACCGAGCGGCACTGTGGAGGCGCTTCGGAATTACACGTGCATTACCCGCAATGACCACCGAGCGGCACTGTGGAGGCGCTTCGGAATTACACGTGCATTACCGGCAATGACCACCGAGCGGCACTGTGGAGGCGCTACGGAATTACACGTGCATTACCCGCAATGACCACCGAGCGGCACTGTGGAGGCGCTACGGAATTACACGTGCATTACCGGCAATGACCACCGAGCGGCACTGTGGAGGCGCTACGGAATTACACGTGCATTACCGCCGGTGACTACCGAGCGGCACTGTTGCTCTGCTAAGGGCCGTTATTTCCGAATAAAAAAGATTGTTCTTAGGGTAGAAATGCCCCATTCCGAACTAAGAACACGCTGGGCGGGGCTATGCCGGGGGGCGGGGCTATGATAGGGGCGGGGCGCGCTGCGACGTGCCCCGGGAGGCCGCACTATGAGAACTACAAGTCCCAGGATGCGTCGCTAACACTTGGAGTGACACGAGCGCGGGACCAACCGCGTCGCTCCCTGGTCAATGCCCCGTTGTGATGTCACTTCCGCTGCACCCGCCCAACCGAACAGCGCCGGGCCTGCCCTGGCCCTGCAATGGCCGATGGGAGCTGCGGACAGGGGCACTCAGTTTCCCACAAGCCACTGCGGCTACTTTCCCTACTCCCCCTCATCCCGCCCCTCCCCATTGCTGGGCGGGGCTCCTGCCTCAGAGACGGCAGCGTCCGCAGCTGATGCCCCGCCCCCACTCGGGAGAGGAGACTCCGCGGCAACCCTTCCCCCCCAAACTCCTCCCCACACCGTGCAGTCTGATCCCCCCAAACTCCTCCCCGCCCCGTGCAGTCTGATCCCCCCTCAAACTCCTCCCCCCCCGTGCAGTCTGATCCCCCCAAACTTCCCCTCCGCCCCGTGCACTCTGATCCTCCCCCCCGTGCAGTCTGATCCCCCCAAACTCCTCTCCCCCCGTGCAGTCTGATCCCCCCAAACTCCTCCCCGCCCCGTGCAGTCCGATCCCCCCAAACTCTTCCCCGCCCCGTGCAGTCCGATCCCCCCAAACTCTTCCCCGCCCCGTGCAGTCCGATCCCCCCAAACTCCTCTCCCCCCGTGCAGTATGATCCCCCCCAAACACCTCCCCGCCCCGTGCAGTCCGATCCCCCCCAAACACCTCCCCGCCCCGTGCAGTCTGATCCCCCTCCAAACTCCTCCCCCCCCGTGCAGTCTGATCCTCCCCCCCGTGCAGTCTGATCCCCCCCCAAACTCCTCCCCGCTCCGTGCAGTCTGATCCTCCCCCCCGTGCAGTCCGATCCCCCCCAAACTCCTCTCCCCCCGTGCAGTCCGATCCCCCCAAACTCCTCCCCCCCGTGCAATCTGATCCCCCCAAACTCCTCTCCCCCCGTGCAGTCTGATCCCCCCCAAACTCCTCCCCGCCCCATGCAGTCCGATCCCCCCAAACTCCTCCCCGCCCCGTGCAGTCCGATCCCCCCAAACTCTTCCCCGCCCCGTGCAGTCCGATCCCCCCAAACTCCTCTCCCTCCGTGCAGTCCGATCCCCCCCAAACTCCTCCCCGCCCCGTGCAGTCCGATCCCCCCCAAACTCTTCCCCGCCCCGTGCAGTCCGATCCCCCCAAACTCCTCCCCGCCCCGTGCAGTCTGATCTCCCCCCAAACTCCTCCCCGCCCCGTTCAGTCTGATCCCCCCCCAAACTCCTCCCCGCTCCGTGCAGTCTGATCCCCCCCAAACTCCTCTCCCCCCCGTGCAGTCTGATCCCCCCCACACTCCCCTCCGCCCCGTGCAGTCTGATCGCCCCCCCAAACTCCTGTCCGCCCCGTGCAGTCTGATCCCCCCCAAAGCTCCTCCCTGCCCCGTGCAGTCTGATCCCCCCCCAAACTCCTCCCCGCTCCGTGCAGTCTGATCCTCCCCCCCGTGCAGTCTGATCCCCCCAAACTCCTCCCCGCTCCGTGCAGTCTGATCCTCCCCCCCGTGCAGTCTGATCCCCCCAAACTCCTCCCCGCCCCGTGCAGTCCGATCCCCCCAAACTCTTCCCCCCCGTGCAATCTGATCCCCCCAAACTCCTCTCCCCCCGTGCAGTCTGATCCCCCCCAAACTCCTCCCCGCCCCGTGCAGTCCGATCCCCCCAAACTCTTCCCCGCCCCGTGCAGTCCGATCCCCCCCAAACTCCTCCCCCCCGTGCAATCTGATCCCCCCAAACTCCTCTCCCCCGTGCAGTCTGATCCCCCCCAAACTCCTCCCCGCCCCATGCAGTCCGATCCCCCCAAACTCCTCTCCCTCCGTGCAGTCCGATCCCCCCAAACTCCTCCCCCCCGTGCAGTCTGATCCCCCCAAACTCCTCCCCGCCCCGTGCAGTCCGATCCCCCCAAACTCCTCTCCCCCCGTGCAGTCTGATCCCCCCCAAACTCCTCCCCGCCCCGTGCAGTCCGATCCCCCCAAACTCCTCTCCCTCCGTGCAGTCCGATCCCCCCCAAACTCCTCCCCGCCCCGTGCAGTCCGATCCCCCCAAACTCCTCCCCCCCGTGCAGTCTGATCCCCCCCCAAACTCCTCCCCGCTCCGTGCAGTCTGATCCTCCCCTCCATGCAGTCTGATCCCCCCAAACTCCTCCCCGCCCCGTGCAGTCCGATCCCCCCAAACTCTTCCCCGCCCCGTGCAGTCCGATCCCCCCAAACTCCTCTCCCTCCGTGCAGTCCGATCCCCCCCAAACTCCTCTCCCCCCGTGCAGTCCGATCCCCCCAAACTCCTCCCCCCCGTGCAGTCCGATCCCCCCAAACTCTTCCCCGCCCCGTGCAGTCCGATCCCCCCAAACTCCTCTCCCTCCGTGCAGTCCGATCCCCCCCAAACTCCTCCCCGCCCCGTGCAGTCCGATCCCCCCAAACTCCTCCCCGCCCCGTGCAGTCCGATCTCCCCCAAAACTCCTCCCCGCCCCGTGCAGTCTGATCCCCCCCCAAACTCCTCCCCGCTCCGTGCAGTCTGATCCCCCCCAAACTCCTCTCCCCCCCGTGCAGTCTGATCCCCCCCACAGTCCCCTCCGCCCCGTGCAGTCTGATCGCCCCCCCAAACTCCTGTCCGCCCCGTGCAGTCTGATCCCCCCCAAAGCTCCTCCCTGCCCCGTGCAGTCTGATCCTCCCCCCCGTGCAGTCTGATCCCCCCCCAAACTCCTCCCCGCTCCGTGCAGTCTGATCCTCCCCCCGTGCAGTCCGATCCCCCCCAAACTCCTCTCCCCCCGTGCAGTCCGATCCCCCCAAACTCCTCCCCCCCGTGCAATCTGATCCCCCCAAACTCCTCTCCCCCCGTGCAGTCTGATCCCCCCCAAACTCCTCCCCGCCCCATGCAGTCCGATCCCCCCAAACTCCTCCCCGCCCCGTGCAGTCCGATCCCCCCAAACTCTTCCCCGCCCCGTGCAGTCCGATCCCCCCAAACTCCTCTCCCTCCGTGCAGTCCGATCCCCCCCAAACTCCTCCCCGCCCCGTGCAGTCCGATCCCCCCCAAACTCTTCCCCGCCCCGTGCAGTCCGATCCCCCCAAACTCCTCCCCGCCCCGTGCAGTCTGATCTCCCCCCAAACTCCTCCCCGCCCCGTTCAGTCTGATCCCCCCCCAAACTCCTCCCCGCTCCGTGCAGTCTGATCCCCCCCAAACTCCTCTCCCCCCCGTGCAGTCTGATCCCCCCCACACTCCCCTCCGCCCCGTGCAGTCTGATCGCCCCCCCAAACTCCTGTCCGCCCCGTGCAGTCTGATCCCCCCCAAAGCTCCTCCCTGCCCCGTGCAGTCTGATCCCCCCCCAAACTCCTCCCCGCTCCGTGCAGTCTGATCCTCCCCCCCGTGCAGTCTGATCCCCCCAAACTCCTCCCCGCTCCGTGCAGTCTGATCCTCCCCCCCGTGCAGTCTGATCCCCCCAAACTCCTCCCCGCCCCGTGCAGTCCGATCCCCCCAAACTCTTCCCCCCCGTGCAATCTGATCCCCCCAAACTCCTCTCCCCCCGTGCAGTCTGATCCCCCCCAAACTCCTCCCCGCCCCGTGCAGTCCGATCCCCCCAAACTCTTCCCCGCCCCGTGCAGTCCGATCCCCCCCAAACTCCTCCCCCCCGTGCAATCTGATCCCCCCAAACTCCTCTCCCCCGTGCAGTCTGATCCCCCCCAAACTCCTCCCCGCCCCATGCAGTCCGATCCCCCCAAACTCCTCTCCCTCCGTGCAGTCCGATCCCCCCAAACTCCTCCCCCCCGTGCAGTCTGATCCCCCCAAACTCCTCCCCGCCCCGTGCAGTCCGATCCCCCCAAACTCCTCTCCCCCCGTGCAGTCTGATCCCCCCCAAACTCCTCCCCGCCCCGTGCAGTCCGATCCCCCCAAACTCCTCTCCCTCCGTGCAGTCCGATCCCCCCCAAACTCCTCCCCGCCCCGTGCAGTCCGATCCCCCCAAACTCCTCCCCCCCGTGCAGTCTGATCCCCCCCCAAACTCCTCCCCGCTCCGTGCAGTCTGATCCTCCCCTCCATGCAGTCTGATCCCCCCAAACTCCTCCCCGCCCCGTGCAGTCCGATCCCCCCAAACTCTTCCCCGCCCCGTGCAGTCCGATCCCCCCAAACTCCTCTCCCTCCGTGCAGTCCGATCCCCCCCAAACTCCTCTCCCCCCGTGCAGTCCGATCCCCCCAAACTCCTCCCCCCCGTGCAGTCCGATCCCCCCAAACTCTTCCCCGCCCCGTGCAGTCCGATCCCCCCAAACTCCTCTCCCTCCGTGCAGTCCGATCCCCCCCAAACTCCTCCCCGCCCCGTGCAGTCCGATCCCCCCAAACTCCTCCCCGCCCCGTGCAGTCCGATCTCCCCCAAAACTCCTCCCCGCCCCGTGCAGTCTGATCCCCCCCCAAACTCCTCCCCGCTCCGTGCAGTCTGATCCCCCCCAAACTCCTCTCCCCCCCGTGCAGTCTGATCCCCCCCACAGTCCCCTCCGCCCCGTGCAGTCTGATCGCCCCCCCAAACTCCTGTCCGCCCCGTGCAGTCTGATCCCCCCCAAAGCTCCTCCCTGCCCCGTGCAGTCTGATCCCCCCCCAAACTCCTCCCCGCTCCGTGCAGTCTGATCCTCCCCCCCGTGCAGTCTGATCCCCCCAAACTCCTCCCCGCTCCGTGCAGTCTGATCCCCCCCAAACTCCTCTCCCCCCGTGCAGTCTGATCCCCCCAAACTCCTCTCCCCCCCGTGCAGTCTGATCCCCCCCACACTCCCCTCCGCCCCGTGCAGTCTGATCGCTCCCCAAAACTCCTGTCCGCCCCGTGCAGTCTGATCCCCCCCAAACTCCTCCCCGCCCCATGCAGTCTGATCCCCCCAAACTCCTCACCCCCGTGCAGTCTGATCCCCCCCTAAACTCCTCCTCGCCCCGTGCAGTCTGATCCCCCCCAAACTGCTCCCCGCCCCGTGCAGTCTGATCCCCCCCCAAACTCCTCCTCGCCCCGTGCAGTCTGATCCCCCCCAAACTCCTCCCCCCGTGCAGTCTGATCTCCTACCTCCCACGAAACTCCGCTCCGCCCCCTGCAGTCTGATCCCCTACCCCCCTAACTCCTCTACGCGCCATGCAGTCTGATCCCCCCTCACCAAACTCCTCCCCGCCCCGTGCAGTCTGCTTCCCCCCAAACTCCTCTCCGCCCCATGCAGTATGATCCCCCCTCACCAAACTCCTCCCCGCCCCGTGCAGCCCCTAAGTTTGCCCCCCAATTCTCAGCCACTCCCCCCCTCTCCCCACACGCCCCCCACCCAGGACGCTCTCGGCCTCTGCAGGAGGCACAGCCGGGCACTGGGCAGCACTGCGGGCTGCCAGGGCCAGAGCATCGCCCCCCGCCGAACTGCCCCCCCCCGGGCACAGGGGGGATTCAGCGGGCACCCGGCCCCGCCCCCAGGCAGCGAGCAGCGCGGGGAGCAGGGCTCAGGCCGCCCCGCCCCCCCGCGTGCGGGACACGTTCTGTGCGTGCCCCGCCCGCGGGAACCACCCCTCGAGGGCGCGCGGCTCCCCGGCGGGGGGAGGGGGCACGTGACACTCCCGCGCCCCGGTGGCCCGCAGCCCCCCCTCCCCGAGACACCCACGTGACTGGAGCCCGGGTCAGCTCCCGCGCCCCAAAGAGGGGGCCACAGCCCCGTTCCCCCGGCACCACGTGGGGGGGGGGTCACAGGGGCGCTGCTCCCCGGGGAGGCTGCAGCGCCGGGGGGGGGGGGCAGAAATCGCCCCCCCACCTCCGCCAGGGGCCGCCCCGCCGATGTCCAGCCTGGGGCCCGGAGAGAAGCAGGCGGGGGGGGGGGGCTCCACGTCACTGCCAGCTCCCGCCCCGCCCCCCAGGCTCCGCCCCTCAGCGCCCCCCGCAGCGTTTTCCCGCCCGCCTCGTCAGCGCGAGCGTCCCGGGAGTTTCCCGCCCAGCCAGCGCCGCCCGCGCCTGCGCTCTCCCGCGCCCTGTCCCCTCCTGCCCCCCCCAGTGCCAAGGCCCCCCCCGGCCCCTCCCACTCCCTCCTGCCCCCCCAGTGCCGAGCACCCCCCCGGCCCCTCACCCCCTCCTGCCCCCCCAGTGCCAAGCGCCCCCCCCGGCCCCTCACACCCAGCCTGCTCCTACACCTCACCCCTGTCCAGACACCCCACCCCCAGCCCGCTCCCCCACCTTCCCTCGCGCCCCCTCCTCCCCCGGGCCAGACACCAACAAGGGGCGGGCTGGGGGCGGGGAGCTTCGCACTCGGACCCAGGATTCGCTCGCGCCCCCGCGCGCTCCTCGGACCTTCCTGTCATGGCGGCGCCGGCCGCCCAGTCAGACAACGCCCCCCTGCGGCAGCCCATTGGCCGAACCAGAGGCAGGATCCCCTTTGCTGACAGCCCATTGGGCGACGCTATCCTCCGCCAAGGCTGTCTTCCGAAAGCCCATTGGCTGGCACACAGCCAGGAACCACCCCTAAGTCACAGACAATTCGAGGACAGAGCAGTCCATTAAGATCCACCCCGGACAGCCTATTGGTCGAGAGCAGTGGCAGGTCAGTCCCCCTAGTCACACCGCATTCGCAGACAGAGCTGTCCGTTAAGATGCAGCCGGGTCAGCCTATTGGGTGCCTCTGATTCAGAACACGCCCCTTAGTCACAGCCCATTCGCGGACAGAAGAGTCTGTTATAATCCACCCCGGACAACCTATTGGCCGCCAGCAGCCCCAGAACACGCCTTGAGTCACCGCCCATTGGCGCACGGAGCAGTCCGTTAAGAGTCACCTCGGACAGCCTCAGATTGGGCGCCACAGATTCCGAACACGCCCTTTACTCTCAGCCCATTCGCGGACAGAACAGTCTGTTACGATCAGTCCGGGACAGTCTCTCGGCCAGCCTTAGTGTAGGGAGAACAGAGTCAAGTATGAAACAGGATTCCCCAAGTGGAAGTGACTCCCCAGAATTTGTTCCCCACAACTAAAAGTCTAAGGAGGAGAAGTTTGTTAAGTAGAAGAAGCATAGAAGTGTTTAGATTTATTCTTGTGAAAGTGTTTAGATTTAGTGTTATCAAGCTTGAGAAGTGTTTAGATTTATAATTATTATTATTATTATTATTTGTTAGGATTGTTTAATTATAAATCTAAACATTTTTGCCCCTCTAGAATATAATTGGTTAGGAATGTAATATTAGGTCATGTAACTTCAAACTGTTAAAAATATACTACTATGTAGCCAGAAACAGCTCCCCTCGCTGTGCGCCAGGGCACGCTCAAACTTACTGTTACACAATTGACAACCGTTCTCTTCAAAGCATTGTGAAGCACTTAACCCTAATCGCAAAGTGAAGCATTGTAACTATAACAGTAACTAACTCAGCGCTCAGAGAGAGAATGTTTTAAGAAATGCCACCCAGAAACTTTTGTAACTTTTTGTAACTACAACTCTTGTATTATTATGCAAAATACTGTATGGGAAACATTAATTAGGGAATGTACATAAGAGAGAGAGTGCTTGGACGATGAATGAATGGTTGTGAGAGGTGCCAGCCTGAGAATGCAGCAACAAAGGGCTGAAGAAGGCGTCAGGTGCCAGTGCAATTGGCTCCCCGTAGCCGTTTCTAACACACACATGAGCCGCTCTGATTTGGCTTCTAACACTTTTAGCTGCTCGGTTCTGCAAGCGCGGAGAGGAAGCCGCGTCCGATAGATGGAGGTTCTCCGCGACACATTTGGCAGCCTGGACCCCCTGCCTCTGGTCCAAAGAGTCTCAACCAACCCCCGACCCCATGACCCTTGTTCTCAGTGATTCCGCCAGCTGCTTGGTGCCTTTAGTACCCGGCCCCGCTTGCAAAGTCCCCCCCCAGCAGCATGACCCGAGAGCGAAACAAGAGACCCCCCCCCCCAGCAGCAAAACCCGAGAGCAGCGCGAAAGAACCCCCCCGGCATTGCGACCCGAGGGCGGCGCCAGAGACCCCCCCCAGCAGCAAGTCCCGAGGGCGGCGCCAGAGACCCTCCCCAGCAGCGTGACCCGAGAGCGAAGCCAGAGACCTCCCCCAGCAGAGTGACCCGAAAACGGTGCCAGAGACCCCCCCCAGCAGCAAGACCCGAGAGCGGCACCACAGACCCGCCCCCAGCAGTGCGACCCAAGAGTGGCGCCAGAGACCCTCCCCCCAGCAGCATCACCAGAGAACGGCGACAGAGATCTCCCCCCCCCCCAGCAGCACAACCTGAGATGGGAGCCAGAGGCCCCCCCCAGCAGCATCACCCGAGAGTGGCGCCAGAGACCCCCCCCAGCAGCATGAGATGAAAGTGGCGACAGAGACCCCACCCCCAAGGAGCGCGACCCGAGACCGGCGCCGGAGACCCCCCCAGAAGCATTACCCGAGAGTGGAGACAGAAACCCCACCCCCAGCACCGCTACCGGAGAGCGGCGCCAGAGACCTCCCCGAACAGCATCACCCGAGAGCGGCCCCAGACACCCACCCAGCAGCAAAACCCGAGAGAGGTGCCAGAGACCCCCCGCAGCAGCATCACCTGATAGCGGGGCCAGTGACACCCCCCGTCTGCAGCATGACCGGAGGGAGGCTCCAGAGACCACCCCCAGTAGTGCGACCCGAGAGCGGCGCCAGAGACCTCCCCCCAGCAGCGCGACCCGAGAGTGGAGACAGAGACCCCACCCCCAGCACCACTACCGAGAGCGGCACCAGAGACCCCCCCAACAGCGCGACCCGAAAGCGGTAACAGAGACCCCCCCCCCAGCAGCACGACCGGAGAGCGAAGCCAGAGACCCCCCCAGCAGCATGATCCCAAGGAGGCGCCAGAGACCCCCCCCAGTAGCGCGACTCGAGAGCGGCACCAGAGATTCCCCGCAGCAGCATAACCCGAGAGAGGCGCCAGACTCCCTCCCAGCAGCACGACCTGAGAGTGGCCCCAAAGACCCCTCCCCCCCAGCAGCGAGACCCGAGAGCAGCGCTAGAGACACCCCCAAGCTGCACGACCCGAGAGCGGCACCAGAATCCCTCCCTGCAGCGAGATCCGAGAGCGGCGTGACTGAAGAGACCTCTCACTCACTAAGGTCTGTGGCTGTGGGAATTCTATCCTTTAGCCCTTCCCCCCCGCCCCTCGCCTATGTATAGGGCCCTCTACAAGAACACTGAGTCAGTCAGCCATGACGCGCCACCGCTCTCCCTTGCGCGACTTGCGAACCTGCAGAATTCCCGTTGGCTCCTGAGCCCTTAACCCGTGGAGATGCTCACCTGGAATGCCTGCACGTGAGCTATACAAGGACACGGCAGAAGCAGAGCAAGGACAAAGACACAGACAGAAACAGACAGACAGAACGTATTGGCCAATACGAGAGAGCAACAAGAGAGAAACACATGAGAGGCAGACGGAAACCTTACCGCCTTGCGTCTTCCTCCTCGAGCCAAGCGTCTGCTGAGAAGGACACCGTGTTCCAGAGAAATCAGCACCCCTGACAAACGGAAGCCCTGTTTCTCCCACTACCAAGGAATCACCTCGCGAACCTCCGCTCGGACTCGCTGTCTAAGCAAACCTGACTTCCCTTCCTAGACCCGAGTGCGCCGTAAGCCGAGAGATTTCCAAACCCGACACTTATCTCCCTGTCAGCGATGGCTGCTCCGCTCCCAGCCGGACGGTTCTCGCCTCGCTTCGACCAAGCTCCCGAGCTCGCTGTTCTCGTTTCCGTTCCATCCCCAGACGGGAGGACACCGGGAGGGTTGACTTCTTATCGCTCACTACCGAACACAGCAGAGGGGAAAAAACAAACAAACAACTTAGCTTTTCAGTCCGCAAGGACGCGGCATCGCTTCTCCTCCCACCATCGCACCGCTGCCTCCCACCATCGGCCACCCCCTCCCGCTGCCACTCCAGGAACGCGGAGAGAACGGAGGCCTTGAATATCTATCCACGCTCTGTTGAACTGCCTATGCCCCTTCACCAGTCCCCAAGCCACCAGGCTCCGTGACCCAGCAGGAAGCTCTCTGCCTCAGAAGAAACATACTGCCAGGACGCTTAAAGATTTCAAAGCACGCACCTCTTACTCACACAGAGCCATGGGAAGGCCGAACGCTGAGGACCCTTCACATGTTCCGAGAATCACGTCCAGGCAGCTCAAGTACATCTCGGACGATTTATTCTCCGCCCACGGCCACGCACTGATTCCTCTGCAAGGGTGGCCAAAAAAGCCCAGCGTTAGCTCTCACTCACTAAAGTCTGTGGCTGTGGGAATTCTATCCTTTAGCCCTTTCCCCCCCTCTCGCCTATGTATCGGGTCCTCTACAAGAACACCGAGTCATTCAGCCATGACGCACCACCGCTCTCCCTTGCGCGACTTGCGAACCTGCTGAATTCCCGTTGGCTCCTGAGCCCTTAACCCTTGGAGATGCTCACCTGGAATGCCTGCAAGTGTGCTGTACAAGGACACGGCAGAAGCAGAGCAAGGACAAAGACACAGACAGAAACAGACAGACAGGACGTATTGGCCAATACGAGAGAGCAACAAGAGAGAAACACATGCGAGGCAGCCAGAAACCTTACCACCTTGCGTCTTCCTCCTCGAGCCAAGCGTCTGCTGAGAAGGACACCGTGTTCCAGAGAAACCAGCACCCCTGACAAACGGGAGCCCTGTTTCTCCCACTACCAAGTAAGCACCTCGGGAACCTCCGCTCGGACTCGCTGTCTAAGCAAACGTGACTTCCCTTCCTAGACCCGAGTGGGCCGTAAGCCGAGAGATTTCCAGACCCGACACTTATCTCCCGGTCAGCGATGGCTGCTCCGCTCCCAGCAGGACGGTTCTCGCCTCGCTTCGACCAAGCTCCCAAGCTCGCCGTTCTCTTTTCCGTTCCATCCCCAGACGGGAGGACACCGGGAGGGTTGACTTCTTATCGCTCGCTACCGAACACAGCTGAGGGGAAAAAACAAACAAACAACTTAGCTTTTCAGTCCGCAAGGACGCGGCATCGCTTCTCCTCCCACCATCGGCCACCCCCTCCCGCTGCCACTCCAGGAACTCGGAGAGAACGGAGGCCTTGAATATCTATCCACGCACTGTTGAACCGCCTACTGCCCCTTCACCAGTCCCCAAGCCACCAGGCTCCGTGCCCCAGCAGGAAGCTCTCTGCCTCAGAAGAAACATACTGCCAGGACGCTTGAAGATTTCAAAGCACGCACCTCTTACTCACACAGAGCCATGGGAAGGCCGAACGCTGAGGACCCTTCACGTGTTCCGAGAATCACGTCCAGGCAGCTCAAGTCCATCTCGGACGGTATCTTCTCAGCCCACTGCCCAGCCAGTTTCCCAGCTGTTACCCAGTCTGGAGCCAGCAAAGCCCTCGGGCAGGAGTGACAGCAAAGGGCTAGGACCCAGAAGCCGTGTCCAGGGGTCAGTCTGGAGTGCTGTACAAAGCCCAGGACCATCCACATATCCTGTGTGGTGCAACCTGCTGAGTGGAGACAAAGGCTCAGGGCTGCTCTCATACCCTGATCAGACACTTTACTGAATGTGGTGCAGGGAAAAGGTGGACTGATGGCTCCCATGAATGGGCGTGCAGACTGGAGTGAGGAAGGGCCCCGGGATAAGAATATGGATGGGGGTGCAGGCTGGGGGGAGGAAGGGCCCCGGGATAAGCATATGGACGGGGGTGCAGGCTGGGGAGAGGAAGGGCCCCGGGATAAGAGTATGGACGGGGTGCAGGCTGGGGTGAGGAAGCAGGAGGGGAGGGGGCTGCGCGGAGCCTGGAGTGCGGGATGAGGGGGCCATGGGCAGGAGGGGAGAGGGCTGTGCGGAGCCTGGAGTGCGGGATGAGGGGGCCGGGGGCAGGAGGGGAGAGGGCTGTGCGGAGCCTGGAGTGCGGGATGAGGGGGCCATGGGCAGGAGGGGAGAGGGCTGCGCGGAGCCTGGTGTGTGGGATGAGGGGGCCGGGGGCAGGAGGGGAGAGGGCTGCGCGGAGCCTGGAAATAACGAGCTTCTTACTTTGCCTGCTGTCAAAGGGCAAGACTGGGGCCACGTGGCGTGCGGAGCAGGGACAGCAGCTGGGGGCGATGGAATTACACGTGCATTACCCGCACTGACCACCGAGCGGCACTGTGGAGGCGCTTCGGAATTACACGTGCATTACCCGCAATGACCACCGAGCGGCACTGTGGAGGCGCTACGGAATTACACGTGCATTACCCGCAATGACCACCGAGCGGCACTGTGGAGGCGCTACGGAATTACACGTGCATTACCCGCAATGACCACCGAGCGGCACTGTGGAGGCGCTACGGAATTACACGTGCATTACCCGCAATGACCACCGAGCGGCACTGTGGAGGCGCTACGGAATTACACGTGCATTACCGCCGGTGACTACCGAGCGGCACTGTTGCTCTGCTAAGGGCCGTTATTTCCGAATAAAAAAGATTGTTCTTAGGGTAGAAATGCCCCATTCCGAACTAAGAACACGCTGGGCGGGGCTATGCCGGGGGGCGGGGCTATGATAGGGGCGGGGCGCGCTGCGACGTGCCCCGGGAGGCCGCACTATGAGAACTACAAGTCCCAGGATGCGTCGCTAACACTTGGAGTGACACGAGCGCGGGACCAACCGCGTCGCTCCCTGGTCAATGCCCCGTTGTGATGTCACTTCCGCTGCACCCGCCCAACCGAACAGCGCCAGGCCTGCCCTGGCCCTGCAATGGCCGATGGGAGCTGCGGACAGGGGCACTCAGTTTCCCACAAGCCACTGCGGCTACTTTCCCTACTCCCCCTCATCCCGCCCCTCCCCATTGCTGGGCGGGGCTCCTGCCTCAGAGACGGCAGCGTCCGCAGCTGATGCCCCGCCCCCACTCGGGAGAGGAGACTCCGCGGCAACCCTTCCCCCCCAAACTCCTCCCCACCCCGTGCAGTCTGATCCCCCCAAACTCCTCCCCGCCCCGTGCAGTCTGATCCCCCCTCAAACTCCTCCCCCCCGTGCAGTCTGATCCCCCCAAACTTCCCCTCCGCCCCGTGCACTCTGATCCTCCCCCCCGTGCAGTCTGATCCCCCCAAACTCCTCTCCCCCCGTGCAGTCTGATCCCCCCAAACTCCTCCCCGCCCCGTGCAGTCCGATCCCCCCAAACTCTTCCCCGCCCCGTGCAGTCCGATCCCCCCAAACTCCTCTCCCCCCGTGCAGTATGATCCCCCCCAAACACCTCCCCGCCCCGTGCAGTCCGATCCCCCCCAAACACCTCCCCGCCCCGTGCAGTCTGATCCCCCTCCAAACTCCTCCCCCCCCGTGCAGTCTGATCCTCCCCCCCGTGCAGTCTGATCCCCCCCCAAACTCCTCCCCGCTCCGTGCAGTCTGATCCTCCCCCCCGTGCAGTCCGATCCCCCCCAAACTCCTCTCCCCCCGTGCAGTCCGATCCCCCCAAACTCCTCCCCCCCGTGCAATCCGATCCCCCCAAACTCCTCTCCCCCCGTGCAGTCTGATCCCCCCCAAACTCCTCCCCGCCCCATGCAGTCCGATCCCCCCAAACTCCTCCCCGCCCCGTGCAGTCCGATCCCCCCAAACTCCTCTCCCTCCGTGCAGTCCGATCCCCCCCAAACTCCTCCCCGCCCCGTGCAGTCCGATCCCCCCAAACTCCTCTCCCTCCGTGCAGTCCGATCCCCCCCAAACTCCTCCCCGCCCCGTGCAGTCCGATCCCCCCCAAACTCTTCCCCGCCCCGTGCAGTCCGATCCCCCCAAACTCCTCCCCGCCCCGTGCAGTCTGATCTCCCCCCAAACTCCTCCCCGCCCCGTTCAGTCTGATCCCCCCCCAAACTCCTCCCCGCTCCGTGCAGTCTGATCCCCCCCAAACTCCTCTCCCCCCCGTGCAGTCTGATCCCCCCCACACTCCCCTCCGCCCCGTGCAGTCTGATCGCCCCCCCAAACTCCTGTCCGCCCCGTGCAGTCTGATCCCCCCCAAAGCTCCTCCCTGCCCCGTGCAGTCTGATCCCCCCCCAAACTCCTCCCCGCTCCGTGCAGTCTGATCCTCCCCCCCGTGCAGTCTGATCCCCCCAAACTCCTCCCCGCTCCGTGCAGTCTGATCCCCCCCAAACTCCTCTCCCCCCGTGCAGTCTGATCGCCCCCCCAAACTCCTGTCCGCCCCGTGCAGTCTGATCCCCCCCAAAGCTCCTCCCTGCCCCGTGCAGTCTGATCCCCCCCCAAACTCCTCCCCGCTCCGTGCAGTCTGATCCTCCCCCCGTGCAGTCTGATCCCCCCAAACTCCTCCCCGCTCCGTGCAGTCTGATCCTCCCCCCCGTGCAGTCTGATCCCCCCAAACTCCTCCCCGCCCCGTGCAGTCCGATCCCCCCAAACTCTTCCCCCCCGTGCAATCTGATCCCCCCAAACTCCTCTCCCCCCGTGCAGTCTGATCCCCCCCAAACTCCTCCCCGCCCCGTGCAGTCCGATCCCCCCAAACTCTTCCCCGCCCCGTGCAGTCCGATCCCCCCCAAACTCCTCCCCCCCGTGCAATCTGATCCCCCCAAACTCCTCTCCCCCGTGCAGTCTGATCCCCCCCAAACTCCTCCCCGCCCCATGCAGTCCGATCCCCCCAAACTCTTCCCCGCCCCGTGCAGTCCGATCCCCCCAAACTCCTCTCCCTCCGTGCAGTCCGATCCCCCCAAACTCCTCCCCCCCGTGCAGTCTGATCCCCCCAAACTCCTCCCCGCCCCGTGCAGTCCGATCCCCCCGAACTCCTCTCCCCCCGTGCAGTCTGATCCCCCCCAAACTCCTCCCCGCCCCGTGCAGTCCGATCCCCCCAAACTCCTCTCCCTCCGTGCAGTCCGATCCCCCCCAAACTCCTCCCCGCCCCGTGCAGTCCGATCCCCCCAAACTCCTCCCCCCCGTGCAGTCTGATCCCCCCCCAAACTCCTCCCCGCTCCGTGCAGTCTGATCCTCCCCTCCATGCAGTCTGATCCCCCCAAACTCCTCCCCGCCCCGTGCAGTCCGATCCCCCCAAACTCTTCCCCGCCCCGTGCAGTCCGATCCCCCCAAACTCCTCTCCCTCCGTGCAGTCCGATCCCCCCCAAACTCCTCTCCCCCCGTGCAGTCCGATCCCCCCAAACTCCTCCCCCCCGTGCAGTCCGATCCCCCCAAACTCTTCCCCGCCCCGTGCAGTCCGATCCCCCCAAACTCCTCTCCCTCCGTGCAGTCCGATCCCCCCCAAACTCCTCCCCGCCCCGTGCAGTCCGATCCCCCCAAACTCCTCCCCGCCCCGTGCAGTCCGATCCCCCCCCAAACTCCTCCTCCCCCCGTGCAGTCTGATCTCCTACCCCCCACGAAACTCCTCTCCGCCCCCTGCAGTCTGATCCCCTACCCCCCTAACTCCTCTCCGCGCCATGCAGTCTGATCCCCCCTCACCAAACTCCTCCCCGCCCCGTGCAGTCTGCTTCCCCCCAAACTCCTCTCCGCCCCATGCAGTATGATCCCCCCTCACCAAACTCCTCCCCGCCCCGTGCAGCCCCTAAGTTTGCCCCCCAATTCTCAGCCACTCCCCCCCTCTCCCCACACGCCCCCCACCCAGGACGCTCTCGGCCTCTGCAGGAGGCACAGCCGGGCACTGGGCAGCACTGCGGGCAGCCAGGGCCAGAGCATCGCCCCCCGCCGAACTGCCCCCCCCGGGCACAGGGGGGATTCAGCGGGCACCCGGCCCCGCCCCCAGGCAGCGAGCAGCGCGGGGAGCAGGGCTCAGGCCGCCCCGCCCCCCCGCGTGCGGGACACGTTCTGTGCGTGCCCCGCCCGCGGGAACCACCCCTCGAGGGCGCGCGGCTCCCCGGCGGGGGGAGGGGGCACGTGACACTCCCGCGCCCCGGTGGCCCGCAGCCCCCCCTCCCCGAGACACTCACGTGACTGGAGCCCGGGTCAGCTCCCGCGCCCCAAAGGGGGGGCCACAGCCCCGTTCCCCCGGCACCACGTGGGGGGGGGGTCACAGGGGCGCTGCTCCCCGGGGAGGCTGCAGCGCCGGGGGGGGGGGCAGAAATCGCCCCCCCACCTCCGCCAGGGGCCGCCCCGCCGATGTCCAGCCTGGGGCCCGGAGAGAAGCAGGCGGGGGGGGGGGGGGGCTCCACGTCACTGCCAGCTCCCGCCCCGCCCCCCAGGCTCCGCCCCTCAGCGCCCCCCGCAGCGTTTTCCCGCCCGCCTCGTCAGCGCGAGCGTCCCGGGAGTTTCCCGCCCAGCCAGCGCCGCCCGCGCCTGCGCTCTCCCGCGCCCTGTCCCCTCCTGCCCCCCCAGTGCCAAGGCCCCCCCCGGCCCCTCCCACTCCCTCCTGCCCCCCCAGTGCCGAGCACCCCCCCGGCCCCTCACCCCCTCCTGCCCCCCCAGTGCCAAGCGCCCCCCCCCGGCCCCTCACACCCAGCCTGCTCCTACACCTCACCCCTGTCCAGACACCCCACCCCCAGCCCGCTCCCCCACCTTCCCTCGCGCCCCCTCCTCCCCCGGGCCAGACACCAACAAGGGGCGGGCTGGGGGCGGGGAGCTTCGCACTCGGACCCAGGATTCGCTCGCGCCCCCGCGCGCTCCTCGGACCTTCCTGTCATGGCGGCGCCGGCCGCCCAGTCAGACAACGCCCCCCTGCGGCAGCCCATTGGCCGAACCAGAGGCAGGATCCCCTTTGCTGACAGCCCATTGGGCGACGCTCTCCTCCGCCAAGGCTGTCTTCCGAAAGCCCATTGGCTGGCACACAGCCAGGAACCACCCCTAAGTCACAGACAATTCGAGGACAGAGCAGTCCATTAAGATCCACCCCGGACAGCCTATTGGTCGAGAGCAGTGGCAGGTTAGTCCCCCTAGTCACACCGCATTCGCAGACAGAGCTGTCCGTTAAGATGCAGCCGGGTCAGCCTATTGGGTGCCTCTGATTCAGAACACGCCCCTTAGTCACAGCCCATTCGCGGACAGAAGAGTCTGTTATAATCCACCCCGGACAACCTATTGGCCGCCAGCAGCCCCAGAACACGCCTTGAGTCACCGCCCATTGGCGCACGGAGCAGTCCGTTAAGAGTCACCTCGGACAGCCTCAGATTGGGCGCCACAGATTCCGAACACGCCCTTTACTCTCAGCCCATTCGCGGACAGAACAGTCTGTTACGATCAGTCTGGGACAGTCTCTCGGCCAGCCTTAGTGTAGGGAGAACATAGTCAAGTATGAAACAGGATTCCCCAAGTGGAAGTGACGCCCCAGAATTTGTTCCCCACAACTAAAAGTCTAAGGAGGAGAAGTTTGTTAAGTAGAAGAAGCATAGAAGTGTTTAGATTTATTCTTGTGAAAGTGTTTAGATTTAGTGTTATCAAGCTTGAGAAGTGTTTAGATTTATAATTATTATTATTATTATTATTTGTTAGGATTGTTTAATTATAAATCTAAACATTTTTGCCCCTCTAGAATATAATTGGTTAGGAATGTAATATTAGGTCATGTAACTTCAAACTGTTAAAAATATACTACTATGTAGCCAGAAACAGCTCCCCTCGCTGTGCGCCAGGGCACGCTCAAACTTACTGTTACACAATTGACAACCGTTCTCTTCAAAGCATTGTGAAGCACTTAACCCTAATCGCAAAGTGAAGCATTGTAACTATAACAGTAACTAACTCAGCGCTCAGAGAGAGAATGTTTTAAGAAATGCCACCCAGAAACTTTTGTAACTTTTTGTAACTACAACTCTTGTATTATTATGCAAAATACTGTATGGGAAACATTAATTAGGGAATGTACATAAGAGAGAGAGTGCTTGGACGATGAATGAATGGTTGTGAGAGGTGCCAGCCTGAGAATGCAGCAACAAAGGGCTGAAGAAGGCGTCAGGTGCCAGTGCAATTGGCTCCCCGTAGCCGTTTCTAACACACACATGAGCCGCTCTGATTTGGCTTCTAACACTTTTAGCTGCTCGGTTCTGCAAGCGCGGAGAGGAAGCCGCGTCCGATAGATGGAGGTTCTCCGCGACACATTTGGCAGCCTGGACCCCCTGCCTCTGGTCCAAAGAGTCTCAACCAACCCCCGACCCCATGACCCTTGTTCTCAGTGATTCCGCCAGCTGCTTGGTGCCTTTAGTACCCGGCCCCGCTTGCAAAGTCCCCCCCCAGCAGCATGACCCGAGAGCGAAACAAGAGACCCCCCCCCCCAGCAGCAAAACCCGAGAGCAGCGCGAAAGAACCCCCCCGGCATTGCGACCCGAGGGCGGCGCCAGAGACCCCCCCCAGCAGCAAGTCCCGAGGGCGGCGCCAGAGACCCTCCCCAGCAGCGTGACCCGAGAGCGAAGCCAGAGACCTCCCCCAGCAGAGTGACCCGAAAACGGTGCCAGAGACCCCCCCCAGCAGCAAGACCCGAGAGCGGCACCACAGACCCGCCCCCAGCAGTGCGACCCAAGAGTGGCGCCAGAGACCCTCCCCCCAGCAGCATCACCAGAGAACGGCGACAGAGATCTCCCCCCCCCCCAGCAGCACAACCTGAGATGGGAGCCAGAGGCCCCCCCCAGCAGCATCACCCGAGAGTGGCGCCAGAGACCCCCCCCAGCAGCATGAGATGAAAGTGGCGACAGAGACCCCACCCCCAAGGAGCGCGACCCGAGACCGGCGCCGGAGACCCCCCCAGAAGCATTACCCGAGAGTGGAGACAGAAACCCCACCCCCAGCACCGCTACCGGAGAGCGGCGCCAGAGACCTCCCCGAACAGCATCACCCGAGAGCGGCCCCAGACACCCACCCAGCAGCAAAACCCGAGAGAGGTGCCAGAGACCCCCCGCAGCAGCATCACCTGATAGCGGGGCCAGTGACACCCCCCGTCTGCAGCATGACCGGAGGGAGGCTCCAGAGACCACCCCCAGTAGTGCGACCCGAGAGCGGCGCCAGAGACCTCCCCCCAGCAGCGCGACCCGAGAGTGGAGACAGAGACCCCACCCCCAGCACCACTACCGAGAGCGGCACCAGAGACCCCCCCAACAGCGCGACCCGAAAGCGGTAACAGAGACCCCCCCCCCAGCAGCACGACCGGAGAGCGAAGCCAGAGACCCCCCCAGCAGCATGATCCCAAGGAGGCGCCAGAGACCCCCCCCAGTAGCGCGACTCGAGAGCGGCACCAGAGATTCCCCGCAGCAGCATAACCCGAGAGAGGCGCCAGACTCCCTCCCAGCAGCACGACCTGAGAGTGGCCCCAAAGACCCCTCCCCCCCAGCAGCGAGACCCGAGAGCAGCGCTAGAGACACCCCCAAGCTGCACGACCCGAGAGCGGCACCAGAATCCCTCCCTGCAGCGAGATCCGAGAGCGGCGTGACTGAAGAGACCTCTCACTCACTAAGGTCTGTGGCTGTGGGAATTCTATCCTTTAGCCCTTCCCCCCCGCCCCTCGCCTATGTATAGGGCCCTCTACAAGAACACTGAGTCAGTCAGCCATGACGCGCCACCGCTCTCCCTTGCGCGACTTGCGAACCTGCAGAATTCCCGTTGGCACCTGAGCCCTTAACCCGTGGAGATGCTCACCTGGAATGCCTGCACGTGAGCTATACAAGGACACGGCAGAAGCAGAGCAAGGACAAAGACACAGACAGAAACAGACAGACAGAACGTATTGGCCAATACGAGAGAGCAACAAGAGAGAAACACATGAGAGGCAGACGGAAACCTTACCGCCTTGCGTCTTCCTCCTCGAGCCAAGCGTCTGCTGAGAAGGACACCGTGTTCCAGAGAAATCAGCACTCCTGACAAACGGAAGCCCTGTTTCTCCCACTACCAAGGAATCACCTCGCGAACCTCCGCTCGGACTCGCTGTCTAAGCAAACCTGACTTCCCTTCCTAGACCCGAGTGCGCCGTAAGCCGAGAGATTTCCAAACCCGACACTTATCTCCCTGTCAGCGATGGCTGCTCCGCTCCCAGCCGGACGGTTCTCGCCTCGCTTCGACCAAGCTCCCGAGCTCGCTGTTCTCGTTTCCGTTCCATCCCCAGACGGGAGGACACCGGGAGGGTTGACTTCTTATCGCTCACTACCGAACACAGCAGAGGGGAAAAAACAAACAAACAACTTAGCTTTTCAGTCCGCAAGGACGCGGCATCGCTTCTCCTCCCACCATCGCACCGCTGCCTCCCACCATCGGCCACCCCCTCCCGCTGCCACTCCAGGAACGCGGAGAGAACGGAGGCCTTGAATATCTATCCACGCTCTGTTGAACTGCCTATGCCCCTTCACCAGTCCCCAAGCCACCAGGCTCCGTGACCCAGCAGGAAGCTCTCTGCCTCAGAAGAAACATACTGCCAGGACGCTTAAAGATTTCAAAGCACGCACCTCTTACTCACACAGAGCCATGGGAAGGCCGAACGCTGAGGACCCTTCACATGTTCCGAGAATCACGTCCAGGCAGCTCAAGTACATCTCGGACGATTTATTCTCCGCCCACGGCCACGCACTGATTCCTCTGCAAGGGTGGCCAAAAAAGCCCAGCGTTAGCTCTCACTCACTAAAGTCTGTGGCTGTGGGAATTCTATCCTTTAGCCCTTTCCCCCCCTCTCGCCTATGTATCGGGTCCTCTACAAGAACACCGAGTCATTCAGCCATGACGCACCACCGCTCTCCCTTGCGCGACTTGCGAACCTGCTGAATTCCCGTTGGCTCCTGAGCCCTTAACCCTTGGAGATGCTCACCTGGAATGCCTGCAAGTGTGCTGTACAAGGACACGGCAGAAGCAGAGCAAGGACAAAGACACAGACAGAAACAGACAGACAGGACGTATTGGCCAATACGAGAGAGCAACAAGAGAGAAACACATGCGAGGCAGCCAGAAACCTTACCACCTTGCGTCTTCCTCCTCGAGCCAAGCGTCTGCTGAGAAGGACACCGTGTTCCAGAGAAACCAGCACCCCTGACAAACGGGAGCCCTGTTTCTCCCACTACCAAGTAAGCACCTCGGGAACCTCCGCTCGGACTCGCTGTCTAAGCAAACGTGACTTCCCTTCCTAGACCCGAGTGGGCCGTAAGCCGAGAGATTTCCAGACCCGACACTTATCTCCCGGTCAGCGATGGCTGCTCCGCTCCCAGCAGGACGGTTCTCGCCTCGCTTCGACCAAGCTCCCAAGCTCGCCGTTCTCTTTTCCGTTCCATCCCCAGACGGGAGGACACCGGGAGGGTTGACTTCTTATCGCTCGCTACCGAACACAGCTGAGGGGAAAAAACAAACAAACAACTTAGCTTTTCAGTCCGCAAGGACGCGGCATCGCTTCTCCTCCCACCATCGGCCACCCCCTCCCGCTGCCACTCCAGGAACTCGGAGAGAACGGAGGCCTTGAATATCTATCCACGCACTGTTGAACCGCCTACTGCCCCTTCACCAGTCCCCAAGCCACCAGGCTCCGTGCCCCAGCAGGAAGCTCTCTGCCTCAGAAGAAACATACTGCCAGGACGCTTGAAGATTTCAAAGCACGCACCTCTTACTCACACAGAGCCATGGGAAGGCCGAACGCTGAGGACCCTTCACGTGTTCCGAGAATCACGTCCAGGCAGCTCAAGTCCATCTCGGACGGTATCTTCTCAGCCCACTGCCCAGCCAGTTTCCCAGCTGTTACCCAGTCTGGAGCCAGCAAAGCCCTCGGGCAGGAGTGACAGCAAAGGGCTAGGACCCAGAAGCCGTGTCCAGGGGTCAGTCTGGAGTGCTGTACAAAGCCCAGGACCATCCACATATCCTGTGTGGTGCAACCTGCTGAGTGGAGACAAAGGCTCAGGGCTGCTCTCATACCCTGATCAGACACTTTACTGAATGTGGTGCAGGGAAAAGGTGGACTGATGGCTCCCATGAATGGGCGTGCAGACTGGAGTGAGGAAGGGCCCCGGGATAAGAATATGGATGGGGGTGCAGGCTGGGGGGAGGAAGGGCCCCGGGATAAGCATATGGACGGGGGTGCAGGCTGGGGAGAGGAAGGGCCCCGGGATAAGAGTATGGACGGGGTGCAGGCTGGGGTGAGGAAGCAGGAGGGGAGGGGGCTGCGCGGAGCCTGGAGTGCGGGATGAGGGGGCCATGGGCAGGAGGGGAGAGGGCTGTGCGGAGCCTGGAGTGCGGGATGAGGGGGCCGGGGGCAGGAGGGGAGAGGGCTGTGCGGAGCCTGGAGTGCGGGATGAGGGGGCCATGGGCAGGAGGGGAGAGGGCTGCGCGGAGCCTGGAAATAACGAGCTTCTTACTTTGCCTGCTGTCAAAGGGCAAGACTGGGGCCACGTGGCGTGCGGAGCAGGGACAGCAGCTGGGGGCGATGGAATTACACGTGCATTACCCGCAATGACCACCGAGCGGCACTGTGGAGGCGCTTCGGAATTACACGTGCATTACCCGCAATGACCACCGAGCGGCACTGTGGAGGCGCTACGGAATTACACGTGCATTACCCGCAATGACCACCGAGCGGCACTGTGGAGGCGCTACGGAATTACACGTGCATTACCCGCAATGACCACCGAGCGGCACTGTGGAGGCGCTACGGAATTACACGTGCATTACCCGCAATGACCACCGAGCGGCACTGTGGAGGCGCTACGGAATTACACGTGCATTACCGCCGGTGACTACCGAGCGGCACTGTTGCTCTGCTAAGGGCCGTTATTTCCGAATAAAAAAGATTGTTCTTAGGGTAGAAATGCCCCATTCCGAACTAAGAACACGCTGGGCGGGGCTATGCCGGGGGGCGGGGCTATGATAGGGGCGGGGCGCGCTGCGACGTGCCCCGGGAGGCCGCACTATGAGAACTACAAGTCCCAGGATGCGTCGCTAACACTTGGAGTGACACGAGCGCGGGACCAACCGCGTCGCTCCCTGGTCAATGCCCCGTTGTGATGTCACTTCCGCTGCACCCGCCCAACCGAACAGCGCCAGGCCTGCCCTGGCCCTGCAATGGCCGATGGGAGCTGCGGACAGGGGCACTCAGTTTCCCACAAGCCACTGCGGCTACTTTCCCTACTCCCCCTCATCCCGCCCCTCCCCATTGCTGGGCGGGGCTCCTGCCTCAGAGACGGCAGCGTCCGCAGCTGATGCCCCGCCCCCACTCGGGAGAGGAGACTCCGCGGCAACCCTTCCCCCCCAAACTCCTCCCCACCCCGTGCAGTCTGATCCCCCCAAACTCCTCCCCGCCCCGTGCAGTCTGATCCCCCCTCAAACTCCTCCCCCCCCGTGCAGTCTGATCCCCCCAAACTTCCCCTCCGCCCCGTGCACTCTGATCCTCCCCCCCGTGCAGTCTGATCCCCCCAAACTCCTCTCCCCCCGTGCAGTCTGATCCCCCCAAACTCCTCCCCGCCCCGTGCAGTCCGATCCCCCCAAACTCTTCCCCGCCCCGTGCAGTCCGATCCCCCCAAACTCCTCTCCCCCCGTGCAGTATGATCCCCCCCAAACACCTCCCCGCCCCGTGCAGTCCGATCCCCCCCAAACACCTCCCCGCCCCGTGCAGTCTGATCCCCCTCCAAACTCCTCCCACCCCGTGCAGTCTGATCCTCCCCCCCGTGCAGTCTGATCCCCCCCCAAACTCCTCCCCGCTCCGTGCAGTCTGATCCTCCCCCCCGTGCAGTCCGATCCCCCCCAAACTCCTCTCCCCCCGTGCAGTCCGATCCCCCCAAACTCCTCCCCCCCGTGCAATCTGATCCCCCCAAACTCCTCTCCCCCCGTGCAGTCTGATCCCCCCCAAACTCCTCCCCGCCCCATGCAGTCCGATCCCCCCAAACTCCTCCCCGCCCCGTGCAGTCCGATCCCCCCAAACTCCTCTCCCTCCGTGCAGTCCGATCCCCCCCAAACTCCTCCCCGCCCCGTGCAGTCCGATCCCCCCCAAACTCTTCCCCGCCCCGTGCAGTCCGATCCCCCCAAACTCCTCCCCGCCCCGTGCAGTCTGATCTCCCCCCAAACTCCTCCCCGCCCCGTTCAGTCTGATCCCCCCCCAAACTCCTCCCCGCTCCGTGCAGTCTGATCCCCCCCAAACTCCTCTCCCCCCCGTGCAGTCTGATCCCCCCCACACTCCCCTCCGCCCCGTGCAGTCTGATCGCCCCCCCAAACTCCTGTCCGCCCCGTGCAGTCTGATCCCCCCCAAAGCTCCTCCCTGCCCCGTGCAGTCTGATCCCCCCCCAAACTCCTCCCCGCTCCGTGCAGTCTGATCCTCCCCCCCGTGCAGTCTGATCCCCCCAAACTCCTCCCCGCTCCGTGCAGTCTGATCCCCCCCAAACTCCTCTCCCCCCGTGCAGTCTGATCGCCCCCCCAAACTCCTGTCCGCCCCGTGCAGTCTGATCCCCCCCAAAGCTCCTCCCTGCCCCGTGCAGTCTGATCCCCCCCCAAACTCCTCCCCGCTCCGTGCAGTCTGATCCTCCCCCCCGTGCAGTCCGATCCCCCCAAACTCCTCCCCGCTCCGTGCAGTCTGATCCTCCCCCCCGTGCAGTCTGATCCCCCCAAACTCCTCCCCGCCCCGTGCAGTCCGATCCCCCCAAACTCTTCCCCCCCGTGCAATCTGATCCCCCCAAACTCCTCTCCCCCCGTGCAGTCTGATCCCCCCCAAACTCCTCCCCGCCCCGTGCAGTCCGATCCCCCCAAACTCTTCCCCGCCCCGTGCAGTCCGATCCCCCCCAAACTCCTCCCCCCCGTGCAATCTGATCCCCCCAAACTCCTCTCCCCCGTGCAGTCTGATCCCCCCCAAACTCCTCCCCGCCCCATGCAGTCCGATCCCCCCAAACTCTTCCCCGCCCCGTGCAGTCCGATCCCCCCAAACTCCTCTCCCTCCGTGCAGTCCGATCCCCCCAAACTCCTCCCCCCCGTGCAGTCTGATCCCCCCAAACTCCTCCCCGCCCCGTGCAGTCCGATCCCCCGAACTCCTCTCCCCCCGTGCAGTCTGATCCCCCCCAAACTCCTCCCCGCCCCGTGCAGTCCGATCCCCCCAAACTCCTCTCCCTCCGTGCAGTCCGATCCCCCCCAAACTCCTCCCCGCCCCGTGCAGTCCGATCCCCCCAAACTCCTCCCCCCCGTGCAGTCTGATCCCCCCCCAAACTCCTCCCCGCTCCGTGCAGTCTGATCCTCCCCTCCATGCAGTCTGATCCCCCCAAACTCCTCCCCGCCCCGTGCAGTCCGATCCCCCCAAACTCTTCCCCGCCCCGTGCAGTCCGATCCCCCCAAACTCCTCTCCCTCCGTGCAGTCCGATCCCCCCCAAACTCCTCTCCCCCCGTGCAGTCCGATCCCCCCAAACTCTTCCCCGCCCCGTGCAGTCCGATCCCCCCAAACTCCTCTCCCTCCGTGCAGTCCGATCCCCCCCAAACTCCTCCCCGCCCCGTGCAGTCCGATCCCCCCAAACTCCTCCCCGCCCCGTGCAGTCCGATCCCCCCCCAAACTCCTCCCCGCTCCGTGCAGTCTGATCCCCCCCAAACTCCTCTCCCCCCCGTGCAGTCTGATCCCCCCCACAGTCCCCTCCGCCCCGTGCAGTCTGATCGCCCCCCCAAACTCCTGTCCGCCCCGTGCAGTCTGATCCCCCCCAAAGCTCCTCCCTGCCCCGTGCAGTCTGATCCCCCCCCAAACTCCTCCCCGCTCCGTGCAGTCTGATCCTCCCCCCCGTGCAGTCTGATCCCCCCAAACTCCTCCCCGCTCCGTGCAGTCTGATCCCCCCCAAACTCCTCTCCCCCCGTGCAGTCTGATCCCCCCAAACTCCTCTCCCCCCCGTGCAGTCTGATCCCCCCCACACTCCCCTCCGCCCCGTGCAGTCTGATCGCTCCCCAAAACTCCTGTCCGCCCCGTGCAGTCTGATCCCCCCCAAACTCCTCCCCGCCCCATGCAGTCTGATCCCCCCAAACTCCTCACCCCCGTGCAGTCTGATCCCCCCCTAAACTCCTCCTCGCCCCGTGCAGTCTGATCCCCCCCAAACTGCTCCCCGCCCCGTGCAGTCTGATCCCCCCCCAAACTCCTCCTCGCCCCGTGCAGTCTGATCCCCCCCAAACTCCTCCCCCCGTGCAGTCTGATCTCCTACCCCCCACGAAACTCCTCTCCGCCCCCTGCAGTCTGATCCCCTACCCCCCTAACTCCTCTCCGCGCCATGCAGTCTGATCCCCCCTCACCAAACTCCTCCCCGCCCCGTGCAGTCTGCTTCCCCCCAAACTCCTCTCCGCCCCATGCAGTATGATCCCCCCTCACCAAACTCCTCCCCGCCCCGTGCAGCCCCTAAGTTTGCCCCCCAATTCTCAGCCACTCCCCCCCTCTCCCCACACGCCCCCCACCCAGGACGCTCTCGGCCTCTGCAGGAGGCACAGCCGGGCACTGGGCAGCACTGCGGGCAGCCAGGGCCAGAGCATCGCCCCCCGCCGAACTGCCCCCCCCCGGGCACAGGGGGGATTCAGCGGGCACCCGGCCCCGCCCCCAGGCAGCGAGCAGCGCGGGGAGCAGGGCTCAGGCCGCCCCGCCCCCCCGCGTGCGGGACACGTTCTGTGCGTGCCCCGCCCGCGGGAACCACCCCTCGAGGGCGCGCGGCTCCCCGGCGGGGGGAGGGGGCACGTGACACTCCCGCGCCCCGGTGGCCCGCAGCCCCCCCTCCCCGAGACACCCACGTGACTGGAGCCCGGGTCAGCTCCCGCGCCCCAAAGGGGGGGCCACAGCCCCGTTCCCCCGGCACCACGTGGGGGGGGGTCACAGGGGCGCTGCTCCCCGGGGAGGCTGCAGCGCCGGGGGGGGGGGCAGAAATCGCCCCCCCACCTCCGCCAGGGGCCGCCCCGCCGATGTCCAGCCTGGGGCCCGGAGAGAAGCAGGCGGGGGGGGGGGGGCTCCACGTCACTGCCAGCTCCCGCCCCGCCCCCCAGGCTCCGCCCCTCAGCGCCCCCCGCAGCGTTTTCCCGCCCGCCTCGTCAGCGCGAGCGTCCCGGGAGTTTCCCGCCCAGCCAGCGCCGCCCGCGCCTGCGCTCTCCCGCGCCCTGTCCCCTCCTGCCCCCCCCAGTGCCAAGGCCCCCCCCGGCCCCTCCCACTCCCTCCTGCCCCCCCAGTGCCGAGCACCCCCCCGGCCCCTCACCCCCTCCTGCCCCCCCAGTGCCAAGCGCCCCCCCCGGCCCCTCACACCCAGCCTGCTCCTACACCTCACCCCTGTCCAGACACCCCACCCCCAGCCCGCTCCCCCACCTTCCCTCGCGCCCCCTCCTCCCCCGGGCCAGACACCAACAAGGGGCGGGCTGGGGGCGGGGAGCTTCGCACTCGGACCCAGGATTCGCTCGCGCCCCCGCGCGCTCCTCGGACCTTCCTGTCATGGCGGCGCCGGCCGCCCAGTCAGACAACGCCCCCCTGCGGCAGCCCATTGGCCGAACCAGAGGCAGGATCCCCTTTGCTGACAGCCCATTGGGCGACGCTCTCCTCCGCCAAGGCTGTCTTCCGAAAGCCCATTGGCTGGCACACAGCCAGGAACCACCCCTAAGTCACAGACAATTCGAGGACAGAGCAGTCCATTAAGATCCACCCCGGACAGCCTATTGGTCGAGAGCAGTGGCAGGTTAGTCCCCCTAGTCACACCGCATTCGCAGACAGAGCTGTCCGTTAAGATGCAGCCGGGTCAGCCTATTGGGTGCCTCTGATTCAGAACACGCCCCTTAGTCACAGCCCATTCGCGGACAGAAGAGTCTGTTATAATCCACCCCGGACAACCTATTGGCCGCCAGCAGCCCCAGAACACGCCTTGAGTCACCGCCCATTGGCGCACGGAGCAGTCCGTTAAGAGTCACCTCGGACAGCCTCAGATTGGGCGCCACAGATTCCGAACACGCCCTTTACTCTCAGCCCATTCGCGGACAGAACAGTCTGTTACGATCAGTCTGGGACAGTCTCTCGGCCAGCCTTAGTGTAGGGAGAACATAGTCAAGTATGAAACAGGATTCCCCAAGTGGAAGTGACGCCCCAGAATTTGTTCCCCACAACTAAAAGTCTAAGGAGGAGAAGTTTGTTAAGTAGAAGAAGCATAGAAGTGTTTAGATTTATTCTTGTGAAAGTGTTTAGATTTAGTGTTATCAAGCTTGAGAAGTGTTTAGATTTATAATTATTATTATTATTATTATTTGTTAGGATTGTTTAATTATAAATCTAAACATTTTTGCCCCTCTAGAATATAATTGGTTAGGAATGTAATATTAGGTCATGTAACTTCAAACTGTTAAAAATATACTACTATGTAGCCAGAAACAGCTCCCCTCGCTGTGCGCCAGGGCACGCTCAAACTTACTGTTACACAATTGACAACCGTTCTCTTCAAAGCATTGTGAAGCACTTAACCCTAATCGCAAAGTGAAGCATTGTAACTATAACAGTAACTAACTCAGCGCTCAGAGAGAGAATGTTTTAAGAAATGCCACCCAGAAACTTTTGTAACTTTTTGTAACTACAACTCTTGTATTATTATGCAAAATACTGTATGGGAAACATTAATTAGGGAATGTACATAAGAGAGAGAGTGCTTGGACGATGAATGAATGGTTGTGAGAGGTGCCAGCCTGAGAATGCAGCAACAAAGGGCTGAAGAAGGCGTCAGGTGCCAGTGCAATTGGCTCCCCGTAGCCGTTTCTAACACACACATGAGCCGCTCTGATTTGGCTTCTAACACTTTTAGCTGCTCGGTTCTGCAAGCGCGGAGAGGAAGCCGCGTCCGATAGATGGAGGTTCTCCGCGACACATTTGGCAGCCTGGACCCCCTGCCTCTGGTCCAAAGAGTCTCAACCAACCCCCGACCCCATGACCCTTGTTCTCAGTGATTCCGCCAGCTGCTTGGTGCCTTTAGTACCCGGCCCCGCTTGCAAAGTCCCCCCCCAGCAGCATGACCCGAGAGCGAAACAAGAGACCCCCCCCCCAGCAGCAAAACCCGAGAGCAGCGCGAAAGAACCCCCCCGGCATTGCGACCCGAGGGCGGCGCCAGAGACCCCCCCCAGCAGCAAGTCCCGAGGGCGGCGCCAGAGACCCTCCCCAGCAGCGTGACCCGAGAGCGAAGCCAGAGACCTCCCCCAGCAGAGTGACCCGAAAACGGTGCCAGAGACCCCCCCCAGCAGCAAGACCCGAGAGCGGCACCACAGACCCGCCCCCAGCAGTGCGACCCAAGAGTGGCGCCAGAGACCCTCCCCCCAGCAGCATCACCAGAGAACGGCGACAGAGATCTCCCCCCCCCCCCCAGCAGCACAACCTGAGATGGGAGCCAGAGGCCCCCCCCAGCAGCATCACCCGAGAGTGGCGCCAGAGACCCCCCCCAGCAGCATGAGATGAAAGTGGCGACAGAGACCCCACCCCCAAGGAGCGCGACCCGAGACCGGCGCCGGAGACCCCCCCAGAAGCATTACCCGAGAGTGGAGACAGAAACCCCACCCCCAGCACCGCTACCGGAGAGCGGCGCCAGAGACCTCCCCGAACAGCATCACCCGAGAGCGGCCCCAGACACCCACCCAGCAGCAAAACCCGAGAGAGGTGCCAGAGACCCCCCGCAGCAGCATCACCTGATAGCGGGGCCAGTGACACCCCCCGTCTGCAGCATGACCGGAGGGAGGCTCCAGAGACCACCCCCAGTAGTGCGACCCGAGAGCGGCGCCAGAGACCTCCCCCCAGCAGCGCGACCCGAGAGTGGAGACAGAGACCCCACCCCCAGCACCACTACCGAGAGCGGCACCAGAGACCCCCCCAACAGCGCGACCCGAAAGCGGTAACAGAGACCCCCCCCCCAGCAGCACGACCGGAGAGCGAAGCCAGAGACCCCCCCAGCAGCATGATCCCAAGGAGGCGCCAGAGACCCCCCCCAGTAGCGCGACTCGAGAGCGGCACCAGAGATTCCCCGCAGCAGCATAACCCGAGAGAGGCGCCAGACTCCCTCCCAGCAGCACGACCTGAGAGTGGCCCCAAAGACCCCTCCCCCCCAGCAGCGAGACCCGAGAGCAGCGCTAGAGACACCCCCAAGCTGCACGACCCGAGAGCGGCACCAGAATCCCTCCCTGCAGCGAGATCCGAGAGCGGCGTGACTGAAGAGACCTCTCACTCACTAAGGTCTGTGGCTGTGGGAATTCTATCCTTTAGCCCTTCCCCCCCGCCCCTCGCCTATGTATAGGGCCCTCTACAAGAACACTGAGTCAGTCAGCCATGACGCGCCACCGCTCTCCCTTGCGCGACTTGCGAACCTGCAGAATTCCCGTTGGCACCTGAGCCCTTAACCCGTGGAGATGCTCACCTGGAATGCCTGCACGTGAGCTATACAAGGACACGGCAGAAGCAGAGCAAGGACAAAGACACAGACAGAAACAGACAGACAGAACGTATTGGCCAATACGAGAGAGCAACAAGAGAGAAACACATGAGAGGCAGACGGAAACCTTACCGCCTTGCGTCTTCCTCCTCGAGCCAAGCGTCTGCTGAGAAGGACACCGTGTTCCAGAGAAATCAGCACTCCTGACAAACGGAAGCCCTGTTTCTCCCACTACCAAGGAATCACCTCGCGAACCTCCGCTCGGACTCGCTGTCTAAGCAAACCTGACTTCCCTTCCTAGACCCGAGTGCGCCGTAAGCCGAGAGATTTCCAAACCCGACACTTATCTCCCTGTCAGCGATGGCTGCTCCGCTCCCAGCCGGACGGTTCTCGCCTCGCTTCGACCAAGCTCCCGAGCTCGCTGTTCTCGTTTCCGTTCCATCCCCAGACGGGAGGACACCGGGAGGGTTGACTTCTTATCGCTCACTACCGAACACAGCAGAGGGGAAAAAACAAACAAACAACTTAGCTTTTCAGTCCGCAAGGACGCGGCATCGCTTCTCCTCCCACCATCGCACCGCTGCCTCCCACCATCGGCCACCCCCTCCCGCTGCCACTCCAGGAACGCGGAGAGAACGGAGGCCTTGAATATCTATCCACGCTCTGTTGAACTGCCTATGCCCCTTCACCAGTCCCCAAGCCACCAGGCTCCGTGACCCAGCAGGAAGCTCTCTGCCTCAGAAGAAACATACTGCCAGGACGCTTAAAGATTTCAAAGCACGCACCTCTTACTCACACAGAGCCATGGGAAGGCCGAACGCTGAGGACCCTTCACATGTTCCGAGAATCACGTCCAGGCAGCTCAAGTACATCTCGGACGATTTATTCTCCGCCCACGGCCACGCACTGATTCCTCTGCAAGGGTGGCCAAAAAAGCCCAGCGTTAGCTCTCACTCACTAAAGTCTGTGGCTGTGGGAATTCTATCCTTTAGCCCTTTCCCCCCCTCTCGCCTATGTATCGGGTCCTCTACAAGAACACCAAGTCATTCAGCCATGACGCACCACCGCTCTCCCTTGCGCGACTTGCGAACCTGCTGAATTCCCGTTGGCTCCTGAGCCCTTAACCCTTGGAGATGCTCACCTGGAATGCCTGCAAGTGTGCTGTACAAGGACACGGCAGAAGCAGAGCAAGGACAAAGACACAGACAGAAACAGACAGACAGGACGTATTGGCCAATACGAGAGAGCAACAAGAGAGAAACACATGCGAGGCAGCCAGAAACCTTACCACCTTGTGTCTTCCTCCTCGAGCCAAGCGTCTGCTGAGAAGGACACCGTGTTCCAGAGAAACCAGCACCCCTGACAAACGGGAGCCCTGTTTCTCCCACTACCAAGTAAGCACCTCGGGAACCTCCGCTCGGACTCGCTGTCTAAGCAAACGTGACTTCCCTTCCTAGACCCGAGTGGGCCGTAAGCCGAGAGATTTCCAGACCCGACACTTATCTCCCGGTCAGCGATGGCTGCTCCGCTCCCAGCAGGACGGTTCTCGCCTCGCTTCGACCAAGCTCCCAAGCTCGCCGTTCTCTTTTCCGTTCCATCCCCAGACGGGAGGACACCGGGAGGGTTGACTTCTTATCGCTCGCTACCGAACACAGCTGAGGGGAAAAAACAAACAAACAACTTAGCTTTTCAGTCCGCAAGGACGCGGCATCGCTTCTCCTCCCACCATCGGCCACCCCCTCCCGCTGCCACTCCAGGAACTCGGAGAGAACGGAGGCCTTGAATATCTATCCACGCACTGTTGAACCGCCTACTGCCCCTTCACCAGTCCCCAAGCCACCAGGCTCCGTGCCCCAGCAGGAAGCTCTCTGCCTCAGAAGAAACATACTGCCAGGACGCTTGAAGATTTCAAAGCACGCACCTCTTACTCACACAGAGCCATGGGAAGGCCGAACGCTGAGGACCCTTCACGTGTTCCGAGAATCACGTCCAGGCAGCTCAAGTCCATCTCGGACGGTATCTTCTCAGCCCACTGCCCAGCCAGTTTCCCAGCTGTTACCCAGTCTGGAGCCAGCAAAGCCCTCGGGCAGGAGTGACAGCAAAGGGCTAGGACCCAGAAGCCGTGTCCAGGGGTCAGTCTGGAGTGCTGTACAAAGCCCAGGACCATCCACATATCCTGTGTGGTGCAACCTGCTGAGTGGAGACAAAGGCTCAGGGCTGCTCTCATACCCTGATCAGACACTTTACTGAATGTGGTGCAGGGAAAAGGTGGACTGATGGCTCCCATGAATGGGCGTGCAGACTGGAGTGAGGAAGGGCCCCGGGATAAGAATATGGATGGGGGTGCAGGCTGGGGGGAGGAAGGGCCCCGGGATAAGCATATGGACGGGGGTGCAGGCTGGGGAGAGGAAGGGCCCCGGGATAAGAGTATGGACGGGGTGCAGGCTGGGGTGAGGAAGCAGGAGGGGAGGGGGCTGCGCGGAGCCTGGAGTGCGGGATGAGGGGGCCATGGGCAGGAGGGGAGAGGGCTGTGCGGAGCCTGGAGTGCGGGATGAGGGGGCCGGGGGCAGGAGGGGAGAGGGCTGTGCGGAGCCTGGAGTGCGGGATGAGGGGGCCATGGGCAGGAGGGGAGAGGGCTGCGCGGAGCCTGGTGTGTGGGATGAGGGGGCCGGGGGCAGGAGGGGAGAGGGCTGCGCGGAGCCTGGAAATAACGAGCTTCTTACTTTGCCTGCTGTCAAAGGGCAAGACTGGGGCCACGTGGCGTGCGGAGCAGGGACAGCAGCTGGGGGCGATGGAATTACACGTGCATTACCCGCAATGACCACCGAGCGGCACTGTGGAGGCGCTTCGGAATTACACGTGCATTACCCGCAATGACCACCGAGCGGCACTGTGGAGGCGCTACGGAATTACACGTGCATTACCCGCAATGACCACCGAGCGGCACTGTGGAGGCGCTACGGAATTACACGTGCATTACCCGCAATGACCACCGAGCGGCACTGTGGAGGCGCTACGGAATTACACGTGCATTACCCGCAATGACCACCGAGCGGCACTGTGGAGGCGCTACGGAATTACACGTGCATTACCGCCGGTGACTACCGAGCGGCACTGTTGCTCTGCTAAGGGCCGTTATTTCCGAATAAAAAAGATTGTTCTTAGGGTAGAAATGCCCCATTCCGAACTAAGAACACGCTGGGCGGGGCTATGCCGGGGGGCGGGGCTATGATAGGGGCGGGGCGCGCTGCGACGTGCCCCGGGAGGCCGCACTATGAGAACTACAAGTCCCAGGATGCGTCGCTAACACTTGGAGTGACACGAGCGCGGGACCAACCGCGTCGCTCCCTGGTCAATGCCCCGTTGTGATGTCACTTCCGCTGCACCCGCCCAACCGAACAGCGCCAGGCCTGCCCTGGCCCTGCAATGGCCGATGGGAGCTGCGGACAGGGGCACTCAGTTTCCCACAAGCCACTGCGGCTACTTTCCCTACTCCCCCTCATCCCGCCCCTCCCCATTGCTGGGCGGGGCTCCTGCCTCAGAGACGGCAGCGTCCGCAGCTGATGCCCCGCCCCCACTCGGGAGAGGAGACTCCGCGGCAACCCTTCCCCCCCAAACTCCTCCCCACCCCGTGCAGTCTGATCCCCCCAAACTCCTCCCCGCCCCGTGCAGTCTGATCCCCCCTCAAACTCCTCCCCCCCCGTGCAGTCTGATCCCCCCAAACTTCCCCTCCGCCCCGTGCACTCTGATCCTCCCCCCCGTGCAGTCTGATCCCCCCAAACTCCTCTCCCCCCGTGCAGTCTGATCCCCCCAAACTCCTCCCCGCCCCGTGCAGTCCGATCCCCCCAAACTCTTCCCCGCCCCGTGCAGTCCGATCCCCCCAAACTCTTCCCCGCCCCGTGCAGTCCGATCCCCCCAAACTCCTCTCCCCCCGTGCAGTATGATCCCCCCCAAACACCTCCCCGCCCCGTGCAGTCCGATCCCCCCCAAACACCTCCCCGCCCCGTGCAGTCTGATCCCCCTCCAAACTCCTCCCCCCCCGTGCAGTCTGATCCTCCCCCCCGTGCAGTCTGATCCCCCCCCAAACTCCTCCCCGCTCCGTGCAGTCTGATCCTCCCCCCCGTGCAGTCCGATCCCCCCCAAACTCCTCTCCCCCCGTGCAGTCCGATCCCCCCAAACTCCTCCCCCCCGTGCAATCTGATCCCCCCAAACTCCTCTCCCCCCGTGCAGTCTGATCCCCCCCAAACTCCTCCCCGCCCCATGCAGTCCGATCCCCCCAAACTCCTCCCCGCCCCGTGCAGTCCGATCCCCCCAAACTCTTCCCCGCCCCGTGCAGTCCGATCCCCCCAAACTCCTCTCCCTCCGTGCAGTCCGATCCCCCCCAAACTCCTCCCCGCCCCGTGCAGTCCGATCCCCCCCAAACTCTTCCCCGCCCCGTGCAGTCCGATCCCCCCAAACTCCTCCCCGCCCCGTGCAGTCTGATCTCCCCCCAAACTCCTCCCCGCCCCGTTCAGTCTGATCCCCCCCCAAACTCCTCCCCGCTCCGTGCAGTCTGATCCCCCCCAAACTCCTCTCCCCCCCGTGCAGTCTGATCCCCCCCACACTCCCCTCCGCCCCGTGCAGTCTGATCGCCCCCCCAAACTCCTGTCCGCCCCGTGCAGTCTGATCCCCCCCAAAGCTCCTCCCTGCCCCGTGCAGTCTGATCCCCCCCCAAACTCCTCCCCGCTCCGTGCAGTCTGATCCTCCCCCCCGTGCAGTCTGATCCCCCCAAACTCCTCCCCGCTCCGTGCAGTCTGATCCTCCCCCCCGTGCAGTCTGATCCCCCCAAACTCCTCCCCGCCCCGTGCAGTCCGATCCCCCCAAACTCTTCCCCCCCGTGCAATCTGATCCCCCCAAACTCCTCTCCCCCCGTGCAGTCTGATCCCCCCCAAACTCCTCCCCGCCCCGTGCAGTCCGATCCCCCCAAACTCTTCCCCGCCCCGTGCAGTCCAATCCCCCCCAAACTCCTCCCCCCCGTGCAATCTGATCCCCCCAAACTCCTCTCCCCCGTGCAGTCTGATCCCCCCCAAACTCCTCCCCGCCCCATGCAGTCCGATCCCCCCAAACTCTTCCCCGCCCCGTGCAGTCCGATCCCCCCAAACTCCTCTCCCTCCGTGCAGTCCGATCCCCCCAAACTCCTCCCCCCCGTGCAGTCTGATCCCCCCAAACTCCTCCCCGCCCCGTGCAGTCCGATCCCCCCGAACTCCTCTCCCCCCGTGCAGTCTGATCCCCCCCAAACTCCTCCCCGCCCCGTGCAGTCCGATCCCCCCAAACTCCTCTCCCTCCGTGCAGTCCGATCCCCCCCAAACTCCTCCCCGCCCCGTGCAGTCCGATCCCCCCAAACTCCTCCCCCCCGTGCAGTCTGATCCCCCCCCAAACTCCTCCCCGCTCCGTGCAGTCTGATCCTCCCCTCCATGCAGTCTGATCCCCCCAAACTCCTCCCCGCCCCGTGCAGTCCGATCCCCCCAAACTCTTCCCCGCCCCGTGCAGTCCGATCCCCCCAAACTCCTCTCCCTCCGTGCAGTCCGATCCCCCCCAAACTCCTCTCCCCCCGTGCAGTCCGATCCCCCCAAACTCCTCCCCCCCGTGCAGTCCGATCCCCCCAAACTCTTCCCCGCCCCGTGCAGTCCGATCCCCCCAAACTCCTCTCCCTCCGTGCAGTCCGATCCCCCCCAAACTCCTCCCCGCCCCGTGCAGTCCGATCCCCCCAAACTCCTCCCCGCCCCGTGCAGTCCGATCTCCCCCAAAACTCCTCCCCGCCCCGTGCAGTCTGATCCCCCCCCAAACTCCTCCCCGCTCCGTGCAGTCTGATCCCCCCCAAACTCCTCTCCCCCCCGTGCAGTCTGATCGCCCCCCCAAACTCCTGTCCGCCCCGTGCAGTCTGATCCCCCCCAAAGCTCCTCCCTGCCCCGTGCAGTCTGATCCCCCCCCAAACTCCTCCCCGCTCCGTGCAGTCTGATCCTCCCCCCCGTGCAGTCTGATCCCCCCAAACTCCTCCCCGCTCCGTGCAGTCTGATCCCCCCCAAACTCCTCTCCCCCCGTGCAGTCTGATCCCCCCAAACTCCTCTCCCCCCCGTGCAGTCTGATCCCCCCCCACACTCCCCTCCGCCCCGTGCAGTCTGATCGCTCCCCAAAACTCCTGTCCGCCCCGTGCAGTCTGATCCCCCCCAAACTCCTCCCCGCCCCATGCAGTCTGATCCCCCCAAACTCCTCACCCCCGTGCAGTCTGATCCCCCCCTAAACTCCTCCTCGCCCCGTGCAGTCTGATCCCCCCCAAACTGCTCCCCGCCCCGTGCAGTCTGATCCCCCCCCAAACTCCTCCTCGCCCCGTGCAGTCTGATCCCCCCCAAACTCCTCCCCCCGTGCAGTCTGATCTCCTACCCCCCACGAAACTCCTCTCCGCCCCCTGCAGTCTGATCCCCTACCCCCCTAACTCCTCTCCGCGCCATGCAGTCTGATCCCCCCTCACCAAACTCCTCCCCGCCCCGTGCAGTCTGCTTCCCCCCAAACTCCTCTCCGCCCCATGCAGTATGATCCCCCCTCACCAAACTCCTCCCCGCCCCGTGCAGCCCCTAAGTTTGCCCCCCAATTCTCAGCCACTCCCCCCCTCTCCCCACACGCCCCCCACCCAGGACGCTCTCGGCCTCTGCAGGAGGCACAGCCGGGCACTGGGCAGCACTGCGGGCAGCCAGGGCCAGAGCATCGCCCCCCGCCGAACTGCCCCCCCCCGGGCACAGGGGGGATTCAGCGGGCACCCGGCCCCGCCCCCAGGCAGCGAGCAGCGCGGGGAGCAGGGCTCAGGCCGCCCCGCCCCCCCGCGTGCGGGACACGTTCTGTGCGTGCCCCGCCCGCGGGAACCACCCCTCGAGGGCGCGCGGCTCCCCGGCGGGGGGAGGGGGCACGTGACACTCCCGCGCCCCGGTGGCCCGCAGCCCCCCCTCCCCGAGACACCCACGTGACTGGAGCCCGGGTCAGCTCCCGCGCCCCAAAGGGGGGGCCACAGCCCCGTTCCCCCGGCACCACGTGGGGGGGGGTCACAGGGGCGCTGCTCCCCGGGGAGGCTGCAGCGCCGGGGGGGGGGGCAGAAATCGCCCCCCCACCTCCGCCAGGGGCCGCCCCGCCGATGTCCAGCCTGGGGCCCGGAGAGAAGCAGGCGGGGGGGGGGGGCTCCACGTCACTGCCAGCTCCCGCCCCGCCCCCCAGGCTCCGCCCCTCAGCGCCCCCCGCAGCGTTTTCCCGCCCGCCTCGTCAGCGCGAGCGTCCCGGGAGTTTCCCGCCCAGCCAGCGCCGCCCGCGCCTGCGCTCTCCCGCGCCCTGTCCCCTCCTGCCCCCCCCAGTGCCAAGGCCCCCCCCGGCCCCTCCCACTCCCTCCTGCCCCCCCAGTGCCGAGCACCCCCCCGGCCCCTCACCCCCTCCTGCCCCCCCAGTGCCAAGCGCCCCCCCCGGCCCCTCACACCCAGCCTGCTCCTACACCTCACCCCTGTCCAGACACCCCACCCCCAGCCCGCTCCCCCACCTTCCCTCGCGCCCCCTCCTCCCCCGGGCCAGACACCAACAAGGGGCGGGCTGGGGGCGGGGAGCTTCGCACTCGGACCCAGGATTCGCTCGCGCCCCCGCGCGCTCCTCGGACCTTCCTGTCATGGCGGCGCCGGCCGCCCAGTCAGACAACGCCCCCCTGCGGCAGCCCATTGGCCGAACCAGAGGCAGGATCCCCTTTGCTGACAGCCCATTGGGCGACGCTCTCCTCCGCCAAGGCTGTCTTCCGAAAGCCCATTGGCTGGCACACAGCCAGGAACCACCCCTAAGTCACAGACAATTCGAGGACAGAGCAGTCCATTAAGATCCACCCCGGACAGCCTATTGGTCGAGAGCAGTGGCAGGTTAGTCCCCCTAGTCACACCGCATTCGCAGACAGAGCTGTCCGTTAAGATGCAGCCGGGTCAGCCTATTGGGTGCCTCTGATTCAGAACACGCCCCTTAGTCACAGCCCATTCGCGGACAGAAGAGTCTGTTATAATCCACCCCGGACAACCTATTGGCCGCCAGCAGCCCCAGAACACGCCTTGAGTCACCGCCCATTGGCGCACGGAGCAGTCCGTTAAGAGTCACCTCGGACAGCCTCAGATTGGGCGCCACAGATTCCGAACACGCCCTTTACTCTCAGCCCATTCGCGGACAGAACAGTCTGTTACGATCAGTCTGGGACAGTCTCTCGGCCAGCCTTAGTGTAGGGAGAACATAGTCAAGTATGAAACAGGATTCCCCAAGTGGAAGTGACGCCCCAGAATTTGTTCCCCACAACTAAAAGTCTAAGGAGGAGAAGTTTGTTAAGTAGAAGAAGCATAGAAGTGTTTAGATTTATTCTTGTGAAAGTGTTTAGATTTAGTGTTATCAAGCTTGAGAAGTGTTTAGATTTATAATTATTATTATTATTATTATTTGTTAGGATTGTTTAATTATAAATCTAAACATTTTTGCCCCTCTAGAATATAATTGGTTAGGAATGTAATATTAGGTCATGTAACTTCAAACTGTTAAAAATATACTACTATGTAGCCAGAAACAGCTCCCCTCGCTGTGCGCCAGGGCACGCTCAAACTTACTGTTACACAATTGACAACCGTTCTCTTCAAAGCATTGTGAAGCACTTAACCCTAATCGCAAAGTGAAGCATTGTAACTATAACAGTAACTAACTCAGCGCTCAGAGAGAGAATGTTTTAAGAAATGCCACCCAGAAACTTTTGTAACTTTTTGTAACTACAACTCTTGTATTATTATGCAAAATACTGTATGGGAAACATTAATTAGGGAATGTACATAAGAGAGAGAGTGCTTGGACGATGAATGAATGGTTGTGAGAGGTGCCAGCCTGAGAATGCAGCAACAAAGGGCTGAAGAAGGCGTCAGGTGCCAGTGCAATTGGCTCCCCGTAGCCGTTTCTAACACACACATGAGCCGCTCTGATTTGGCTTCTAACACTTTTAGCTGCTCGGTTCTGCAAGCGCGGAGAGGAAGCCGCGTCCGATAGATGGAGGTTCTCCGCGACACATTTGGCAGCCTGGACCCCCTGCCTCTGGTCCAAAGAGTCTCAACCAACCCCCGACCCCATGACCCTTGTTCTCAGTGATTCCGCCAGCTGCTTGGTGCCTTTAGTACCCGGCCCCGCTTGCAAAGTCCCCCCCCCAGCAGCATGACCCGAGAGCGAAACAAGAGACCCCCCCCCCAGCAGCAAAACCCGAGAGCAGCGCGAAAGAACCCCCCCGGCATTGCGACCCGAGGGCGGCGCCAGAGACCCCCCCCAGCAGCAAGTCCCGAGGGCGGCGCCAGAGACCCTCCCCAGCAGCGTGACCCGAGAGCGAAGCCAGAGACCTCCCCCAGCAGAGTGACCCGAAAACGGTGCCAGAGACCCCCCCCAGCAGCAAGACCCGAGAGCGGCACCACAGACCCGCCCCCAGCAGTGCGACCCAAGAGTGGCGCCAGAGACCCTCCCCCCAGCAGCATCACCAGAGAACGGCGACAGAGATCTCCCCCCCCCCCAGCAGCACAACCTGAGATGGGAGCCAGAGGCCCCCCCCAGCAGCATCACCCGAGAGTGGCGCCAGAGACCCCCCCCAGCAGCATGAGATGAAAGTGGCGACAGAGACCCCACCCCCAAGGAGCGCGACCCGAGACCGGCGCCGGAGACCCCCCCAGAAGCATTACCCGAGAGTGGAGACAGAAACCCCACCCCCAGCACCGCTACCGGAGAGCGGCGCCAGAGACCTCCCCGAACAGCATCACCCGAGAGCGGCCCCAGACACCCACCCAGCAGCAAAACCCGAGAGAGGTGCCAGAGACCCCCCGCAGCAGCATCACCTGATAGCGGGGCCAGTGACACCCCCCGTCTGCAGCATGACCGGAGGGAGGCTCCAGAGACCACCCCCAGTAGTGCGACCCGAGAGCGGCGCCAGAGACCTCCCCCCAGCAGCGCGACCCGAGAGTGGAGACAGAGACCCCACCCCCAGCACCACTACCGAGAGCGGCACCAGAGACCCCCCCAACAGCGCGACCCGAAAGCGGTAACAGAGACCCCCCCCCCAGCAGCACGACCGGAGAGCGAAGCCAGAGACCCCCCCAGCAGCATGATCCCAAGGAGGCGCCAGAGACCCCCCCCAGTAGCGCGACTCGAGAGCGGCACCAGAGATTCCCCGCAGCAGCATAACCCGAGAGAGGCGCCAGACTCCCTCCCAGCAGCACGACCTGAGAGTGGCCCCAAAGACCCCTCCCCCCCAGCAGCGAGACCCGAGAGCAGCGCTAGAGACACCCCCAAGCTGCACGACCCGAGAGCGGCACCAGAATCCCTCCCTGCAGCGAGATCCGAGAGCGGCGTGACTGAAGAGACCTCTCACTCACTAAGGTCTGTGGCTGTGGGAATTCTATCCTTTAGCCCTTCCCCCCCGCCCCTCGCCTATGTATAGGGCCCTCTACAAGAACACTGAGTCAGTCAGCCATGACGCGCCACCGCTCTCCCTTGCGCGACTTGCGAACCTGCAGAATTCCCGTTGGCACCTGAGCCCTTAACCCGTGGAGATGCTCACCTGGAATGCCTGCACGTGAGCTATACAAGGACACGGCAGAAGCAGAGCAAGGACAAAGACACAGACAGAAACAGACAGACAGAACGTATTGGCCAATACGAGAGAGCAACAAGAGAGAAACACATGAGAGGCAGACGGAAACCTTACCGCCTTGCGTCTTCCTCCTCGAGCCAAGCGTCTGCTGAGAAGGACACCGTGTTCCAGAGAAATCAGCACTCCTGACAAACGGAAGCCCTGTTTCTCCCACTACCAAGGAATCACCTCGCGAACCTCCGCTCGGACTCGCTGTCTAAGCAAACCTGACTTCCCTTCCTAGACCCGAGTGCGCCGTAAGCCGAGAGATTTCCAAACCCGACACTTATCTCCCTGTCAGCGATGGCTGCTCCGCTCCCAGCCGGACGGTTCTCGCCTCGCTTCGACCAAGCTCCCGAGCTCGCTGTTCTCGTTTCCGTTCCATCCCCAGACGGGAGGACACCGGGAGGGTTGACTTCTTATCGCTCACTACCGAACACAGCAGAGGGGAAAAAACAAACAAACAACTTAGCTTTTCAGTCCGCAAGGACGCGGCATCGCTTCTCCTCCCACCATCGCACCGCTGCCTCCCACCATCGGCCACCCCCTCCCGCTGCCACTCCAGGAACGCGGAGAGAACGGAGGCCTTGAATATCTATCCACGCTCTGTTGAACTGCCTATGCCCCTTCACCAGTCCCCAAGCCACCAGGCTCCGTGACCCAGCAGGAAGCTCTCTGCCTCAGAAGAAACATACTGCCAGGACGCTTAAAGATTTCAAAGCACGCACCTCTTACTCACACAGAGCCATGGGAAGGCCGAACGCTGAGGACCCTTCACATGTTCCGAGAATCACGTCCAGGCAGCTCAAGTACATCTCGGACGATTTATTCTCCGCCCACGGCCACGCACTGATTCCTCTGCAAGGGTGGCCAAAAAAGCCCAGCGTTAGCTCTCACTCACTAAAGTCTGTGGCTGTGGGAATTCTATCCTTTAGCCCTTTCCCCCCCTCTCGCCTATGTATCGGGTCCTCTACAAGAACACCGAGTCATTCAGCCATGACGCACCACCGCTCTCCCTTGCGCGACTTGCGAACCTGCTGAATTCCCGTTGGCTCCTGAGCCCTTAACCCTTGGAGATGCTCACCTGGAATGCCTGCAAGTGTGCTGTACAAGGACACGGCAGAAGCAGAGCAAGGACAAAGACACAGACAGAAACAGACAGACAGGACGTATTGGCCAATACGAGAGAGCAACAAGAGAGAAACACATGCGAGGCAGCCAGAAACCTTACCACCTTGCGTCTTCCTCCTCGAGCCAAGCGTCTGCTGAGAAGGACACCGTGTTCCAGAGAAACCAGCACCCCTGACAAACGGGAGCCCTGTTTCTCCCACTACCAAGTAAGCACCTCGGGAACCTCCGCTCGGACTCGCTGTCTAAGCAAACGTGACTTCCCTTCCTAGACCCGAGTGGGCCGTAAGCCGAGAGATTTCCAGACCCGACACTTATCTCCCGGTCAGCGATGGCTGCTCCGCTCCCAGCAGGACGGTTCTCGCCTCGCTTCGACCAAGCTCCCAAGCTCGCCGTTCTCTTTTCCGTTCCATCCCCAGACGGGAGGACACCGGGAGGGTTGACTTCTTATCGCTCGCTACCGAACACAGCTGAGGGGAAAAAACAAACAAACAACTTAGCTTTTCAGTCCGCAAGGACGCGGCATCGCTTCTCCTCCCACCATCGGCCACCCCCTCCCGCTGCCACTCCAGGAACTCGGAGAGAACGGAGGCCTTGAATATCTATCCACGCACTGTTGAACCGCCTACTGCCCCTTCACCAGTCCCCAAGCCACCAGGCTCCGTGCCCCAGCAGGAAGCTCTCTGCCTCAGAAGAAACATACTGCCAGGACGCTTGAAGATTTCAAAGCACGCACCTCTTACTCACACAGAGCCATGGGAAGGCCGAACGCTGAGGACCCTTCACGTGTTCCGAGAATCACGTCCAGGCAGCTCAAGTCCATCTCGGACGGTATCTTCTCAGCCCACTGCCCAGCCAGTTTCCCAGCTGTTACCCAGTCTGGAGCCAGCAAAGCCCTCGGGCAGGAGTGACAGCAAAGGGCTAGGACCCAGAAGCCGTGTCCAGGGGTCAGTCTGGAGTGCTGTACAAAGCCCAGGACCATCCACATATCCTGTGTGGTGCAACCTGCTGAGTGGAGACAAAGGCTCAGGGCTGCTCTCATACCCTGATCAGACACTTTACTGAATGTGGTGCAGGGAAAAGGTGGACTGATGGCTCCCATGAATGGGCGTGCAGACTGGAGTGAGGAAGGGCCCCGGGATAAGAATATGGATGGGGGTGCAGGCTGGGGGGAGGAAGGGCCCCGGGATAAGCATATGGACGGGGGTGCAGGCTGGGGAGAGGAAGGGCCCCGGGATAAGAGTATGGACGGGGTGCAGGCTGGGGTGAGGAAGCAGGAGGGGAGGGGGCTGCGCGGAGCCTGGAGTGCGGGATGAGGGGGCCATGGGCAGGAGGGGAGAGGGCTGTGCGGAGCCTGGAGTGCGGGATGAGGGGGCCGGGGGCAGGAGGGGAGAGGGCTGTGCGGAGCCTGGAGTGCGGGATGAGGGGGCCATGGGCAGGAGGGGAGAGGGCTGCGCGGAGCCTGGAAATAACGAGCTTCTTACTTTGCCTGCTGTCAAAGGGCAAGACTGGGGCCACGTGGCGTGCGGAGCAGGGACAGCAGCTGGGGGCGATGGAATTACACGTGCATTACCCGCAATGACCACCGAGCGGCACTGTGGAGGCGCTTCGGAATTACACGTGCATTACCCGCAATGACCACCGAGCGGCACTGTGGAGGCGCTACGGAATTACACGTGCATTACCCGCAATGACCACCGAGCGGCACTGTGGAGGCGCTACGGAATTACACGTGCATTACCCGCAATGACCACCGAGCGGCACTGTGGAGGCGCTACGGAATTACACGTGCATTACCCGCAATGACCACCGAGCGGCACTGTGGAGGCGCTACGGAATTACACGTGCATTACCGCCGGTGACTACCGAGCGGCACTGTTGCTCTGCTAAGGGCCGTTATTTCCGAATAAAAAAGATTGTTCTTAGGGTAGAAATGCCCCATTCCGAACTAAGAACACGCTGGGCGGGGCTATGCCGGGGGGCGGGGCTATGATAGGGGCGGGGCGCGCTGCGACGTGCCCCGGGAGGCCGCACTATGAGAACTACAAGTCCCAGGATGCGTCGCTAACACTTGGAGTGACACGAGCGCGGGACCAACCGCGTCGCTCCCTGGTCAATGCCCCGTTGTGATGTCACTTCCGCTGCACCCGCCCAACCGAACAGCGCCAGGCCTGCCCTGGCCCTGCAATGGCCGATGGGAGCTGCGGACAGGGGCACTCAGTTTCCCACAAGCCACTGCGGCTACTTTCCCTACTCCCCCTCATCCCGCCCCTCCCCATTGCTGGGCGGGGCTCCTGCCTCAGAGACGGCAGCGTCCGCAGCTGATGCCCCGCCCCCACTCGGGAGAGGAGACTCCGCGGCAACCCTTCCCCCCCAAACTCCTCCCCACCCCGTGCAGTCTGATCCCCCCAAACTCCTCCCCGCCCCGTGCAGTCTGATCCCCCCTCAAACTCCTCCCCCCCGTGCAGTCTGATCCCCCCAAACTTCCCCTCCGCCCCGTGCACTCTGATCCTCCCCCCCGTGCAGTCTGATCCCCCCAAACTCCTCTCCCCCCGTGCAGTCTGATCCCCCCAAACTCCTCCCCGCCCCGTGCAGTCCGATCCCCCCAAACTCTTCCCCGCCCCGTGCAGTCCGATCCCCCCAAACTCCTCTCCCCCCGTGCAGTATGATCCCCCCCAAACACCTCCCCGCCCCGTGCAGTCCGATCCCCCCCAAACACCTCCCCGCCCCGTGCAGTCTGATCCCCCTCCAAACTCCTCCCACCCCGTGCAGTCTGATCCTCCCCCCCGTGCAGTCTGATCCCCCCCCAAACTCCTCCCCGCTCCGTGCAGTCTGATCCTCCCCCCCGTGCAGTCCGATCCCCCCCAAACTCCTCTCCCCCCGTGCAGTCCGATCCCCCCAAACTCCTCCCCCCCGTGCAATCTGATCCCCCCAAACTCCTCTCCCCCCGTGCAGTCTGATCCCCCCCAAACTCCTCCCCGCCCCATGCAGTCCGATCCCCCCAAACTCCTCCCCGCCCCGTGCAGTCCGATCCCCCCAAACTCCTCTCCCTCCGTGCAGTCCGATCCCCCCCAAACTCCTCCCCGCCCCGTGCAGTCCGATCCCCCCCAAACTCTTCCCCGCCCCGTGCAGTCCGATCCCCCCAAACTCCTCCCCGCCCCGTGCAGTCTGATCTCCCCCCAAACTCCTCCCCGCCCCGTTCAGTCTGATCCCCCCCCAAACTCCTCCCCGCTCCGTGCAGTCTGATCCCCCCCAAACTCCTCTCCCCCCCGTGCAGTCTGATCCCCCCCACACTCCCCTCCGCCCCGTGCAGTCTGATCGCCCCCCCAAACTCCTGTCCGCCCCGTGCAGTCTGATCCCCCCCAAAGCTCCTCCCTGCCCCGTGCAGTCTGATCCCCCCCCAAACTCCTCCCCGCTCCGTGCAGTCTGATCCTCCCCCCCGTGCAGTCTGATCCCCCCAAACTCCTCCCCGCTCCGTGCAGTCTGATCCCCCCCAAACTCCTCTCCCCCCGTGCAGTCTGATCGCCCCCCCAAACTCCTGTCCGCCCCGTGCAGTCTGATCCCCCCCAAAGCTCCTCCCTGCCCCGTGCAGTCTGATCCCCCCCCAAACTCCTCCCCGCTCCGTGCAGTCTGATCCTCCCCCCCGTGCAGTCCGATCCCCCCAAACTCCTCCCCGCTCCGTGCAGTCTGATCCTCCCCCCCGTGCAGTCTGATCCCCCCAAACTCCTCCCCGCCCCGTGCAGTCCGATCCCCCCAAACTCTTCCCCCCCGTGCAATCTGATCCCCCCAAACTCCTCTCCCCCCGTGCAGTCTGATCCCCCCCAAACTCCTCCCCGCCCCGTGCAGTCCGATCCCCCCAAACTCTTCCCCGCCCCGTGCAGTCCGATCCCCCCCAAACTCCTCCCCCCCGTGCAATCTGATCCCCCCAAACTCCTCTCCCCCGTGCAGTCTGATCCCCCCCAAACTCCTCCCCGCCCCATGCAGTCCGATCCCCCCAAACTCTTCCCCGCCCCGTGCAGTCCGATCCCCCCAAACTCCTCTCCCTCCGTGCAGTCCGATCCCCCCAAACTCCTCCCCCCCGTGCAGTCTGATCCCCCCAAACTCCTCCCCGCCCCGTGCAGTCCGATCCCCCGAACTCCTCTCCCCCCGTGCAGTCTGATCCCCCCCAAACTCCTCCCCGCCCCGTGCAGTCCGATCCCCCCAAACTCCTCTCCCTCCGTGCAGTCCGATCCCCCCCAAACTCCTCCCCGCCCCGTGCAGTCCGATCCCCCCAAACTCCTCCCCCCCGTGCAGTCTGATCCCCCCCCAAACTCCTCCCCGCTCCGTGCAGTCTGATCCTCCCCTCCATGCAGTCTGATCCCCCCAAACTCCTCCCCGCCCCGTGCAGTCCGATCCCCCCAAACTCTTCCCCGCCCCGTGCAGTCCGATCCCCCCAAACTCCTCTCCCTCCGTGCAGTCCGATCCCCCCCAAACTCCTCTCCCCCCGTGCAGTCCGATCCCCCCAAACTCTTCCCCGCCCCGTGCAGTCCGATCCCCCCAAACTCCTCTCCCTCCGTGCAGTCCGATCCCCCCCAAACTCCTCCCCGCCCCGTGCAGTCCGATCCCCCCAAACTCCTCCCCGCCCCGTGCAGTCCGATCCCCCCCCAAACTCCTCCCCGCTCCGTGCAGTCTGATCCCCCCCAAACTCCTCTCCCCCCCGTGCAGTCTGATCCCCCCCACAGTCCCCTCCGCCCCGTGCAGTCTGATCGCCCCCCCAAACTCCTGTCCGCCCCGTGCAGTCTGATCCCCCCCAAAGCTCCTCCCTGCCCCGTGCAGTCTGATCCCCCCCCAAACTCCTCCCCGCTCCGTGCAGTCTGATCCTCCCCCCCGTGCAGTCTGATCCCCCCAAACTCCTCCCCGCTCCGTGCAGTCTGATCCCCCCCAAACTCCTCTCCCCCCGTGCAGTCTGATCCCCCCAAACTCCTCTCCCCCCCGTGCAGTCTGATCCCCCCCCACACTCCCCTCCGCCCCGTGCAGTCTGATCGCTCCCCAAAACTCCTGTCCGCCCCGTGCAGTCTGATCCCCCCCAAACTCCTCCCCGCCCCATGCAGTCTGATCCCCCCAAACTCCTCACCCCCGTGCAGTCTGATCCCCCCCTAAACTCCTCCTCGCCCCGTGCAGTCTGATCCCCCCCAAACTGCTCCCCGCCCCGTGCAGTCTGATCCCCCCCCAAACTCCTCCTCGCCCCGTGCAGTCTGATCCCCCCCAAACTCCTCCCCCCGTGCAGTCTGATCTCCTACCCCCCACGAAACTCCTCTCCGCCCCCTGCAGTCTGATCCCCTACCCCCCTAACTCCTCTCCGCGCCATGCAGTCTGATCCCCCCTCACCAAACTCCTCCCCGCCCCGTGCAGTCTGCTTCCCCCCAAACTCCTCTCCGCCCCATGCAGTATGATCCCCCCTCACCAAACTCCTCCCCGCCCCGTGCAGCCCCTAAGTTTGCCCCCCAATTCTCAGCCACTCCCCCCCTCTCCCCACACGCCCCCCACCCAGGACGCTCTCGGCCTCTGCAGGAGGCACAGCCGGGCACTGGGCAGCACTGCGGGCAGCCAGGGCCAGAGCATCGCCCCCCGCCGAACTGCCCCCCCCCGGGCACAGGGGGGATTCAGCGGGCACCCGGCCCCGCCCCCAGGCAGCGAGCAGCGCGGGGAGCAGGGGCTCAGGCCGCCCCGCCCCCCCGCGTGCGAGACACGTTCTGTGCGTGCCCCGCCCGCGGGAACCACCCCTCGAGGGCGCGCGGCTCCCCGGCGGGGGGAGGGGGCACGTGACACTCCCGCGCCCCGGTGGCCCGCAGCCCCCCCTCCCCGAGACACCCACGTGACTGGAGCCCGGGTCAGCTCCCGCGCCCCAAAGGGGGGGCCACAGCCCCGTTCCCCCGGCACCACGTGGGGGGGGGTCACAGGGGCGCTGCTCCCCGGGGAGGCTGCAGCGCCGGGGGGGGGGGCAGAAATCGCCCCCCCACCTCCGCCAGGGGCCGCCCCGCCGATGTCCAGCCTGGGGCCCGGAGAGAAGCAGGCGGGGGGGGGGGGGCTCCACGTCACTGCCAGCTCCCGCCCCGCCCCCCAGGCTCCGCCCCTCAGCGCCCCCCGCAGCGTTTTCCCGCCCGCCTCGTCAGCGCGAGCGTCCCGGGAGTTTCCCGCCCAGCCAGCGCCGCCCGCGCCTGCGCTCTCCCGCGCCCTGTCCCCTCCTGCCCCCCCCAGTGCCAAGGCCCCCCCCGGCCCCTCCCACTCCCTCCTGCCCCCCCAGTGCCGAGCACCCCCCCGGCCCCTCACCCCCTCCTGCCCCCCCAGTGCCAAGCGCCCCCCCCGGCCCCTCACACCCAGCCTGCTCCTACACCTCACCCCTGTCCAGACACCCCACCCCCAGCCCGCTCCCCCACCTTCCCTCGCGCCCCCTCCTCCCCCGGGCCAGACACCAACAAGGGGCGGGCTGGGGGCGGGGAGCTTCGCACTCGGACCCAGGATTCGCTCGCGCCCCCGCGCGCTCCTCGGACCTTCCTGTCATGGCGGCGCCGGCCGCCCAGTCAGACAACGCCCCCCTGCGGCAGCCCATTGGCCGAACCAGAGGCAGGATCCCCTTTGCTGACAGCCCATTGGGCGACGCTCTCCTCCGCCAAGGCTGTCTTCCGAAAGCCCATTGGCTGGCACACAGCCAGGAACCACCCCTAAGTCACAGACAATTCGAGGACAGAGCAGTCCATTAAGATCCACCCCGGACAGCCTATTGGTCGAGAGCAGTGGCAGGTTAGTCCCCCTAGTCACACCGCATTCGCAGACAGAGCTGTCCGTTAAGATGCAGCCGGGTCAGCCTATTGGGTGCCTCTGATTCAGAACACGCCCCTTAGTCACAGCCCATTCGCGGACAGAAGAGTCTGTTATAATCCACCCCGGACAACCTATTGGCCGCCAGCAGCCCCAGAACACGCCTTGAGTCACCGCCCATTGGCGCACGGAGCAGTCCGTTAAGAGTCACCTCGGACAGCCTCAGATTGGGCGCCACAGATTCCGAACACGCCCTTTACTCTCAGCCCATTCGCGGACAGAACAGTCTGTTACGATCAGTCTGGGACAGTCTCTCGGCCAGCCTTAGTGTAGGGAGAACATAGTCAAGTATGAAACAGGATTCCCCAAGTGGAAGTGACGCCCCAGAATTTGTTCCCCACAACTAAAAGTCTAAGGAGGAGAAGTTTGTTAAGTAGAAGAAGCATAGAAGTGTTTAGATTTATTCTTGTGAAAGTGTTTAGATTTAGTGTTATCAAGCTTGAGAAGTGTTTAGATTTATAATTATTATTATTATTATTATTTGTTAGGATTGTTTAATTATAAATCTAAACATTTTTGCCCCTCTAGAATATAATTGGTTAGGAATGTAATATTAGGTCATGTAACTTCAAACTGTTAAAAATATACTACTATGTAGCCAGAAACAGCTCCCCTCGCTGTGCGCCAGGGCACGCTCAAACTTACTGTTACACAATTGACAACCGTTCTCTTCAAAGCATTGTGAAGCACTTAACCCTAATCGCAAAGTGAAGCATTGTAACTATAACAGTAACTAACTCAGCGCTCAGAGAGAGAATGTTTTAAGAAATGCCACCCAGAAACTTTTGTAACTTTTTGTAACTACAACTCTTGTATTATTATGCAAAATACTGTATGGGAAACATTAATTAGGGAATGTACATAAGAGAGAGAGTGCTTGGACGATGAATGAATGGTTGTGAGAGGTGCCAGCCTGAGAATGCAGCAACAAAGGGCTGAAGAAGGCGTCAGGTGCCAGTGCAATTGGCTCCCCGTAGCCGTTTCTAACACACACATGAGCCGCTCTGATTTGGCTTCTAACACTTTTAGCTGCTCGGTTCTGCAAGCGCGGAGAGGAAGCCGCGTCCGATAGATGGAGGTTCTCCGCGACACATTTGGCAGCCTGGACCCCCTGCCTCTGGTCCAAAGAGTCTCAACCAACCCCCGACCCCATGACCCTTGTTCTCAGTGATTCCGCCAGCTGCTTGGTGCCTTTAGTACCCGGCCCCGCTTGCAAAGTCCCCCCCCAGCAGCATGACCCGAGAGCGAAACAAGAGACCCCCCCCCCAGCAGCAAAACCCGAGAGCAGCGCGAAAGAACCCCCCCGGCATTGCGACCCGAGGGCGGCGCCAGAGACCCCCCCCAGCAGCAAGTCCCGAGGGCGGCGCCAGAGACCCTCCCCAGCAGCGTGACCCGAGAGCGAAGCCAGAGACCTCCCCCAGCAGAGTGACCCGAAAACGGTGCCAGAGACCCCCCCCAGCAGCAAGACCCGAGAGCGGCACCACAGACCCGCCCCCAGCAGTGCGACCCAAGAGTGGCGCCAGAGACCCTCCCCCCAGCAGCATCACCAGAGAACGGCGACAGAGATCTCCCCCCCCCCCCCAGCAGCACAACCTGAGATGGGAGCCAGAGGCCCCCCCCAGCAGCATCACCCGAGAGTGGCGCCAGAGACCCCCCCCAGCAGCATGAGATGAAAGTGGCGACAGAGACCCCACCCCCAAGGAGCGCGACCCGAGACCGGCGCCGGAGACCCCCCCAGAAGCATTACCCGAGAGTGGAGACAGAAACCCCACCCCCAGCACCGCTACCGGAGAGCGGCGCCAGAGACCTCCCCGAACAGCATCACCCGAGAGCGGCCCCAGACACCCACCCAGCAGCAAAACCCGAGAGAGGTGCCAGAGACCCCCCGCAGCAGCATCACCTGATAGCGGGGCCAGTGACACCCCCCGTCTGCAGCATGACCGGAGGGAGGCTCCAGAGACCACCCCCAGTAGTGCGACCCGAGAGCGGCGCCAGAGACCTCCCCCCAGCAGCGCGACCCGAGAGTGGAGACAGAGACCCCACCCCCAGCACCACTACCGAGAGCGGCACCAGAGACCCCCCCAACAGCGCGACCCGAAAGCGGTAACAGAGACCCCCCCCCCAGCAGCACGACCGGAGAGCGAAGCCAGAGACCCCCCCAGCAGCATGATCCCAAGGAGGCGCCAGAGACCCCCCCCAGTAGCGCGACTCGAGAGCGGCACCAGAGATTCCCCGCAGCAGCATAACCCGAGAGAGGCGCCAGACTCCCTCCCAGCAGCACGACCTGAGAGTGGCCCCAAAGACCCCTCCCCCCCAGCAGCGAGACCCGAGAGCAGCGCTAGAGACACCCCCAAGCTGCACGACCCGAGAGCGGCACCAGAATCCCTCCCTGCAGCGAGATCCGAGAGCGGCGTGACTGAAGAGACCTCTCACTCACTAAGGTCTGTGGCTGTGGGAATTCTATCCTTTAGCCCTTCCCCCCCGCCCCTCGCCTATGTATAGGGCCCTCTACAAGAACACTGAGTCAGTCAGCCATGACGCGCCACCGCTCTCCCTTGCGCGACTTGCGAACCTGCAGAATTCCCGTTGGCACCTGAGCCCTTAACCCGTGGAGATGCTCACCTGGAATGCCTGCACGTGAGCTATACAAGGACACGGCAGAAGCAGAGCAAGGACAAAGACACAGACAGAAACAGACAGACAGAACGTATTGGCCAATACGAGAGAGCAACAAGAGAGAAACACATGAGAGGCAGACGGAAACCTTACCGCCTTGCGTCTTCCTCCTCGAGCCAAGCGTCTGCTGAGAAGGACACCGTGTTCCAGAGAAATCAGCACTCCTGACAAACGGAAGCCCTGTTTCTCCCACTACCAAGGAATCACCTCGCGAACCTCCGCTCGGACTCGCTGTCTAAGCAAACCTGACTTCCCTTCCTAGACCCGAGTGCGCCGTAAGCCGAGAGATTTCCAAACCCGACACTTATCTCCCTGTCAGCGATGGCTGCTCCGCTCCCAGCCGGACGGTTCTCGCCTCGCTTCGACCAAGCTCCCGAGCTCGCTGTTCTCGTTTCCGTTCCATCCCCAGACGGGAGGACACCGGGAGGGTTGACTTCTTATCGCTCACTACCGAACACAGCAGAGGGGAAAAAACAAACAAACAACTTAGCTTTTCAGTCCGCAAGGACGCGGCATCGCTTCTCCTCCCACCATCGCACCGCTGCCTCCCACCATCGGCCACCCCCTCCCGCTGCCACTCCAGGAACGCGGAGAGAACGGAGGCCTTGAATATCTATCCACGCTCTGTTGAACTGCCTATGCCCCTTCACCAGTCCCCAAGCCACCAGGCTCCGTGACCCAGCAGGAAGCTCTCTGCCTCAGAAGAAACATACTGCCAGGACGCTTAAAGATTTCAAAGCACGCACCTCTTACTCACACAGAGCCATGGGAAGGCCGAACGCTGAGGACCCTTCACATGTTCCGAGAATCACGTCCAGGCAGCTCAAGTACATCTCGGACGATTTATTCTCCGCCCACGGCCACGCACTGATTCCTCTGCAAGGGTGGCCAAAAAAGCCCAGCGTTAGCTCTCACTCACTAAAGTCTGTGGCTGTGGGAATTCTATCCTTTAGCCCTTTCCCCCCCTCTCGCCTATGTATCGGGTCCTCTACAAGAACACCAAGTCATTCAGCCATGACGCACCACCGCTCTCCCTTGCGCGACTTGCGAACCTGCTGAATTCCCGTTGGCTCCTGAGCCCTTAACCCTTGGAGATGCTCACCTGGAATGCCTGCAAGTGTGCTGTACAAGGACACGGCAGAAGCAGAGCAAGGACAAAGACACAGACAGAAACAGACAGACAGGACGTATTGGCCAATACGAGAGAGCAACAAGAGAGAAACACATGCGAGGCAGCCAGAAACCTTACCACCTTGTGTCTTCCTCCTCGAGCCAAGCGTCTGCTGAGAAGGACACCGTGTTCCAGAGAAACCAGCACCCCTGACAAACGGGAGCCCTGTTTCTCCCACTACCAAGTAAGCACCTCGGGAACCTCCGCTCGGACTCGCTGTCTAAGCAAACGTGACTTCCCTTCCTAGACCCGAGTGGGCCGTAAGCCGAGAGATTTCCAGACCCGACACTTATCTCCCGGTCAGCGATGGCTGCTCCGCTCCCAGCAGGACGGTTCTCGCCTCGCTTCGACCAAGCTCCCAAGCTCGCCGTTCTCTTTTCCGTTCCATCCCCAGACGGGAGGACACCGGGAGGGTTGACTTCTTATCGCTCGCTACCGAACACAGCTGAGGGGAAAAAACAAACAAACAACTTAGCTTTTCAGTCCGCAAGGACGCGGCATCGCTTCTCCTCCCACCATCGGCCACCCCCTCCCGCTGCCACTCCAGGAACTCGGAGAGAACGGAGGCCTTGAATATCTATCCACGCACTGTTGAACCGCCTACTGCCCCTTCACCAGTCCCCAAGCCACCAGGCTCCGTGCCCCAGCAGGAAGCTCTCTGCCTCAGAAGAAACATACTGCCAGGACGCTTGAAGATTTCAAAGCACGCACCTCTTACTCACACAGAGCCATGGGAAGGCCGAACGCTGAGGACCCTTCACGTGTTCCGAGAATCACGTCCAGGCAGCTCAAGTCCATCTCGGACGGTATCTTCTCAGCCCACTGCCCAGCCAGTTTCCCAGCTGTTACCCAGTCTGGAGCCAGCAAAGCCCTCGGGCAGGAGTGACAGCAAAGGGCTAGGACCCAGAAGCCGTGTCCAGGGGTCAGTCTGGAGTGCTGTACAAAGCCCAGGACCATCCACATATCCTGTGTGGTGCAACCTGCTGAGTGGAGACAAAGGCTCAGGGCTGCTCTCATACCCTGATCAGACACTTTACTGAATGTGGTGCAGGGAAAAGGTGGACTGATGGCTCCCATGAATGGGCGTGCAGACTGGAGTGAGGAAGGGCCCCGGGATAAGAATATGGATGGGGGTGCAGGCTGGGGGGAGGAAGGGCCCCGGGATAAGCATATGGACGGGGGTGCAGGCTGGGGAGAGGAAGGGCCCCGGGATAAGAGTATGGACGGGGTGCAGGCTGGGGTGAGGAAGCAGGAGGGGAGGGGGCTGCGCGGAGCCTGGAGTGCGGGATGAGGGGGCCATGGGCAGGAGGGGAGAGGGCTGTGCGGAGCCTGGAGTGCGGGATGAGGGGGCCGGGGGCAGGAGGGGAGAGGGCTGTGCGGAGCCTGGAGTGCGGGATGAGGGGGCCATGGGCAGGAGGGGAGAGGGCTGCGCGGAGCCTGGTGTGTGGGATGAGGGGGCCGGGGGCAGGAGGGGAGAGGGCTGCGCGGAGCCTGGAAATAACGAGCTTCTTACTTTGCCTGCTGTCAAAGGGCAAGACTGGGGCCACGTGGCGTGCGGAGCAGGGACAGCAGCTGGGGGCGATGGAATTACACGTGCATTACCCGCAATGACCACCGAGCGGCACTGTGGAGGCGCTTCGGAATTACACGTGCATTACCCGCAATGACCACCGAGCGGCACTGTGGAGGCGCTACGGAATTACACGTGCATTACCCGCAATGACCACCGAGCGGCACTGTGGAGGCGCTACGGAATTACACGTGCATTACCCGCAATGACCACCGAGCGGCACTGTGGAGGCGCTACGGAATTACACGTGCATTACCCGCAATGACCACCGAGCGGCACTGTGGAGGCGCTACGGAATTACACGTGCATTACCGCCGGTGACTACCGAGCGGCACTGTTGCTCTGCTAAGGGCCGTTATTTCCGAATAAAAAAGATTGTTCTTAGGGTAGAAATGCCCCATTCCGAACTAAGAACACGCTGGGCGGGGCTATGCCGGGGGGCGGGGCTATGATAGGGGCGGGGCGCGCTGCGACGTGCCCCGGGAGGCCGCACTATGAGAACTACAAGTCCCAGGATGCGTCGCTAACACTTGGAGTGACACGAGCGCGGGACCAACCGCGTCGCTCCCTGGTCAATGCCCCGTTGTGATGTCACTTCCGCTGCACCCGCCCAACCGAACAGCGCCAGGCCTGCCCTGGCCCTGCAATGGCCGATGGGAGCTGCGGACAGGGGCACTCAGTTTCCCACAAGCCACTGCGGCTACTTTCCCTACTCCCCCTCATCCCGCCCCTCCCCATTGCTGGGCGGGGCTCCTGCCTCAGAGACGGCAGCGTCCGCAGCTGATGCCCCGCCCCCACTCGGGAGAGGAGACTCCGCGGCAACCCTTCCCCCCCAAACTCCTCCCCACCCCGTGCAGTCTGATCCCCCCAAACTCCTCCCCGCCCCGTGCAGTCTGATCCCCCCTCAAACTCCTCCCCCCCCGTGCAGTCTGATCCCCCCAAACTTCCCCTCCGCCCCGTGCACTCTGATCCTCCCCCCCGTGCAGTCTGATCCCCCCAAACTCCTCTCCCCCCGTGCAGTCTGATCCCCCCAAACTCCTCCCCGCCCCGTGCAGTCCGATCCCCCCAAACTCTTCCCCGCCCCGTGCAGTCCGATCCCCCCAAACTCTTCCCCGCCCCGTGCAGTCCGATCCCCCCAAACTCCTCTCCCCCCGTGCAGTATGATCCCCCCCAAACACCTCCCCGCCCCGTGCAGTCCGATCCCCCCCAAACACCTCCCCGCCCCGTGCAGTCTGATCCCCCTCCAAACTCCTCCCCCCCCGTGCAGTCTGATCCTCCCCCCCGTGCAGTCTGATCCCCCCCCAAACTCCTCCCCGCTCCGTGCAGTCTGATCCTCCCCCCCGTGCAGTCCGATCCCCCCCAAACTCCTCTCCCCCCGTGCAGTCCGATCCCCCCAAACTCCTCCCCCCCGTGCAATCTGATCCCCCCAAACTCCTCTCCCCCCGTGCAGTCTGATCCCCCCCAAACTCCTCCCCGCCCCATGCAGTCCGATCCCCCCAAACTCCTCCCCGCCCCGTGCAGTCCGATCCCCCCAAACTCTTCCCCGCCCCGTGCAGTCCGATCCCCCCAAACTCCTCTCCCTCCGTGCAGTCCGATCCCCCCCAAACTCCTCCCCGCCCCGGGCAGTCCGATCCCCCCCAAACTCTTCCCCGCCCCGTGCAGTCCGATCCCCCCAAACTCCTCCCCGCCCCGTGCAGTCTGATCTCCCCCCAAACTCCTCCCCGCCCCGTTCAGTCTGATCCCCCCCCAAACTCCTCCCCGCTCCGTGCAGTCTGATCCCCCCCAAACTCCTCTCCCCCCCGTGCAGTCTGATCCCCCCCACACTCCCCTCCGCCCCGTGCAGTCTGATCGCCCCCCCAAACTCCTGTCCGCCCCGTGCAGTCTGATCCCCCCCAAAGCTCCTCCCTGCCCCGTGCAGTCTGATCCCCCCCCAAACTCCTCCCCGCTCCGTGCAGTCTGATCCTCCCCCCCGTGCAGTCTGATCCCCCCAAACTCCTCCCCGCTCCGTGCAGTCTGATCCTCCCCCCCGTGCAGTCTGATCCCCCCAAACTCCTCCCCGCCCCGTGCAGTCCGATCCCCCCAAACTCTTCCCCCCCGTGCAATCTGATCCCCCCAAACTCCTCTCCCCCCGTGCAGTCTGATCCCCCCCAAACTCCTCCCCGCCCCGTGCAGTCCGATCCCCCCAAACTCTTCCCCGCCCCGTGCAGTCCAATCCCCCCCAAACTCCTCCCCCCCGTGCAATCTGATCCCCCCAAACTCCTCTCCCCCGTGCAGTCTGATCCCCCCCAAACTCCTCCCCGCCCCATGCAGTCCGATCCCCCCAAACTCTTCCCCGCCCCGTGCAGTCCGATCCCCCCAAACTCCTCTCCCTCCGTGCAGTCCGATCCCCCCAAACTCCTCCCCCCCGTGCAGTCTGATCCCCCCAAACTCCTCCCCGCCCCGTGCAGTCCGATCCCCCCGAACTCCTCTCCCCCCGTGCAGTCTGATCCCCCCCAAACTCCTCCCCGCCCCGTGCAGTCCGATCCCCCCAAACTCCTCTCCCTCCGTGCAGTCCGATCCCCCCCAAACTCCTCCCCGCCCCGTGCAGTCCGATCCCCCCAAACTCCTCCCCCCCGTGCAGTCTGATCCCCCCCCAAACTCCTCCCCGCTCCGTGCAGTCTGATCCTCCCCTCCATGCAGTCTGATCCCCCCAAACTCCTCCCCGCCCCGTGCAGTCCGATCCCCCCAAACTCTTCCCCGCCCCGTGCAGTCCGATCCCCCCAAACTCCTCTCCCTCCGTGCAGTCCGATCCCCCCCAAACTCCTCTCCCCCCGTGCAGTCCGATCCCCCCAAACTCCTCCCCCCCGTGCAGTCCGATCCCCCCAAACTCTTCCCCGCCCCGTGCAGTCCGATCCCCCCAAACTCCTCTCCCTCCGTGCAGTCCGATCCCCCCCAAACTCCTCCCCGCCCCGTGCAGTCCGATCCCCCCAAACTCCTCCCCGCCCCGTGCAGTCCGATCTCCCCCAAAACTCCTCCCCGCCCCGTGCAGTCTGATCCCCCCCCAAACTCCTCCCCGCTCCGTGCAGTCTGATCCCCCCCAAACTCCTCTCCCCCCCGTGCAGTCTGATCGCCCCCCCAAACTCCTGTCCGCCCCGTGCAGTCTGATCCCCCCCAAAGCTCCTCCCTGCCCCGTGCAGTCTGATCCCCCCCCAAACTCCTCCCCGCTCCGTGCAGTCTGATCCTCCCCCCGTGCAGTCTGATCCCCCCAAACTCCTCCCCGCTCCGTGCAGTCTGATCCCCCCCAAACTCCTCTCCCCCCGTGCAGTCTGATCCCCCCAAACTCCTCTCCCCCCGTGCAGTCTGATCCCCCCCACACTCCCCTCCGCCCCGTGCAGTCTGATCGCTCCCCAAAACTCCTGTCCGCCCCGTGCAGTCTGATCCCCCCCAAACTCCTCCCCGCCCCATGCAGTCTGATCCCCCCAAACTCCTCACCCCCGTGCAGTCTGATCCCCCCCTAAACTCCTCCTCGCCCCGTGCAGTCTGATCCCCCCCAAACTGCTCCCCGCCCCGTGCAGTCTGATCCCCCCCCAAACTCCTCCTCGCCCCGTGCAGTCTGATCCCCCCCAAACTCCTCCCCCCGTGCAGTCTGATCTCCTACCCCCCACGAAACTCCTCTCCGCCCCCTGCAGTCTGATCCCCTACCCCCCTAACTCCTCTCCGCGCCATGCAGTCTGATCCCCCCTCACCAAACTCCTCCCCGCCCCGTGCAGTCTGCTTCCCCCCAAACTCCTCTCCGCCCCATGCAGTATGATCCCCCCTCACCAAACTCCTCCCCGCCCCGTGCAGCCCCTAAGTTTGCCCCCCAATTCTCAGCCACTCCCCCCCTCTCCCCACACGCCCCCCACCCAGGACGCTCTCGGCCTCTGCAGGAGGCACAGCCGGGCACTGGGCAGCACTGCGGGCAGCCAGGGCCAGAGCATCGCCCCCCGCCGAACTGCCCCCCCCCGGGCACAGGGGGGATTCAGCGGGCACCCGGCCCCGCCCCCAGGCAGCGAGCAGCGCGGGGAGCAGGGCTCAGGCCGCCCCGCCCCCCCGCGTGCGGGACACGTTCTGTGCGTGCCCCGCCCGCGGGAACCACCCCTCGAGGGCGCGCGGCTCCCCGGCGGGGGGAGGGGGCACGTGACACTCCCGCGCCCCGGTGGCCCGCAGCCCCCCCTCCCCGAGACACTCACGTGACTGGAGCCCGGGTCAGCTCCCGCGCCCCAAAGGGGGGGCCACAGCCCCGTTCCCCCGGCACCACGTGGGGGGGGGGTCACAGGGGCGCTGCTCCCCGGGGAGGCTGCAGCGCCGGGGGGGGGGGCAGAAATCGCCCCCCCACCTCCGCCAGGGGCCGCCCCGCCGATGTCCAGCCTGGGGCCCGGAGAGAAGCAGGCGGGGGGGGGCTCCACGTCACTGCCAGCTCCCGCCCCGCCCCCCAGGCTCCGCCCCTCAGCGCCCCCCGCAGCGTTTTCCCGCCCGCCTCGTCAGCGCGAGCGTCCCGGGAGTTTCCCGCCCAGCCAGCGCCGCCCGCGCCTGCGCTCTCCCGCGCCCTGTCCCCTCCTGCCCCCCCAGTGCCAAGGCCCCCCCCGGCCCCTCCCACTCCCTCCTGCCCCCCCAGTGCCGAGCACCCCCCCGGCCCCTCACCCCCTCCTGCCCCCCCAGTGCCAAGCGCCCCCCCCGGCCCCTCACACCCAGCCTGCTCCTACACCTCACCCCTGTCCAGACACCCCACCCCCAGCCCGCTCCCCCACCTTCCCTCGCGCCCCCTCCTCCCCCGGGCCAGACACCAACAAGGGGCGGGCTGGGGGCGGGGAGCTTCGCACTCGGACCCAGGATTCGCTCGCGCCCCCGCGCGCTCCTCGGACCTTCCTGTCATGGCGGCGCCGGCCGCCCAGTCAGACAACGCCCCCCTGCGGCAGCCCATTGGCCGAACCAGAGGCAGGATCCCCTTTGCTGACAGCCCATTGGGCGACGCTCTCCTCCGCCAAGGCTGTCTTCCGAAAGCCCATTGGCTGGCACACAGCCAGGAACCACCCCTAAGTCACAGACAATTCGAGGACAGAGCAGTCCATTAAGATCCACCCCGGACAGCCTATTGGTCGAGAGCAGTGGCAGGTTAGTCCCCCTAGTCACACCGCATTCGCAGACAGAGCTGTCCGTTAAGATGCAGCCGGGTCAGCCTATTGGGTGCCTCTGATTCAGAACACGCCCCTTAGTCACAGCCCATTCGCGGACAGAAGAGTCTGTTATAATCCACCCCGGACAACCTATTGGCCGCCAGCAGCCCCAGAACACGCCTTGAGTCACCGCCCATTGGCGCACGGAGCAGTCCGTTAAGAGTCACCTCGGACAGCCTCAGATTGGGCGCCACAGATTCCGAACACGCCCTTTACTCTCAGCCCATTCGCGGACAGAACAGTCTGTTACGATCAGTCTGGGACAGTCTCTCGGCCAGCCTTAGTGTAGGGAGAACATAGTCAAGTATGAAACAGGATTCCCCAAGTGGAAGTGACGCCCCAGAATTTGTTCCCCACAACTAAAAGTCTAAGGAGGAGAAGTTTGTTAAGTAGAAGAAGCATAGAAGTGTTTAGATTTATTCTTGTGAAAGTGTTTAGATTTAGTGTTATCAAGCTTGAGAAGTGTTTAGATTTATAATTATTATTATTATTATTATTTGTTAGGATTGTTTAATTATAAATCTAAACATTTTTGCCCCTCTAGAATATAATTGGTTAGGAATGTAATATTAGGTCATGTAACTTCAAACTGTTAAAAATATACTACTATGTAGCCAGAAACAGCTCCCCTCGCTGTGCGCCAGGGCACGCTCAAACTTACTGTTACACAATTGACAACCGTTCTCTTCAAAGCATTGTGAAGCACTTAACCCTAATCGCAAAGTGAAGCATTGTAACTATAACAGTAACTAACTCAGCGCTCAGAGAGAGAATGTTTTAAGAAATGCCACCCAGAAACTTTTGTAACTTTTTGTAACTACAACTCTTGTATTATTATGCAAAATACTGTATGGGAAACATTAATTAGGGAATGTACATAAGAGAGAGAGTGCTTGGACGATGAATGAATGGTTGTGAGAGGTGCCAGCCTGAGAATGCAGCAACAAAGGGCTGAAGAAGGCGTCAGGTGCCAGTGCAATTGGCTCCCCGTAGCCGTTTCTAACACACACATGAGCCGCTCTGATTTGGCTTCTAACACTTTTAGCTGCTCGGTTCTGCAAGCGCGGAGAGGAAGCCGCGTCCGATAGATGGAGGTTCTCCGCGACACATTTGGCAGCCTGGACCCCCTGCCTCTGGTCCAAAGAGTCTCAACCAACCCCCGACCCCATGACCCTTGTTCTCAGTGATTCCGCCAGCTGCTTGGTGCCTTTAGTACCCGGCCCCGCTTGCAAAGTCCCCCCCCCAGCAGCATGACCCGAGAGCGAAACAAGAGACCCCCCCCCCAGCAGCAAAACCCGAGAGCAGCGCGAAAGAACCCCCCCGGCATTGCGACCCGAGGGCGGCGCCAGAGACCCCCCCCAGCAGCAAGTCCCGAGGGCGGCGCCAGAGACCCTCCCCAGCAGCGTGACCCGAGAGCGAAGCCAGAGACCTCCCCCAGCAGAGTGACCCGAAAACGGTGCCAGAGACCCCCCCCAGCAGCAAGACCCGAGAGCGGCACCACAGACCCGCCCCCAGCAGTGCGACCCAAGAGTGGCGCCAGAGACCCTCCCCCCAGCAGCATCACCAGAGAACGGCGACAGAGATCTCCCCCCCCCCCCAGCAGCACAACCTGAGATGGGAGCCAGAGGCCCCCCCCAGCAGCATCACCCGAGAGTGGCGCCAGAGACCCCCCCCAGCAGCATGAGATGAAAGTGGCGACAGAGACCCCACCCCCAAGGAGCGCGACCCGAGACCGGCGCCGGAGACCCCCCCAGAAGCATTACCCGAGAGTGGAGACAGAAACCCCACCCCCAGCACCGCTACCGGAGAGCGGCGCCAGAGACCTCCCCGAACAGCATCACCCGAGAGCGGCCCCAGACACCCACCCAGCAGCAAAACCCGAGAGAGGTGCCAGAGACCCCCCGCAGCAGCATCACCTGATAGCGGGGCCAGTGACACCCCCCGTCTGCAGCATGACCGGAGGGAGGCTCCAGAGACCACCCCCAGTAGTGCGACCCGAGAGCGGCGCCAGAGACCTCCCCCCAGCAGCGCGACCCGAGAGTGGAGACAGAGACCCCACCCCCAGCACCACTACCGAGAGCGGCACCAGAGACCCCCCCCAACAGCGCGACCCGAAAGCGGTAACAGAGACCCCCCCCCAGCAGCACGACCGGAGAGCGAAGCCAGAGACCCCCCCAGCAGCATGATCCCAAGGAGGCGCCAGAGACCCCCCCCAGTAGCGCGACTCGAGAGCGGCACCAGAGATTCCCCGCAGCAGCATAACCCGAGAGAGGCGCCAGACTCCCTCCCAGCAGCACGACCTGAGAGTGGCCCCAAAGACCCCTCCCCCCCAGCAGCGAGACCCGAGAGCAGCGCTAGAGACACCCCCAAGCTGCACGACCCGAGAGCGGCACCAGAATCCCTCCCTGCAGCGAGATCCGAGAGCGGCGTGACTGAAGAGACCTCTCACTCACTAAGGTCTGTGGCTGTGGGAATTCTATCCTTTAGCCCTTCCCCCCCGCCCCTCGCCTATGTATAGGGCCCTCTACAAGAACACTGAGTCAGTCAGCCATGACGCGCCACCGCTCTCCCTTGCGCGACTAGCGTACCTGCAGAATTCCCGTTGGCTCCTGAGCCCTTAACCCGTGGAGATGCTCACCTGGAATGCCTGCACGTGAGCTATACAAGGACACGGCAGAAGCAGAGCAAGGACAAAGACACAGACAGAAACAGACAGACAGAACGTATTGGCCAATACGAGAGAGCAACAAGAGAGAAACACATGAGAGGCAGACGGAAACCTTACCGCCTTGCGTCTTCCTCCTCGAGCCAAGCGTCTGCTGAGAAGGACACCGTGTTCCAGAGAAATCAGCACTCCTGACAAACGGAAGCCCTGTTTCTCCCACTACCAAGGAATCACCTCGCGAACCTCCGCTCGGACTCGCTGTCTAAGCAAACCTGACTTCCCTTCCTAGACCCGAGTGCGCCGTAAGCCGAGAGATTTCCAAACCCGACACTTATCTCCCTGTCAGCGATGGCTGCTCCGCTCCCAGCCGGACGGTTCTCGCCTCGCTTCGACCAAGCTCCCGAGCTCGCTGTTCTCGTTTCCGTTCCATCCCCAGACGGGAGGACACCGGGAGGGTTGACTTCTTATCGCTCACTACCGAACACAGCAGAGGGGAAAAAACAAACAAACAACTTAGCTTTTCAGTCCGCAAGGACGCGGCATCGCTTCTCCTCCCACCATCGCACCGCTGCCTCCCACCATCGGCCACCCCCTCCCGCTGCCACTCCAGGAACGCGGAGAGAACGGAGGCCTTGAATATCTATCCACGCTCTGTTGAACTGCCTATGCCCCTTCACCAGTCCCCAAGCCACCAGGCTCCGTGACCCAGCAGGAAGCTCTCTGCCTCAGAAGAAACATACTGCCAGGACGCTTAAAGATTTCAAAGCACGCACCTCTTACTCACACAGAGCCATGGGAAGGCCGAACGCTGAGGACCCTTCACATGTTCCGAGAATCACGTCCAGGCAGCTCAAGTACATCTCGGACGATTTATTCTCCGCCCACGGCCACGCACTGATTCCTCTGCAAGGGTGGCCAAAAAAGCCCAGCGTTAGCTCTCACTCACTAAAGTCTGTGGCTGTGGGAATTCTATCCTTTAGCCCTTTCCCCCCCTCTCGCCTATGTATCGGGTCCTCTACAAGAACACCGAGTCATTCAGCCATGACGCACCACCGCTCTCCCTTGCGCGACTTGCGAACCTGCTGAATTCCCGTTGGCTCCTGAGCCCTTAACCCTTGGAGATGCTCACCTGGAATGCCTGCAAGTGTGCTGTACAAGGACACGGCAGAAGCAGAGCAAGGACAAAGACACAGACAGAAACAGACAGACAGGACGTATTGGCCAATACGAGAGAGCAACAAGAGAGAAACACATGCGAGGCAGCCAGAAACCTTACCACCTTGCGTCTTCCTCCTCGAGCCAAGCGTCTGCTGAGAAGGACACCGTGTTCCAGAGAAACCAGCACCCCTGACAAACGGGAGCCCTGTTTCTCCCACTACCAAGTAAGCACCTCGGGAACCTCCGCTCGGACTCGCTGTCTAAGCAAACGTGACTTCCCTTCCTAGACCCGAGTGGGCCGTAAGCCGAGAGATTTCCAGACCCGACACTTATCTCCCGGTCAGCGATGGCTGCTCCGCTCCCAGCAGGACGGTTCTCGCCTCGCTTCGACCAAGCTCCCAAGCTCGCCGTTCTCTTTTCCGTTCCATCCCCAGACGGGAGGACACCGGGAGGGTTGACTTCTTATCGCTCGCTACCGAACACAGCTGAGGGGAAAAAACAAACAAACAACTTAGCTTTTCAGTCCGCAAGGACGCGGCATCGCTTCTCCTCCCACCATCGGCCACCCCCTCCCGCTGCCACTCCAGGAACTCGGAGAGAACGGAGGCCTTGAATATCTATCCACGCACTGTTGAACCGCCTACTGCCCCTTCACCAGTCCCCAAGCCACCAGGCTCCGTGCCCCAGCAGGAAGCTCTCTGCCTCAGAAGAAACATACTGCCAGGACGCTTGAAGATTTCAAAGCACGCACCTCTTACTCACACAGAGCCATGGGAAGGCCGAACGCTGAGGACCCTTCACGTGTTCCGAGAATCACGTCCAGGCAGCTCAAGTCCATCTCGGACGGTATCTTCTCAGCCCACTGCCCAGCCAGTTTCCCAGCTGTTACCCAGTCTGGAGCCAGCAAAGCCCTCGGGCAGGAGTGACAGCAAAGGGCTAGGACCCAGAAGCCGTGTCCAGGGGTCAGTCTGGAGTGCTGTACAAAGCCCAGGACCATCCACATATCCTGTGTGGTGCAACCTGCTGAGTGGAGACAAAGGCTCAGGGCTGCTCTCATACCCTGATCAGACACTTTACTGAATGTGGTGCAGGGAAAAGGTGGACTGATGGCTCCCATGAATGGGCGTGCAGACTGGAGTGAGGAAGGGCCCCGGGATAAGAATATGGATGGGGGTGCAGGCTGGGGGGAGGAAGGGCCCCGGGATAAGCATATGGACGGGGGTGCAGGCTGGGGAGAGGAAGGGCCCCGGGATAAGAGTATGGACGGGGTGCAGGCTGGGGTGAGGAAGCAGGAGGGGAGGGGGCTGCGCGGAGCCTGGAGTGCGGGATGAGGGGGCCATGGGCAGGAGGGGAGAGGGCTGTGCGGAGCCTGGAGTGCGGGATGAGGGGGCCGGGGGCAGGAGGGGAGAGGGCTGTGCGGAGCCTGGAGTGCGGGATGAGGGGGCCATGGGCAGGAGGGGAGAGGGCTGCGCGGAGCCTGGTGTGTGGGATGAGGGGGCCGGGGGCAGGAGGGGAGAGGGCTGCGCGGAGCCTGGAAATAACGAGCTTCTTACTTTGCCTGCTGTCAAAGGGCAAGACTGGGGCCACGTGGCGTGCGGAGCAGGGACAGCAGCTGGGGGCGATGGAATTACACGTGCATTACCCGCAATGACCACCGAGCGGCACTGTGGAGGCGCTTCGGAATTACACGTGCATTACCCGCAATGACCACCGAGCGGCACTGTGGAGGCGCTACGGAATTACACGTGCATTACCCGCAATGACCACCGAGCGGCACTGTGGAGGCGCTACGGAATTACACGTGCATTACCCGCAATGACCACCGAGCGGCACTGTGGAGGCGCTACGGAATTACACGTGCATTACCCGCAATGACCACCGAGCGGCACTGTGGAGGCGCTACGGAATTACACGTGCATTACCGCCGGTGACTACCGAGCGGCACTGTTGCTCTGCTAAGGGCCGTTATTTCCGAATAAAAAAGATTGTTCTTAGGGTAGAAATGCCCCATTCCGAACTAAGAACACGCTGGGCGGGGCTATGCCGGGGGGCGGGGCTATGATAGGGGCGGGGCGCGCTGCGACGTGCCCCGGGAGGCCGCACTATGAGAACTACAAGTCCCAGGATGCGTCGCTAACACTTGGAGTGACACGAGCGCGGGACCAACCGCGTCGCTCCCTGGTCAATGCCCCGTTGTGATGTCACTTCCGCTGCACCCGCCCAACCGAACAGCGCCAGGCCTGCCCTGGCCCTGCAATGGCCGATGGGAGCTGCGGACAGGGGCACTCAGTTTCCCACAAGCCACTGCGGCTACTTTCCCTACTCCCCCTCATCCCGCCCCTCCCCATTGCTGGGCGGGGCTCCTGCCTCAGAGACGGCAGCGTCCGCAGCTGATGCCCCGCCCCCACTCGGGAGAGGAGACTCCGCGGCAACCCTTCCCCCCCAAACTCCTCCCCACCCCGTGCAGTCTGATCCCCCCAAACTCCTCCCCGCCCCGTGCAGTCTGATCCCCCCTCAAACTCCTCCCCCCCCGTGCAGTCTGATCCCCCCAAACTTCCCCTCCGCCCCGTGCACTCTGATCCTCCCCCCCGTGCAGTCTGATCCCCCCAAACTCCTCTCCCCCCGTGCAGTCTGATCCCCCCAAACTCCTCCCCGCCCCGTGCAGTCCGATCCCCCCAAACTCTTCCCCGCCCCGTGCAGTCCGATCCCCCCAAACTCTTCCCCGCCCCGTGCAGTCCGATCCCCCCAAACTCCTCTCCCCCCGTGCAGTATGATCCCCCCCAAACACCTCCCCGCCCCGTGCAGTCCGATCCCCCCCAAACACCTCCCCGCCCCGTGCAGTCTGATCCCCCTCCAAACTCCTCCCCCCCCGTGCAGTCTGATCCTCCCCCCCGTGCAGTCTGATCCCCCCCCAAACTCCTCCCCGCTCCGTGCAGTCTGATCCTCCCCCCCGTGCAGTCCGATCCCCCCCAAACTCCTCTCCCCCCGTGCAGTCCGATCCCCCCAAACTCCTCCCCCCCGTGCAATCTGATCCCCCCAAACTCCTCTCCCCCCGTGCAGTCTGATCCCCCCCAAACTCCTCCCCGCCCCATGCAGTCCGATCCCCCCAAACTCCTCCCCGCCCCGTGCAGTCCGATCCCCCCAAACTCTTCCCCGCCCCGTGCAGTCCGATCCCCCCAAACTCCTCTCCCTCCGTGCAGTCCGATCCCCCCCAAACTCCTCCCCGCCCCGTGCAGTCCGATCCCCCCAAACTCCTCCCCCCCGTGCAGTCTGATCCCCCCCCAAACTCCTCCCCGCTCCGTGCAGTCTGATCCTCCCCTCCATGCAGTCTGATCCCCCCAAACTCCTCCCCGCCCCGTGCAGTCCGATCCCCCCAAACTCTTCCCCCCCGTGCAGTCCGATCCCCCCAAACTCCTCTCCCTCCGTGCAGTCCGATCCCCCCCAAACTCCTCTCCCCCCGTGCAGTCTGATCCCCCCAAACTCCTCCCCCACGTGCAGTCCGATCCCCCCAAACTCTTCCCCGCCCCGTGCAGTCCGATCCCCCCAAACTCCTCTCCCTCCGTGCAGTCCGATCCCCCCCAAACTCCTCCCCGCCCCGTGCAGTCCGATCCCCCCCAAACTCTTCCCCGCCCCGTGCAGTCCGATCCCCCCAAACTCCTCCCCGCCCCGTGCAGTCCGATCTCCCCCAAAACTCCTCCCCGCCCCGTGCAGTCTGATCCCCCCCCAAACTCCTCCCCGCTCCGTGCAGTCTGATCCCCCCCAAACTCCTCTCCCCCCCGTGCAGTCTGATCCCCCCCACAGTCCCCTCCGCCCCGTGCAGTCTGATCGCCCCCCCAAACTCCTGTCCGCCCCGTGCAGTCTGATCCCCCCCAAAGCTCCTCCCCGCCCCGTGCAGTCTGATCCTCCCCCCCGTGCAGTCTGATCCCCCCAAACTCCTCCCCGCTCCGTGCAGTCTGATCCCCCCCAAACTCCTCTCCCCCCGTGCAGTCTGATCCCCCCAAACTCCTCTCCCCCCCGTGCAGTCTGATCCCCCCCAAACTCCCCTCCGCCCCGTGCAGTCTGATCCCCCCAAAACTCCTCCCCGCCCCGTGCAGTCTGATCCCCCCCAAACTCCTCCCCGCCCCATGCAGTCTGATCCCCCCAAACTCCTCCCCCCGTGCAGTCTGATCCCCCCCTAAACTCCTCCCCGCCCCGTGCAGTCTGATCCCCCCCAAACTCCTCCCCGCCCCGTGCAGTCTGATCCCCCCCCAACTCCTCCCCGCTCCGTGCAGTCTGATCCCCCCCAAACTCCTCTCCCCCCCGTGCAGTCTGATCCCCCCCACAGTCCCCTCCGCCCCGTGCAGTCTGATCGCCCCCCCAAACTCCTGTCCGCCCCGTGCAGTCTGATCCCCCCCAAAGCTCCTCCCCGCCCCGTGCAGTCTGATCCTCCCCCCCGTGCAGTCTGATCCCCCCAAACTCCTCCCCGCTCCGTGCAGTCTGATCCCCCCCAAACTCCTCTCCCCCCGTGCAGTCTGATCCCCCCAAACTCCTCTCCCCCCCGTGCAGTCTGATCCCCCCCACACTCCCCTCCGCCCCGTGCAGTCTGATCGCCCCCCAAAACTCCTCCCCGCCCCGTGCAGTCTGATCCCCCCCAAACTCCTCCCCGCCCCATGCAGTCTGATCCCCCCAAACTCCTCCCCCCGTGCAGTCTGATCCCCCCCTAAACTCCTCCTCGCCCCGTGCAGTCTGATCCCCCCCAAACTCCTCCCCGCCCCGTGCAGTCTGATCCCCCCCCAACTCCTCCCCGCCCCGTGCAGTCTGATCCCCCCCAAACTCCTCCCCGCCCCGTGCAGTCTGATCGCTCCCCAAAACTCCTGTCCGCCCCGTGCAGTCTGATCCCCCCCAAACTCCTCCCCGCCCCATGCAGTCTGATCCCCCCAAACTCCTCACCCCCGTGCAGTCTGATCCCCCCCTAAACTCCTCCTCGCCCCGTGCAGTCTGATCCCCCCCAAACTGCTCCCCGCCCCGTGCAGTCTGATCCCCCCCCAAACTCCTCCTCGCCCCGTGCAGTCTGATCCCCCCCAAACTCCTCCCCCCGTGCAGTCTGATCTCCTACCCCCCACGAAACTCCTCTCCGCCCCCTGCAGTCTGATCCCCTACCCCCCTAACTCCTCTCCGCGCCATGCAGTCTGATCCCCCCTCACCAAACTCCTCCCCGCCCCGTGCAGTCTGCTTCCCCCCAAACTCCTCTCCGCCCCATGCAGTATGATTCCCCTTCACCAAACTCCTCTCCGCCCCATGCAGTATGATCCCCCCTCACCAAACTCCTCCCCGCCCCGTGCAGTCTGCTTCCCCCCAAACTCCTCTCCGCTCCATGCAGTCTGATCCCCCACCACCCCCAAACTCCTCTCCGCCCCGTGCAGTCTGCTCCCCCCAACACCAAATTTCCCAGCCGGCTTGTGCAGGGACTGGCAGCGGGACAGGCTGATGCTGCTGTTGCCTTCGAAAGTGCAGCGGGGAGCGTGAGGCGGGTGGGTGGGGAGGGGGGCGGCTGCCTCTGCTGCGTCCCGTTCACAAGCCCAGAGGGGCCGCGCGAGGATTTTCCGGAGACCCCGAGGAGTTTTCTGCCGCTCACTTCTGTGTCCCAGCTGAGTTCCTGCCAGTCAGTGGCCCCGCCCCTGCCATTAATGACGGAGCCTGGGACCCGTCTGTGTGCCACACAAACCCACGTGTCACTCGCCCGGGAGCCGATAGAACGTGCCCCGCGTTCCGTCATTTGCATGCACCGCGCCAGGGCAATGACGTCACTAGCAGTGCGCTGCTGTTCGTAGCCGGCAGTGGCAGCTTCGCACCGAGCCGGGCCACGAGGCAGCGGGCGCAGCGCTGGGGGCGGAGCTACAGGGGAGCGGCCCGGCCGGGCGGGGTGCACACTGGGGCGCCCAAGGGCTGAGATCCGGGCGGGGCAGCGTCACGCTCTGACCTCCCTGCCGCCTCCCGCCGCCGCTCCCTTGGGGCCGGGTGGCGCGGACCGGAAGCCGCTGCACTGCCCGGATTTCCTGGGGAACACGCTCCCTGTGACGTCAGGACCTGCCACAGAGGCAGGGCGCCACCCCGGCCAAGCAAGGAGCAGAGCTAGGGTTGCCAGATGGTTTCACCAAAAATACCAGGCACGCCTGACATGACATCACAATCTGCATTCCATCTGATTTAGAAAATACCCGACATTTATCAGAGGAGTAGCCGCGTTAGTCTGAATCTGCAAAAGCAGCGAGGAGCCCTGTGGCACAGAACTCCTTGCCGCTTTCGCGGACATTGAGAAAATATAAATTTGTTTCCCGAAGAAAAAGCTGAAAGCCTGGACCGTCCAGTTCAAAACCGGACACCTGGCAACCATAAGCAGAGTGGTGCCTTGTCGGAGCGGTTCCAGCCTCCGCTCTGCTGTCCTTCCTCTGCCCCACGTACCACGGGAGCTGGTGGCCTACGCTGGCTGCACCGCCGCAGGAAACCTCCAACCCCAGTCGCTGTCCCAGCCAGGCACCCCGTGTCTGAACCCGTCCCGCCTGGCCCCGTGTCTCCTGCCTACCACCCGCTGACCTGGCACCAGCTGAGCGCTCGTACCTGGGCACCTTCCGGTCACGGTTCCCAGTCGGTTGCTGTCAGGCTGTGGACCGAGCAAACGTCACTTCCGGTCCGTGGGACTGAACGCACGTGGCGCCGGCATGATGCGAGGCCGCTCCTTGTTGCCCCACGTCGGATACAAAAGGAGCAGCTACCGCGCGGCAGTTAGAGCCTCGTGCTGAAACGCGCTGCAGCAGTGCTACTCTTCCCTGCCCCTCTCATCCCAGTTGCATGCTCCAGATGGGAGGGGAGGGGTGTCGCTTTCCAGGAGCTACTGCTGCCAGGGCACCGTCTGACTGGCACACGTCAGACGCACACGCCCGTACCACAGCCACTCACCCTGCCAAATGCTCACACGCAGGGATGCGTGTACACACTCACAAACGCGAATTAACAGATTAACACGCCTGGGCGCCCACTCATGCCCTCGCTCAGATGCCCACACACGCATCTGCTCAATCTGCCCGCACGCAGGCATGTGCACACACACGCAAATGGACACTTGCGGACGCACACACTTGCACTCATACTTACGTGCGCACGCATGCACACCGACTAACAGTCGCCTAGAAGGACTCACCAATAATATTAAACTCAAAAGCCAAAGATTAGATCAATTAGGAGACAACTATTCCCACGAGGCCCTAATCCATGGCTGGGGCTCCTCGGTGCTGCTGGAGACCAAGTCTTTATTTCAATCCCAGTTTTGCCAACTCTCCGCATGCGTGACGCTAGGTCAATTGGCAGCCTACTCACTTAGTTTTCCGTATGATCCTAGACACGTTAAGTATCGCCAGCCAGGAGATTCGGGGGGCGGCGGGGCGGGGGGATTAATGACATTTTTAAAAATACAAAAATCGGTGTTCAGTTTCTGTTGTAGATAAACCTATGTACTTCATATGACTTGACACTGTGCCTCTCCATATAACCTTGTAACTTTGTATTAATCCATATGACCTTGTCACTTTGTATTAGAACCTGAATCCATATAACCTTGTAACTTAGTTTTCTACATAGGGTTCTAATACAGAGTATATAGTTAAAGAGGTAAAAATGTCATTTGCTAGGAGTAGAATAAGATCTTTCCCCCACTCTCTCCCCCCACTCTGTAATCAATTGCCCAGTTGAATGAACGAGGTGTGAATGAGTAACACTTGGGAGCCAAGCACCTCCAGAGAGCTACACCAGTTGAAAAGGGGGTAGAAGCCAGACCCAAGGTGTCAAGAGGGCTCAAGAAAGAAGAGCAGACATATTGAAGGCCTTGGGGATTAGAAGCAAGCACCTTCTTTGGAAAACACCCTCTCTTAACAGACAGCACCCACAAAGGGACCAAAGGACACAGACCCAGATTTTGAATCTGGGATATATTTGCATAAGAGGGAAGCTGCTATAAAAGTGAGTTGTCTTGCAGAGGACTCCGGGTCTCATCTTGTCACCATCGGAGCATCGATCCGGATCAGCAGAAGCCCGGCTCCACCCCTCCCCCATCTAACTCACCTGGCCAGTGAAGTTAAGGGGAGCAACAAGTTGGTAACAACAGCAAGACGGAGTGTGCTTGTGCACGTGTGTGTGTGTGTGTGTGTGTGTGTGTGTGAGAGTGAGTGCGTGAGTGACACAGAATAATCAATACTTATCATATGCATGTGGTAAATAAATAAATAATTTCTATATATATATAATGTGTGTGTGTGTGATCAATAAATGTGGCGTGTTGCCTTATCCCTCTGAAAAAGATCCCGAGTACTTCTTTTAAGTACAACACTGTGACTTTTGTACTTCGTATTTTCAAGTTCTTCCACCACGAGCCAGAGGGCCTTTTCTCAGGGACCCGTACCACGCTCGCAAACGTCTGTGCGGCCCTCCCTCGATACTTACCTTGAGCCAATTGCTATTTGCTCTTCTTCCATAGATCGCTGTCTGGTTTCCATCTGCCGGCAGGGTCTCGGGGGGGGTGGCTCCTTTCGGTCTCTGCCACCACATGGCCAGCCTCTCATCTCCTCCAAGTCTACAGGGACCGAAAAAGAGACAGAGAACGGTTAGGAGCTAGGCCACCCTAGATGTGTGGAAAGGACAGACACGTGCGTCACCTGGCTGCTGCTCACTGGAGCCCAGTGTTGCCTCTAACATTTCCCCTCCAGGAGCGGAGTGAGTTTTGTCTCGTGCTCCAAGATCGAGGTCACGTGCCCTTCTTCGGATGCCTGCCACCCAGGCGAAGACATGTCTCGTCTGTGTTTTTAAAACGTTCTGGAAGAAAGAGTACTAACACAAGGGAGAATTAACAAGGTCATTTAAACTGTAAATATTTGTTTGATATGAAGTCAAATAAAAGGAAAATTAATACTGCAACATTTTCAGTGGCCAACCTCCTCTCCTCTCCTCTCCTCTCCCCTCCCCTCCCCTGCCCCCTCCAGCTGGCCTAGATGATCTCTCCGGGTCCCTTATGGTAAAGCCCGCCCCGGGACCCTGTGCTGAGGTGACAAGTTCTTCACAAGATACTGGGTATGTAAACTTTTTACGGAAAAGCGTCCGTGGCCAATCTAGTCGCGCTTTTCTGCAAAAAAGCCCCAATCGCCATTTTCGCCATCGGGGCTTTTTTGCGGAAAAGAACTCTCTGCTGTCTACACTGGCCCTTTTGCGCAGAAGTCTTTCGGAAAAAGACTTTTGCCCGAACGGGAGCAGCATAGTATTCCCGCAGAAGCACTGACAATCTTACATGAGATCGTCAGTGCTTTTGCGGAAATTCAAGCGGCCAGTGTAGACAGCTGGCAAGTTTTTCCGCAAAAGCAGATGATTAGCACACTTTCCTAGTTGAAAATCCAAGGAGAAGAAAGGGGAGAATTGCAAATCAAGACTCTCTTAAGGTGTCTGAAAGCTACTTTGGTCTGGGCCGGTACTCAGTGGTACCAAGGCAGACTTTTCTGTGGCTCGGTTGTCTAATGCCACACTAGAACAAGTCTACCACACCGAACGAAAGAGCAGACAATTACATGAAAGGGAAAAAAGGTGGCTTGGCAGAGAATTTGCTTCCGGACAAAAACAAGAGACTGCGGTGGTTAAAGAAGAACGGGAGGCATACCTGTGCATAAACCAATTCACCAGAAACCTTCTGAACAACCAGTTCAGTCACATGTCCTTACAGGGACAAGCACCTTAATGACGGTAGCCCTGACATTTTATTTTGCAGACGATTCTACTTGTGGAAGGGCTGCTGGAGTGAAACTTGAGGCCCAAGCAGGAGGAAAGTTTGATTTTCTAGTACCAAATAGAAAAACAATAATAGAACAAAAAGGCTAAAAGATGCCTAAGGGCGGAGATAGGGTCCAGAATGACTTAGACAAATTGGAGGACTGGGCCACAAGAAATCTGATGAGGTTCAACAAGGACAAGTGTAGAGTCCTGCACTTGGGATGGAAGAATCCCAAGCATAGTTACAAGCTGGGGACCAACCGGTTAAGTAGTAGTTCTGCAGACAGGACCTGGGGGTTACAGTGGATGAGAAGCTGGAGATGAGTCAACAGTGTGCCCTTGTAGCCAAGAAGGCTAATGGCATATTAGGTTGCATTAAGAGGAGCATTGCCAGTAGATCCAGAGATGTCATTATTCCCCTTTATTCGGCTTTGGTGAGGCCACATCTGGAGTACTGTGTCCAGTTCTGGGCCCCCCACTACAGAAGGGATGTGGACACATTGGAGAGGGTCCAGCAGAGGACAACCAAAATGATTAGGGGGCTGGAGCAATTGCTCTATGAAGAGGCTGAGGGATTTAGGTTTCTTTAGTCTGAAGAGGAGACCATGAGGGGGGATTTTATAGTAGCCTTCAACTTCCTTATAAGGACACAGGAACGCAAGGTAACCTGTTCTCCCAACTCTCGCTTTCAGACGGGGTGGGGAACCTTATTGGGGGGGCGGAAGGCACACACTAGTAGGGTTGCCAGATGGTTTCAGCAAAAAAAAAAAAAAAAAAAAAAGGCGCCAGGAAAATTTTTGTTGAGGGAAAGAAGCCAACCAAACAAAAAAACCCCACCAGGAACATTTTTGTTGAGCAAAATCCAGTTGTGACCCCTTTAATTAGTCAGCCAATCTCCCCGCCCCGGCTTATTTCTGCTGGGCACAGAGGAAAAGCAGAAAATACTGGACATTTTGTATGTCCGGTATTTTCTAAATTTATTTACCGGACAAAAAGTGCAACTACCGGGCTGTCTGGCTCAGTGCTAGACACCTGGCAACCCTACACACAAGTGTGAAGAAAAAAAAAATCCCAAACCCCACCATCCGCATTAACACATGCCCCAACTGAGAAGGAGGAAGAGGCTTCCCACATTCCCCTCGCACACCGGAGCTTGTGAGGAGGGGGGGGCGGGGCGGGGCAGGCTAGCAGAATTTGTCTGCTCCAATCTGGCCACCCAGAGAAATAAAAAAGCAAATTGAAAGAGCCAGACGAATACCTAGAAACCATCTACTTCAAGACAGACCCAAGAAAACCAACAATAGAACACCACTTGTCATCACCTACAACCCCCAACTTAAACCTGTCCAACACATTATCAATAAACTACAGCCTATATTGGAACAGGATACCATACTCAAAGAGGCTCTGGGAGACAGACCCATAGTCTCCTATAGACAACCACCTAACCTCAAGATCATTCTTACCAACCACCACAGGACATACCACACTAATATCAACCCTGGTACCTTCCCTTGCAACAAACCCCGTTGCCAGCTTTGTCCACATATTCATTCTGCTGATACCATTATTGGACCCAACCAAGTGAGTTATAAGATCAAGAACACATATTCCTGCGCATCCAGAAATATAATCTATGCTATCGTGTGCCGAAAGTGTCCGTCTGCTATGTACATTGGACAAACATCTCAGACACTTCGCCAAAGGATTAATGCCCACAAAACAGATATCAGACAAGATCACAAAGAGAAAACAGTTTCTTGCCATTTTAACCAGAAAGGACACTCTCTCAATGACTTAACCACCTGCATTCTGCTACAAAGACCTTTTACATCTGCACTTGAAAGGGAATCCTCTGAACTGTCATTCATGTTAAAATTCGACACTTTCCAACAAGGACTTAGTTCAAATGTTTGTTATCTCACCCATTACCAAGATAGTTTCCCCAATTATCACCTCTAATACCATTAACTCACAAACATCCCACTCTCCCTACCTCTAATATCATCAATTCACAGACACTTACCTTCCTTCCCCTTCCCCCCCACCGCATCCCCCTCCTGTTCTGCAATGTGATTTGTCCTTTTCATATTTGTTCTTTTTTTTAATTGTATCCTTTGGTATATATGGTTGTGACTACTTTCTTCCACTATTTGATCTGAGGAAGTGGGTCTGGCCCACGAAAGCTCATCATCTAATAAACCATCTTGTTAGTCTTTAAAGTGCTACATTGTCCTGCATTTTGCTTCAACTACCCCAGACTAACACGGCTACATTTCTATCACCAATCTGGAGGGGAGCTAGAGCGTTAGTGTGGGAACCTTGAGTCTCGAGGGCCACACTCACGTGAGCTGGGGTATTAGGTTCCTCACCCCTGCTTTAAAAACAAAACCTCTTACTCTTAAAAATCGATCCCAGTATCTCTGGTCGGACCAGCTTCATGCAGGTCCTCGGGGATGGAAAACTGCAGCAAACTGTATGAACAGAAACAAACAGAAGCCCCAATCGCAGCTGGAGGTGGGGCGAGGCTGCCCCAGCAGGGACACAACGGGGCAGCCGCCCTCCACCAGATCAGGAAAACAACCGCGCCATTCCCCGGCCAGCAGGAAGGCGAGTGCCGCTGCAAGGCTCCGCAACGGAGGTGGGCGGCAGAGGGGTGTTTGTGCGCGGCCGCGCGCCTTCAGCGGCAACTCCCCTGGTGCCCCCTTCTCTAGTCCAGCCAGGCCTAAAATGCTCAGTGCTTAGAAGGCGGGTGGGGAACCTAAGGCCTGGGTGCGTGGGGCTCCTCCACCGTCGCCCCCTCCCCACGCCGTGGGGCTGGAGCGCACAAAGCGACTAGGCTGGGCCCTGCAGTGCTCTGGCGCCAGGGGGACGTTTCTCCGCTCAGCTGGGGGCCAGGCAGGGAGGCTTTTCTGTCGGTTGGTTTGTCTGTCACCTGTTTGCCCCCCAATTCTCAGCCACTCCCCCCCCTCCCCACACGCCCCCACCCAGGACGCTCTCGGCCTCTGCAGGAGGCACAGCCGGGCACTGGGCGGCACTGCGGGCAGCCAGGGCCAGAGCATCCCCCCCCACAGCGCCCCCCGCCGAACTGCCCCCCCCCGGGCACAGGGGGGATTCAGCGGGCACCCGGCCCCGCCCCCAGGCAGCGAGCAGCGCGGGGAGCAGGGCTCAGGCCGCCCCGCCCCCCCGCGTGCGGGACACGTTCTGTGCGTGCCCCGCCCGCGGGAACCACCCCTCGAGGGCGCGCGGCTCCCCGGCGGGGGGAGGGGGCACGTGACACTCCCGCGCCCCGGTGGCCCGCAGCCCCCCCTCCCCGAGACACCCACGTGACTGGAGCCCGGGTCAGCTCCCGCGCCCCAAAGGGGGGGCCACAGCCCCGTTCCCCCGGCACCACGTGGGGGGGGGTCACAGGGGCGCTGCTCCCCGGGGAGGCTGCAGCGCCGGGGGGGGGGGGCAGAAATCGCCCCCCCACCTCCGCCAGGGGCCGCCCCGCCGATGTCCAGCCTGGGGCCCGGAGAGAAGCAGGCGGGGGGGGGGGGGCTCCACGTCACTGCCAGCTCCCGCCCCGCCCCCCAGGCTCCGCCCCTCAGCGCCCCCCGCAGCGTTTTCCCGCCCGCCTCGTCAGCGCGAGCGTCCCGGGAGTTTCCCGCCCAGCCAGCGCCGCCCGCGCCTGCGCTCTCCCGCGCCCTGTCCCCTCCTGCCCCCCCCAGTGCCAAGGCCCCCCCCGGCCCCTCCCACTCCCTCCTGCCCCCCCAGTGCCGAGCACCCCCCCGGCCCCTCACCCCCTCCTGCCCCCCCAGTGCCAAGCGCCCCCCCCGGCCCCTCACACCCAGCCTGCTCCTACACCTCACCCCTGTCCAGACACCCCACCCCCAGCCCGCTCCCCCACCTTCCCTCGCGCCCCCTCCTCCCCCGGGCCAGACACCAACAAGGGGCGGGCTGGGGGCGGGGAGCTTCGCACTCGGACCCAGGATTCGCTCGCGCCCCCGCGCGCTCCTCGGACCTTCCTGTCATGGCGGCGCCGGCCGCCCAGTCAGACAACGCCCCCCTGCGGCAGCCCATTGGCCGAACCAGAGGCAGGATCCCCTTTGCTGACAGCCCATTGGGCGACGCTCTCCTCCGCCAAGGCTGTCTTCCGAAAGCCCATTGGCTGGCACACAGCCAGGAACCACCCCTAAGTCACAGACAATTCGAGGACAGAGCAGTCCATTAAGATCCACCCCGGACAGCCTATTGGTCGAGAGCAGTGGCAGGTTAGTCCCCCTAGTCACACCGCATTCGCAGACAGAGCTGTCCGTTAAGATGCAGCCGGGTCAGCCTATTGGGTGCCTCTGATTCAGAACACGCCCCTTAGTCACAGCCCATTCGCGGACAGAAGAGTCTGTTATAATCCACCCCGGACAACCTATTGGCCGCCAGCAGCCCCAGAACACGCCTTGAGTCACCGCCCATTGGCGCACGGAGCAGTCCGTTAAGAGTCACCTCGGACAGCCTCAGATTGGGCGCCACAGATTCCGAACACGCCCTTTACTCTCAGCCCATTCGCGGACAGAACAGTCTGTTACGATCAGTCTGGGACAGTCTCTCGGCCAGCCTTAGTGTAGGGAGAACATAGTCAAGTATGAAACAGGATTCCCCAAGTGGAAGTGACGCCCCAGAATTTGTTCCCCACAACTAAAAGTCTAAGGAGGAGAAGTTTGTTAAGTAGAAGAAGCATAGAAGTGTTTAGATTTATTCTTGTGAAAGTGTTTAGATTTAGTGTTATCAAGCTTGAGAAGTGTTTAGATTTATAATTATTATTATTATTATTATTTGTTAGGATTGTTTAATTATAAATCTAAACATTTTTGCCCCTCTAGAATATAATTGGTTAGGAATGTAATATTAGGTCATGTAACTTCAAACTGTTAAAAATATACTACTATGTAGCCAGAAACAGCTCCCCTCGCTGTGCGCCAGGGCACGCTCAAACTTACTGTTACACAATTGACAACCGTTCTCTTCAAAGCATTGTGAAGCACTTAACCCTAATCGCAAAGTGAAGCATTGTAACTATAACAGTAACTAACTCAGCGCTCAGAGAGAGAATGTTTTAAGAAATGCCACCCAGAAACTTTTGTAACTTTTTGTAACTACAACTCTTGTATTATTATGCAAAATACTGTATGGGAAACATTAATTAGGGAATGTACATAAGAGAGAGAGTGCTTGGACGATGAATGAATGGTTGTGAGAGGTGCCAGCCTGAGAATGCAGCAACAAAGGGCTGAAGAAGGCGTCAGGTGCCAGTGCAATTGGCTCCCCGTAGCCGTTTCTAACACACACATGAGCCGCTCTGATTTGGCTTCTAACACTTTTAGCTGCTCGGTTCTGCAAGCGCGGAGAGGAAGCCGCGTCCGATAGATGGAGGTTCTCCGCGACACATTTGGCAGCCTGGACCCCCTGCCTCTGGTCCAAAGAGTCTCAACCAACCCCCGACCCCATGACCCTTGTTCTCAGTGATTCCGCCAGCTGCTTGGTGCCTTTAGTACCCGGCCCCGCTTGCAAAGTCCCCCCCCAGCAGCATGACCCGAGAGCGAAACAAGAGACCCCCCCCCCAGCAGCAAAACCCGAGAGCAGCGCGAAAGAACCCCCCCGGCATTGCGACCCGAGGGCGGCGCCAGAGACCCCCCCCAGCAGCAAGTCCCGAGGGCGGCGCCAGAGACCCTCCCCAGCAGCGTGACCCGAGAGCGAAGCCAGAGACCTCCCCCAGCAGAGTGACCCGAAAACGGTGCCAGAGACCCCCCCCAGCAGCAAGACCCGAGAGCGGCACCACAGACCCGCCCCCAGCAGTGCGACCCAAGAGTGGCGCCAGAGACCCTCCCCCCAGCAGCATCACCAGAGAACGGCGACAGAGATCTCCCCCCCCCCCAGCAGCACAACCTGAGATGGGAGCCAGAGGCCCCCCCCAGCAGCATCACCCGAGAGTGGCGCCAGAGACCCCCCCCAGCAGCATGAGATGAAAGTGGCGACAGAGACCCCACCCCCAAGGAGCGCGACCCGAGACCGGCGCCGGAGACCCCCCCAGAAGCATTACCCGAGAGTGGAGACAGAAACCCCACCCCCAGCACCGCTACCGGAGAGCGGCGCCAGAGACCTCCCCGAACAGCATCACCCGAGAGCGGCCCCAGACACCCACCCAGCAGCAAAACCCGAGAGAGGTGCCAGAGACCCCCCGCAGCAGCATCACCTGATAGCGGGGCCAGTGACACCCCCCGTCTGCAGCATGACCGGAGGGAGGCTCCAGAGACCACCCCCAGTAGTGCGACCCGAGAGCGGCGCCAGAGACCTCCCCCCAGCAGCGCGACCCGAGAGTGGAGACAGAGACCCCACCCCCAGCACCACTACCGAGAGCGGCACCAGAGACCCCCCCAACAGCGCGACCCGAAAGCGGTAACAGAGACCCCCCCCCCAGCAGCACGACCGGAGAGCGAAGCCAGAGACCCCCCCAGCAGCATGATCCCAAGGAGGCGCCAGAGACCCCCCCCAGTAGCGCGACTCGAGAGCGGCACCAGAGATTCCCCGCAGCAGCATAACCCGAGAGAGGCGCCAGACTCCCTCCCAGCAGCACGACCTGAGAGTGGCCCCAAAGACCCCTCCCCCCCAGCAGCGAGACCCGAGAGCAGCGCTAGAGACACCCCCAAGCTGCACGACCCGAGAGCGGCACCAGAATCCCTCCCTGCAGCGAGATCCGAGAGCGGCGTGACTGAAGAGATCTCTCACTCACTAAGGTCTGTGGCTGTGGGAATTCTATCCTTTAGCCCTTCCCCCCCGCCCCTCGCCTATGTATAGGGCCCTCTACAAGAACACTGAGTCAGTCAGCCATGACGCGCCACCGCTCTCCCTTGCGCGACTTGCGAACCTGCAGAATTCCCGTTGGCTCCTGAGCCCTTAACCCGTGGAGATGCTCACCTGGAATGCCTGCACGTGAGCTATACAAGGACACGGCAGAAGCAGAGCAAGGACAAAGACACAGACAGAAACAGACAGACAGAACGTATTGGCCAATACGAGAGAGCAACAAGAGAGAAACACATGAGAGGCAGACGGAAACCTTACCGCCTTGCGTCTTCCTCCTCGAGCCAAGCGTCTGCTGAGAAGGACACCGTGTTCCAGAGAAATCAGCACTCCTGACAAACGGAAGCCCTGTTTCTCCCACTACCAAGGAATCACCTCGCGAACCTCCGCTCGGACTCGCTGTCTAAGCAAACCTGACTTCCCTTCCTAGACCCGAGTGCGCCGTAAGCCGAGAGATTTCCAAACCCGACACTTATCTCCCTGTCAGCGATGGCTGCTCCGCTCCCAGCCGGACGGTTCTCGCCTCGCTTCGACCAAGCTCCCGAGCTCGCTGTTCTCGTTTCCGTTCCATCCCCAGACGGGAGGACACCGGGAGGGTTGACTTCTTATCGCTCACTACCGAACACAGCAGAGGGGAAAAAACAAACAAACAACTTAGCTTTTCAGTCCGCAAGGACGCGGCATCGCTTCTCCTCCCACCATCGCACCGCTGCCTCCCACCATCGGCCACCCCCTCCCGCTGCCACTCCAGGAACGCGGAGAGAACGGAGGCCTTGAATATCTATCCACGCTCTGTTGAACTGCCTATGCCCCTTCACCAGTCCCCAAGCCACCAGGCTCCGTGACCCAGCAGGAAGCTCTCTGCCTCAGAAGAAACATACTGCCAGGACGCTTAAAGATTTCAAAGCACGCACCTCTTACTCACACAGAGCCATGGGAAGGCCGAACGCTGAGGACCCTTCACATGTTCCGAGAATCACGTCCAGGCAGCTCAAGTACATCTCGGACGATTTATTCTCCGCCCACGGCCACGCACTGATTCCTCTGCAAGGGTGGCCAAAAAAGCCCAGCGTTAGCTCTCACTCACTAAAGTCTGTGGCTGTGGGAATTCTATCCTTTAGCCCTTTCCCCCCCTCTCGCCTATGTATCGGGTCCTCTACAAGAACACCGAGTCATTCAGCCATGACGCACCACCGCTCTCCCTTGCGCGACTTGCGAACCTGCTGAATTCCCGTTGGCTCCTGAGCCCTTAACCCTTGGAGATGCTCACCTGGAATGCCTGCAAGTGTGCTGTACAAGGACACGGCAGAAGCAGAGCAAGGACAAAGACACAGACAGAAACAGACAGACAGGACGTATTGGCCAATACGAGAGAGCAACAAGAGAGAAACACATGCGAGGCAGCCAGAAACCTTACCACCTTGCGTCTTCCTCCTCGAGCCAAGCGTCTGCTGAGAAGGACACCGTGTTCCAGAGAAACCAGCACCCCTGACAAACGGGAGCCCTGTTTCTCCCACTACCAAGTAAGCACCTCGGGAACCTCCGCTCGGACTCGCTGTCTAAGCAAACGTGACTTCCCTTCCTAGACCCGAGTGGGCCGTAAGCCGAGAGATTTCCAGACCCGACACTTATCTCCCGGTCAGCGATGGCTGCTCCGCTCCCAGCAGGACGGTTCTCGCCTCGCTTCGACCAAGCTCCCAAGCTCGCCGTTCTCTTTTCCGTTCCATCCCCAGACGGGAGGACACCGGGAGGGTTGACTTCTTATCGCTCGCTACCGAACACAGCTGAGGGGAAAAAACAAACAAACAACTTAGCTTTTCAGTCCGCAAGGACGCGGCATCGCTTCTCCTCCCACCATCGGCCACCCCCTCCCGCTGCCACTCCAGGAACTCGGAGAGAACGGAGGCCTTGAATATCTATCCACGCACTGTTGAACCGCCTACTGCCCCTTCACCAGTCCCCAAGCCACCAGGCTCCGTGCCCCAGCAGGAAGCTCTCTGCCTCAGAAGAAACATACTGCCAGGACGCTTGAAGATTTCAAAGCACGCACCTCTTACTCACACAGAGCCATGGGAAGGCCGAACGCTGAGGACCCTTCACGTGTTCCGAGAATCACGTCCAGGCAGCTCAAGTCCATCTCGGACGGTATCTTCTCAGCCCACTGCCCAGCCAGTTTCCCAGCTGTTACCCAGTCTGGAGCCAGCAAAGCCCTCGGGCAGGAGTGACAGCAAAGGGCTAGGACCCAGAAGCCGTGTCCAGGGGTCAGTCTGGAGTGCTGTACAAAGCCCAGGACCATCCACATATCCTGTGTGGTGCAACCTGCTGAGTGGAGACAAAGGCTCAGGGCTGCTCTCATACCCTGATCAGACACTTTACTGAATGTGGTGCAGGGAAAAGGTGGACTGATGGCTCCCATGAATGGGCGTGCAGACTGGAGTGAGGAAGGGCCCCGGGATAAGAATATGGATGGGGGTGCAGGCTGGGGGGAGGAAGGGCCCCGGGATAAGCATATGGACGGGGGTGCAGGCTGGGGAGAGGAAGGGCCCCGGGATAAGAGTATGGACGGGGTGCAGGCTGGGGTGAGGAAGCAGGAGGGGAGGGGGCTGCGCGGAGCCTGGAGTGCGGGATGAGGGGGCCATGGGCAGGAGGGGAGAGGGCTGTGCGGAGCCTGGAGTGCGGGATGAGGGGGCCGGGGGCAGGAGGGGAGAGGGCTGTGCGGAGCCTGGAGTGCGGGATGAGGGGGCCATGGGCAGGAGGGGAGAGGGCTGCGCGGAGCCTGGTGTGTGGGATGAGGGGGCCGGGGGCAGGAGGGGAGAGGGCTGCGCGGAGCCTGGAAATAACGAGCTTCTTACTTTGCCTGCTGTCAAAGGGCAAGACTGGGGCCACGTGGCGTGCGGAGCAGGGACAGCAGCTGGGGGCGATGGAATTACACGTGCATTACCCGCAATGACCACCGAGCGGCACTGTGGAGGCGCTTCGGAATTACACGTGCATTACCCGCAATGACCACCGAGCGGCACTGTGGAGGCGCTACGGAATTACACGTGCATTACCCGCAATGACCACCGAGCGGCACTGTGGAGGCGCTACGGAATTACACGTGCATTACCCGCAATGACCACCGAGCGGCACTGTGGAGGCGCTACGGAATTACACGTGCATTACCCGCAATGACCACCGAGCGGCACTGTGGAGGCGCTACGGAATTACACGTGCATTACCGCCGGTGACTACCGAGCGGCACTGTTGCTCTGCTAAGGGCCGTTATTTCCGAATAAAAAAGATTGTTCTTAGGGTAGAAATGCCCCATTCCGAACTAAGAACACGCTGGGCGGGGCTATGCCGGGGGGCGGGGCTATGATAGGGGCGGGGCGCGCTGCGACGTGCCCCGGGAGGCCGCACTATGAGAACTACAAGTCCCAGGATGCGTCGCTAACACTTGGAGTGACACGAGCGCGGGACCAACCGCGTCGCTCCCTGGTCAATGCCCCGTTGTGATGTCACTTCCGCTGCACCCGCCCAACCGAACAGCGCCAGGCCTGCCCTGGCCCTGCAATGGCCGATGGGAGCTGCGGACAGGGGCACTCAGTTTCCCACAAGCCACTGCGGCTACTTTCCCTACTCCCCCTCATCCCGCCCCTCCCCATTGCTGGGCGGGGCTCCTGCCTCAGAGACGGCAGCGTCCGCAGCTGATGCCCCGCCCCCACTCGGGAGAGGAGACTCCGCGGCAACCCTTCCCCCCCAAACTCCTCCCCACCCCGTGCAGTCTGATCCCCCCAAACTCCTCCCCGCCCCGTGCAGTCTGATCCCCCCTCAAACTCCTCCCCCCCGTGCAGTCTGATCCCCCCAAACTTCCCCTCCGCCCCGTGCACTCTGATCCTCCCCCCCGTGCAGTCTGATCCCCCCAAACTCCTCTCCCCCCGTGCAGTCTGATCCCCCCAAACTCCTCCCCGCCCCGTGCAGTCCGATCCCCCCAAACTCTTCCCCGCCCCGTGCAGTCCGATCCCCCCAAACTCCTCTCCCCCCGTGCAGTATGATCCCCCCCAAACACCTCCCCGCCCCGTGCAGTCCGATCCCCCCCAAACACCTCCCCGCCCCGTGCAGTCTGATCCCCCTCCAAACTCCTCCCCCCCCGTGCAGTCTGATCCTCCCCCCCGTGCAGTCTGATCCCCCCCCAAACTCCTCCCCGCTCCGTGCAGTCTGATCCTCCCCCCCGTGCAGTCCGATCCCCCCCAAACTCCTCTCCCCCCGTGCAGTCCGATCCCCCCCAAACTCCTCCCCCCCGTGCAATCTGATCCCCCCAAACTCCTCTCCCCCCGTGCAGTCTGATCCCCCCCAAACTCCTCCCCGCCCCATGCAGTCCGATCCCCCCAAACTCCTCCCCGCCCCGTGCAGTCCGATCCCCCCAAACTCCTCTCCCTCCGTGCAGTCCGATCCCCCCCAAACTCCTCCCCGCCCCGTGCAGTCCGATCCCCCCCAAACTCTTCCCCGCCCCGTGCAGTCCGATCCCCCCAAACTCCTCCCCGCCCCGTGCAGTCTGATCTCCCCCCAAACTCCTCCCCGCCCCGTTCAGTCTGATCCCCCCCCAAACTCCTCCCCGCTCCGTGCAGTCTGATCCCCCCCAAACTCCTCTCCCCCCCGTGCAGTCTGATCCCCCCCACACTCCCCTCCGCCCCGTGCAGTCTGATCGCCCCCCCAAACTCCTGTCCGCCCCGTGCAGTCTGATCCCCCCCAAAGCTCCTCCCTGCCCCGTGCAGTCTGATCCCCCCCCAAACTCCTCCCCGCTCCGTGCAGTCTGATCCTCCCCCCCGTGCAGTCTGATCCCCCCAAACTCCTCCCCGCTCCGTGCAGTCTGATCCCCCCCAAACTCCTCTCCCCCCGTGCAGTCTGATCGCCCCCCCAAACTCCTGTCCGCCCCGTGCAGTCTGATCCCCCCCAAAGCTCCTCCCTGCCCCGTGCAGTCTGATCCCCCCCCAAACTCCTCCCCGCTCCGTGCAGTCTGATCCTCCCCCCCGTGCAGTCTGATCCCCCCAAACTCCTCCCCGCTCCGTGCAGTCTGATCCTCCCCCCCGTGCAGTCTGATCCCCCCAAACTCCTCCCCGCCCCGTGCAGTCCGATCCCCCCAAACTCTTCCCCCCCGTGCAATCTGATCCCCCCAAACTCCTCTCCCCCCGTGCAGTCTGATCCCCCCCAAACTCCTCCCCGCCCCGTGCAGTCCGATCCCCCAAACTCTTCCCCGCCCCGTGCAGTCCGATCCCCCCCAAACTCCTCCCCCCCGTGCAATCTGATCCCCCCAAACTCCTCTCCCCCGTGCAGTCTGATCCCCCCCAAACTCCTCCCCGCCCCATGCAGTCCGATCCCCCCAAACTCTTCCCCGCCCCGTGCAGTCCGATCCCCCCAAACTCCTCTCCCTCCGTGCAGTCCGATCCCCCCAAACTCCTCCCCCCCGTGCAGTCTGATCCCCCCAAACTCCTCCCCGCCCCGTGCAGTCCGATCCCCCCGAACTCCTCTCCCCCCGTGCAGTCTGATCCCCCCCAAACTCCTCCCCGCCCCGTGCAGTCCGATCCCCCCAAACTCCTCTCCCTCCGTGCAGTCCGATCCCCCCCAAACTCCTCCCCGCCCCGTGCAGTCCGATCCCCCCAAACTCCTCCCCCCCGTGCAGTCTGATCCCCCCCCAAACTCCTCCCCGCTCCGTGCAGTCTGATCCTCCCCTCCATGCAGTCTGATCCCCCCAAACTCCTCCCCGCCCCGTGCAGTCCGATCCCCCCAAACTCTTCCCCGCCCCGTGCAGTCCGATCCCCCCAAACTCCTCTCCCTCCGTGCAGTCCGATCCCCCCCAAACTCCTCTCCCCCCGTGCAGTCCGATCCCCCCAAACTCCTCCCCCCCGTGCAGTCCGATCCCCCCAAACTCTTCCCCGCCCCGTGCAGTCCGATCCCCCCAAACTCCTCTCCCTCCGTGCAGTCCGATCCCCCCCAAACTCCTCCCCGCCCCGTGCAGTCCGATCCCCCCAAACTCCTCCCCGCCCCGTGCAGTCCGATCCCCCCCCAAACTCCTCCTCCCCCCGTGCAGTCTGATCTCCTACCCCCCACGAAACTCCTCTCCGCCCCCTGCAGTCTGATCCCCTACCCCCCTAACTCCTCTCCGCGCCATGCAGTCTGATCCCCCCTCACCAAACTCCTCCCCGCCCCGTGCAGTCTGCTTCCCCCCAAACTCCTCTCCGCCCCATGCAGTATGATCCCCCCTCACCAAACTCCTCCCCGCCCCGTGCAGCCCCTAAGTTTGCCCCCCAATTCTCAGCCACTCCCCCCCTCTCCCCACACGCCCCCCACCCAGGACGCTCTCGGCCTCTGCAGGAGGCACAGCCGGGCACTGGGCAGCACTGCGGGCAGCCAGGGCCAGAGCATCGCCCCCCGCCGAACTGCCCCCCCCCGGGCACAGGGGGGATTCAGCGGGCACCCGGCCCCGCCCCCAGGCAGCGAGCAGCGCGGGGAGCAGGGCTCAGGCCGCCCCGCCCCCCCGCGTGCGGGACACGTTCTGTGCGTGCCCCGCCCGCGGGAACCACCCCTCGAGGGCGCGCGGCTCCCCGGCGGGGGGAGGGGGCACGTGACACTCCCGCGCCCCGGTGGCCCGCAGCCCCCCCTCCCCGAGACACCCACGTGACTGGAGCCCGGGTCAGCTCCCGCGCCCCAAAGGGGGGGCCACAGCCCCGTTCCCCCGGCACCACGTGGGGGGGGGTCACAGGGGCGCTGCTCCCCGGGGAGGCTGCAGCGCCGGGGGGGGGGGGGCAGAAATCGCCCCCCCACCTCCGCCAGGGGCCGCCCCGCCGATGTCCAGCCTGGGGCCCGGAGAGAAGCAGGCGGGGGGGGGGGGGCTCCACGTCACTGCCAGCTCCCGCCCCGCCCCCCAGGCTCCGCCCCTCAGCGCCCCCCGCAGCGTTTTCCCGCCCGCCTCGTCAGCGCGAGCGTCCCGGGAGTTTCCCGCCCAGCCAGCGCCGCCCGCGCCTGCGCTCTCCCGCGCCCTGTCCCCTCCTGCCCCCCCCAGTGCCAAGGCCCCCCCCGGCCCCTCCCACTCCCTCCTGCCCCCCCAGTGCCGAGCACCCCCCCGGCCCCTCACCCCCTCCTGCCCCCCCAGTGCCAAGCGCCCCCCCCGGCCCCTCACACCCAGCCTGCTCCTACACCTCACCCCTGTCCAGACACCCCACCCCCAGCCCGCTCCCCCACCTTCCCTCGCGCCCCCTCTTCCCCCGGGCCAGACACCAACAAGGGGCGGGCTGGGGGCGGGGAGCTTCGCACTCGGACCCAGGATTCGCTCGCGCCCCCGCGCGCTCCTCGGACCTTCCTGTCATGGCGGCGCCGGCCGCCCAGTCAGACAACGCCCCCCTGCGGCAGCCCATTGGCCGAACCAGAGGCAGGATCCCCTTTGCTGACAGCCCATTGGGCGACGCTCTCCTCCGCCAAGGCTGTCTTCCGAAAGCCCATTGGCTGGCACACAGCCAGGAACCACCCCTAAGTCACAGACAATTCGAGGACAGAGCAGTCCATTAAGATCCACCCCGGACAGCCTATTGGTCGAGAGCAGTGGCAGGTTAGTCCCCCTAGTCACACCGCATTCGCAGACAGAGCTGTCCGTTAAGATGCAGCCGGGTCAGCCTATTGGGTGCCTCTGATTCAGAACACGCCCCTTAGTCACAGCCCATTCGCGGACAGAAGAGTCTGTTATAATCCACCCCGGACAACCTATTGGCCGCCAGCAGCCCCAGAACACGCCTTGAGTCACCGCCCATTGGCGCACGGAGCAGTCCGTTAAGAGTCACCTCGGACAGCCTCAGATTGGGCGCCACAGATTCCGAACACGCCCTTTACTCTCAGCCCATTCGCGGACAGAACAGTCTGTTACGATCAGTCTGGGACAGTCTCTCGGCCAGCCTTAGTGTAGGGAGAACATAGTCAAGTATGAAACAGGATTCCCCAAGTGGAAGTGACGCCCCAGAATTTGTTCCCCACAACTAAAAGTCTAAGGAGGAGAAGTTTGTTAAGTAGAAGAAGCATAGAAGTGTTTAGATTTATTCTTGTGAAAGTGTTTAGATTTAGTGTTATCAAGCTTGAGAAGTGTTTAGATTTATAATTATTATTATTATTATTATTTGTTAGGATTGTTTAATTATAAATCTAAACATTTTTGCCCCTCTAGAATATAATTGGTTAGGAATGTAATATTAGGTCATGTAACTTCAAACTGTTAAAAATATACTACTATGTAGCCAGAAACAGCTCCCCTCGCTGTGCGCCAGGGCACGCTCAAACTTACTGTTACACAATTGACAACCGTTCTCTTCAAAGCATTGTGAAGCACTTAACCCTAATCGCAAAGTGAAGCATTGTAACTATAACAGTAACTAACTCAGCGCTCAGAGAGAGAATGTTTTAAGAAATGCCACCCAGAAACTTTTGTAACTTTTTGTAACTACAACTCTTGTATTATTATGCAAAATACTGTATGGGAAACATTAATTAGGGAATGTACATAAGAGAGAGAGTGCTTGGACGATGAATGAATGGTTGTGAGAGGTGCCAGCCTGAGAATGCAGCAACAAAGGGCTGAAGAAGGCGTCAGGTGCCAGTGCAATTGGCTCCCCGTAGCCGTTTCTAACACACACATGAGCCGCTCTGATTTGGCTTCTAACACTTTTAGCTGCTCGGTTCTGCAAGCGCGGAGAGGAAGCCGCGTCCGATAGATGGAGGTTCTCCGCGACACATTTGGCAGCCTGGACCCCCTGCCTCTGGTCCAAAGAGTCTCAACCAACCCCCGACCCCATGACCCTTGTTCTCAGTGATTCCGCCAGCTGCTTGGTGCCTTTAGTACCCGGCCCCGCTTGCAAAGTCCCCCCCCAGCAGCATGACCCGAGAGCGAAACAAGAGACCCCCCCCCCCAGCAGCAAAACCCGAGAGCAGCGCGAAAGAACCCCCCCGGCATTGCGACCCGAGGGCGGCGCCAGAGACCCCCCCCAGCAGCAAGTCCCGAGGGCGGCGCCAGAGACCCTCCCCAGCAGCGTGACCCGAGAGCGAAGCCAGAGACCTCCCCCAGCAGAGTGACCCGAAAACGGTGCCAGAGACCCCCCCCAGCAGCAAGACCCGAGAGCGGCACCACAGACCCGCCCCCAGCAGTGCGACCCAAGAGTGGCGCCAGAGACCCTCCCCCCAGCAGCATCACCAGAGAACGGCGACAGAGATCTCCCCCCCCCCCAGCAGCACAACCTGAGATGGGAGCCAGAGGCCCCCCCCAGCAGCATCACCCGAGAGTGGCGCCAGAGACCCCCCCCAGCAGCATGAGATGAAAGTGGCGACAGAGACCCCACCCCCAAGGAGCGCGACCCGAGACCGGCGCCGGAGACCCCCCCAGAAGCATTACCCGAGAGTGGAGACAGAAACCCCACCCCCAGCACCGCTACCGGAGAGCGGCGCCAGAGACCTCCCCGAACAGCATCACCCGAGAGCGGCCCCAGACACCCACCCAGCAGCAAAACCCGAGAGAGGTGCCAGAGACCCCCCGCAGCAGCATCACCTGATAGCGGGGCCAGTGACACCCCCCGTCTGCAGCATGACCGGAGGGAGGCTCCAGAGACCACCCCCAGTAGTGCGACCCGAGAGCGGCGCCAGAGACCTCCCCCCAGCAGCGCGACCCGAGAGTGGAGACAGAGACCCCACCCCCAGCACCACTACCGAGAGCGGCACCAGAGACCCCCCCAACAGCGCGACCCGAAAGCGGTAACAGAGACCCCCCCCCCAGCAGCACGACCGGAGAGCGAAGCCAGAGACCCCCCCAGCAGCATGATCCCAAGGAGGCGCCAGAGACCCCCCCCAGTAGCGCGACTCGAGAGCGGCACCAGAGATTCCCCGCAGCAGCATAACCCGAGAGAGGCGCCAGACTCCCTCCCAGCAGCACGACCTGAGAGTGGCCCCAAAGACCCCTCCCCCCCAGCAGCGAGACCCGAGAGCAGCGCTAGAGACACCCCCAAGCTGCACGACCCGAGAGCGGCACCAGAATCCCTCCCTGCAGCGAGATCCGAGAGCGGCGTGACTGAAGAGATCTCTCACTCACTAAGGTCTGTGGCTGTGGGAATTCTATCCTTTAGCCCTTCCCCCCCGCCCCTCGCCTATGTATAGGGCCCTCTACAAGAACACTGAGTCAGTCAGCCATGACGCGCCACCGCTCTCCCTTGCGCGACTTGCGAACCTGCAGAATTCCCGTTGGCTCCTGAGCCCTTAACCCGTGGAGATGCTCACCTGGAATGCCTGCACGTGAGCTATACAAGGACACGGCAGAAGCAGAGCAAGGACAAAGACACAGACAGAAACAGACAGACAGAACGTATTGGCCAATACGAGAGAGCAACAAGAGAGAAACACATGAGAGGCAGACGGAAACCTTACCGCCTTGCGTCTTCCTCCTCGAGCCAAGCGTCTGCTGAGAAGGACACCGTGTTCCAGAGAAATCAGCACTCCTGACAAACGGAAGCCCTGTTTCTCCCACTACCAAGGAATCACCTCGCGAACCTCCGCTCGGACTCGCTGTCTAAGCAAACCTGACTTCCCTTCCTAGACCCGAGTGCGCCGTAAGCCGAGAGATTTCCAAACCCGACACTTATCTCCCTGTCAGCGATGGCTGCTCCGCTCCCAGCCGGACGGTTCTCGCCTCGCTTCGACCAAGCTCCCGAGCTCGCTGTTCTCGTTTCCGTTCCATCCCCAGACGGGAGGACACCGGGAGGGTTGACTTCTTATCGCTCACTACCGAACACAGCAGAGGGGAAAAAACAAACAAACAACTTAGCTTTTCAGTCCGCAAGGACGCGGCATCGCTTCTCCTCCCACCATCGCACCGCTGCCTCCCACCATCGGCCACCCCCTCCCGCTGCCACTCCAGGAACGCGGAGAGAACGGAGGCCTTGAATATCTATCCACGCTCTGTTGAACTGCCTATGCCCCTTCACCAGTCCCCAAGCCACCAGGCTCCGTGACCCAGCAGGAAGCTCTCTGCCTCAGAAGAAACATACTGCCAGGACGCTTAAAGATTTCAAAGCACGCACCTCTTACTCACACAGAGCCATGGGAAGGCCGAACGCTGAGGACCCTTCACATGTTCCGAGAATCACGTCCAGGCAGCTCAAGTACATCTCGGACGATTTATTCTCCGCCCACGGCCACGCACTGATTCCTCTGCAAGGGTGGCCAAAAAAGCCCAGCGTTAGCTCTCACTCACTAAAGTCTGTGGCTGTGGGAATTCTATCCTTTAGCCCTTTCCCCCCCTCTCGCCTATGTATCGGGTCCTCTACAAGAACACCGAGTCATTCAGCCATGACGCACCACCGCTCTCCCTTGCGCGACTTGCGAACCTGCTGAATTCCCGTTGGCTCCTGAGCCCTTAACCCTTGGAGATGCTCACCTGGAATGCCTGCAAGTGTGCTGTACAAGGACACGGCAGAAGCAGAGCAAGGACAAAGACACAGACAGAAACAGACAGACAGGACGTATTGGCCAATACGAGAGAGCAACAAGAGAGAAACACATGCGAGGCAGCCAGAAACCTTACCACCTTGCGTCTTCCTCCTCGAGCCAAGCGTCTGCTGAGAAGGACACCGTGTTCCAGAGAAACCAGCACCCCTGACAAACGGGAGCCCTGTTTCTCCCACTACCAAGTAAGCACCTCGGGAACCTCCGCTCGGACTCGCTGTCTAAGCAAACGTGACTTCCCTTCCTAGACCCGAGTGGGCCGTAAGCCGAGAGATTTCCAGACCCGACACTTATCTCCCGGTCAGCGATGGCTGCTCCGCTCCCAGCAGGACGGTTCTCGCCTCGCTTCGACCAAGCTCCCAAGCTCGCCGTTCTCTTTTCCGTTCCATCCCCAGACGGGAGGACACCGGGAGGGTTGACTTCTTATCGCTCGCTACCGAACACAGCAGAGGGGAAAAAACAAACAAACAACTTAGCTTTTCAGTCCGCAAGGACGCGGCATCGCTTCTCCTCCCACCATCGCACCGCTGCCTCCCACCATCGGCCACCCCCTCCCGCTGCCACTCCAGGAACGCGGAGAGAACGGAGGCCTTGAATATCTATCCACGCTCTGTTGAACTGCCTATGCCCCTTCACCAGTCCCCAAGCCACCAGGCTCCGTGACCCAGCAGGAAGCTCTCTGCCTCAGAAGAAACATACTGCCAGGACGCTTAAAGATTTCAAAGCACGCACCTCTTACTCACACAGAGCCATGGGAAGGCCGAACGCTGAGGACCCTTCACATGTTCCGAGAATCACGTCCAGGCAGCTCAAGTACATCTCGGACGATTTATTCTCCGCCCACGGCCACGCACTGATTCCTCTGCAAGGGTGGCCAAAAAAGCCCAGCGTTAGCTCTCACTCACTAAAGTCTGTGGCTGTGGGAATTCTATCCTTTAGCCCTTTCCCCCCCTCTCGCCTATGTATCGGGTCCTCTACAAGAACACCAAGTCATTCAGCCATGACGCACCACCGCTCTCCCTTGCGCGACTTGCGAACCTGCTGAATTCCCGTTGGCTCCTGAGCCCTTAACCCTTGGAGATGCTCACCTGGAATGCCTGCAAGTGTGCTGTACAAGGACACGGCAGAAGCAGAGCAAGGACAAAGACACAGACAGAAACAGACAGACAGGACGTATTGGCCAATACGAGAGAGCAACAAGAGAGAAACACATGCGAAGCAGCCAGAAACCTTACCACCTTGCGTCTTCCTCCTCGAGCCAAGCGTCTGCTGAGAAGGACACCGTGTTCCAGAGAAACCAGCACCCCTGACAAACGGGAGCCCTGTTTCTCCCACTACCAAGTAAGCACCTCGGGAACCTCCGCTCGGACTCGCTGTCTAAGCAAACGTGACTTCCCTTCCTAGACCCGAGTGGGCCGTAAGCCGAGAGATTTCCAGACCCGACACTTATCTCCCGGTCAGCGATGGCTGCTCCGCTCCCAGCAGGACGGTTCTCGCCTCGCTTCGACCAAGCTCCCAAGCTCGCCGTTCTCTTTTCCGTTCCATCCCCAGACGGGAGGACACCGGGAGGGTTGACTTCTTATCGCTCGCTACCGAACACAGCTGAGGGGAAAAAACAAACAAACAACTTAGCTTTTCAGTCCGCAAGGACGCGGCATCGCTTCTCCTCCCACCATCGGCCACCCCCTCCCGCTGCCACTCCAGGAACTCGGAGAGAACGGAGGCCTTGAATATCTATCCACGCACTGTTGAACCGCCTACTGCCCCTTCACCAGTCCCCAAGCCACCAGGCTCCGTGCCCCAGCAGGAAGCTCTCTGCCTCAGAAGAAACATACTGCCAGGACGCTTGAAGATTTCAAAGCACGCACCTCTTACTCACACAGAGCCATGGGAAGGCCGAACGCTGAGGACCCTTCACGTGTTCCGAGAATCACGTCCAGGCAGCTCAAGTCCATCTCGGACGGTATCTTCTCAGCCCACTGCCCAGCCAGTTTCCCAGCTGTTACCCAGTCTGGAGCCAGCAAAGCCCTCGGGCAGGAGTGACAGCAAAGGGCTAGGACCCAGAAGCCGTGTCCAGGGGTCAGTCTGGAGTGCTGTACAAAGCCCAGGACCATCCACATATCCTGTGTGGTGCAACCTGCTGAGTGGAGACAAAGGCTCAGGGCTGCTCTCATACCCTGATCAGACACTTTACTGAATGTGGTGCAGGGAAAAGGTGGACTGATGGCTCCCATGAATGGGCGTGCAGACTGGAGTGAGGAAGGGCCCCGGGATAAGAATATGGATGGGGGTGCAGGCTGGGGGGAGGAAGGGCCCCGGGATAAGCATATGGACGGGGGTGCAGGCTGGGGAGAGGAAGGGCCCCGGGATAAGAGTATGGACGGGGTGCAGGCTGGGGTGAGGAAGCAGGAGGGGAGGGGGCTGCGCGGAGCCTGGAGTGCGGGATGAGGGGGCCATGGGCAGGAGGGGAGAGGGCTGTGCGGAGCCTGGAGTGCGGGATGAGGGGGCCGGGGGCAGGAGGGGAGAGGGCTGTGCGGAGCCTGGAGTGCGGGATGAGGGGGCCATGGGCAGGAGGGGAGAGGGCTGCGCGGAGCCTGGTGTGTGGGATGAGGGGGCCGGGGGCAGGAGGGGAGAGGGCTGCGCGGAGCCTGGAAATAACGAGCTTCTTACTTTGCCTGCTGTCAAAGGGCAAGACTGGGGCCACGTGGCGTGCGGAGCAGGGACAGCAGCTGGGGGCGATGGAATTACACGTGCATTACCCGCAATGACCACCGAGCGGCACTGTGGAGGCGCTTCGGAATTACACGTGCATTACCCGCAATGACCACCGAGCGGCACTGTGGAGGCGCTACGGAATTACACGTGCATTACCCGCAATGACCACCGAGCGGCACTGTGGAGGCGCTACGGAATTACACGTGCATTACCCGCAATGACCACCGAGCGGCACTGTGGAGGCGCTACGGAATTACACGTGCATTACCCGCAATGACCACCGAGCGGCACTGTGGAGGCGCTACGGAATTACACGTGCATTACCGCCGGTGACTACCGAGCGGCACTGTTGCTCTGCTAAGGGCCGTTATTTCCGAATAAAAAAGATTGTTCTTAGGGTAGAAATGCCCCATTCCGAACTAAGAACACGCTGGGCGGGGCTATGCCGGGGGGCGGGGCTATGATAGGGGCGGGGCGCGCTGCGACGTGCCCCGGGAGGCCGCACTATGAGAACTACAAGTCCCAGGATGCGTCGCTAACACTTGGAGTGACACGAGCGCGGGACCAACCGCGTCGCTCCCTGGTCAATGCCCCGTTGTGATGTCACTTCCGCTGCACCCGCCCAACCGAACAGCGCCAGGCCTGCCCTGGCCCTGCAATGGCCGATGGGAGCTGCGGACAGGGGCACTCAGTTTCCCACAAGCCACTGCGGCTACTTTCCCTACTCCCCCTCATCCCGCCCCTCCCCATTGCTGGGCGGGGCTCCTGCCTCAGAGACGGCAGCGTCCGCAGCTGATGCCCCGCCCCCACTCGGGAGAGGAGACTCCGCGGCAACCCTTCCCCCCCAAACTCCTCCCCACCCCGTGCAGTCTGATCCCCCCAAACTCCTCCCCGCCCCGTGCAGTCTGATCCCCCCTCAAACTCCTCCCCCCCGTGCAGTCTGATCCCCCCAAACTTCCCCTCCGCCCCGTGCACTCTGATCCTCCCCCCCGTGCAGTCTGATCCCCCCAAACTCCTCTCCCCCCGTGCAGTCTGATCCCCCCAAACTCCTCCCCGCCCCGTGCAGTCCGATCCCCCCAAACTCTTCCCCGCCCCGTGCAGTCCGATCCCCCCAAACTCCTCTCCCCCCGTGCAGTATGATCCCCCCCAAACACCTCCCCGCCCCGTGCAGTCCGATCCCCCCCAAACACCTCCCCGCCCCGTGCAGTCTGATCCCCCTCCAAACTCCTCCCCCCCCGTGCAGTCTGATCCTCCCCCCCGTGCAGTCTGATCCCCCCCCAAACTCCTCCCCGCTCCGTGCAGTCTGATCCTCCCCCCCGTGCAGTCCGATCCCCCCCAAACTCCTCTCCCCCCGTGCAGTCCGATCCCCCCAAACTCCTCCCCCCCGTGCAATCTGATCCCCCCAAACTCCTCTCCCCCCGTGCAGTCTGATCCCCCCCAAACTCCTCCCCGCCCCATGCAGTCCGATCCCCCCAAACTCCTCCCCGCCCCGTGCAGTCCGATCCTCCCCCCCGTGCAGTCTGATCCCCCCCCAAACTCCTCCCCGCTCCGTGCAGTCTGATCCTCCCCCCCGTGCAGTCCGATCCCCCCCAAACTCCTCTCCCCCCGTGCAGTCCGATCCCCCCAAACTCCTCCCCCCCGTGCAATCTGATCCCCCCAAACTCCTCTCCCCCCGTGCAGTCTGATCCCCCCCAAACTCCTCCCCGCCCCATGCAGTCCGATCCCCCCAAACTCCTCCCCGCCCCGTGCAGTCCGATCCCCCCAAACTCCTCTCCCTCCGTGCAGTCCGATCCCCCCCAAACTCCTCCCCGCCCCGTGCAGTCCGATCCCCCCCAAACTCTTCCCCGCCCCGTGCAGTCCGATCCCCCCAAACTCCTCCCCGCCCCGTGCAGTCTGATCTCCCCCCAAACTCCTCCCCGCCCCGTTCAGTCTGATCCCCCCCCAAACTCCTCCCCGCTCCGTGCAGTCTGATCCCCCCCAAACTCCTCTCCCCCCCGTGCAGTCTGATCCCCCCCACACTCCCCTCCGCCCCGTGCAGTCTGATCGCCCCCCCAAACTCCTGTCCGCCCCGTGCAGTCTGATCCCCCCCAAAGCTCCTCCCTGCCCCGTGCAGTCTGATCCCCCCCCAAACTCCTCCCCGCTCCGTGCAGTCTGATCCTCCCCCCCGTGCAGTCTGATCCCCCCAAACTCCTCCCCGCTCCGTGCAGTCTGATCCCCCCCAAACTCCTCTCCCCCCGTGCAGTCTGATCGCCCCCCCAAACTCCTGTCCGCCCCGTGCAGTCTGATCCCCCCAAAGCTCCTCCCTGCCCCGTGCAGTCTGATCCCCCCCCAAACTCCTCCCCGCTCCGTGCAGTCTGATCCTCCCCCCCGTGCAGTCTGATCCCCCCAAACTCCTCCCCGCTCCGTGCAGTCTGATCCTCCCCCCCGTGCAGTCTGATCCCCCCAAACTCCTCCCCGCCCCGTGCAGTCCGATCCCCCCAAACTCTTCCCCCCCGTGCAATCTGATCCCCCCAAACTCCTCTCCCCCCGTGCAGTCTGATCCCCCCCAAACTCCTCCCCGCCCCGTGCAGTCCGATCCCCCCAAACTCTTCCCCGCCCCGTGCAGTCCGATCCCCCCCAAACTCCTCCCCCCCGTGCAATCTGATCCCCCCAAACTCCTCTCCCCCGTGCAGTCTGATCCCCCCCAAACTCCTCCCCGCCCCATGCAGTCCGATCCCCCCAAACTCTTCCCCGCCCCGTGCAGTCCGATCCCCCCAAACTCCTCTCCCTCCGTGCAGTCCGATCCCCCCAAACTCCTCCCCCCCGTGCAGTCTGATCCCCCCAAACTCCTCCCCGCCCCGTGCAGTCCGATCCCCCCGAACTCCTCTCCCCCCGTGCAGTCTGATCCCCCCCAAACTCCTCCCCGCCCCGTGCAGTCCGATCCCCCCAAACTCCTCTCCCTCCGTGCAGTCCGATCCCCCCCAAACTCCTCCCCGCCCCGTGCAGTCCGATCCCCCCAAACTCCTCCCCCCCGTGCAGTCTGATCCCCCCCCAAACTCCTCCCCGCTCCGTGCAGTCTGATCCTCCCCTCCATGCAGTCTGATCCCCCCAAACTCCTCCCCGCCCCGTGCAGTCCGATCCCCCCAAACTCTTCCCCGCCCCGTGCAGTCCGATCCCCCCAAACTCCTCTCCCTCCGTGCAGTCCGATCCCCCCCAAACTCCTCTCCCCCCGTGCAGTCCGATCCCCCCAAACTCCTCCCCCCCGTGCAGTCCGATCCCCCCAAACTCTTCCCCGCCCCGTGCAGTCCGATCCCCCCAAACTCCTCTCCCTCCGTGCAGTCCGATCCCCCCCAAACTCCTCCCCGCCCCGTGCAGTCCGATCCCCCCAAACTCCTCCCCGCCCCGTGCAGTCCGATCCCCCCCCAAACTCCTCCTCCCCCCGTGCAGTCTGATCTCCTACCCCCCACGAAACTCCTCTCCGCCCCCTGCAGTCTGATCCCCTACCCCCCTAACTCCTCTCCGCGCCATGCAGTCTGATCCCCCCTCACCAAACTCCTCCCCGCCCCGTGCAGTCTGCTTCCCCCCAAACTCCTCTCCGCCCCATGCAGTATGATCCCCCCTCACCAAACTCCTCCCCGCCCCGTGCAGCCCCTAAGTTTGCCCCCCAATTCTCAGCCACTCCCCCCCTCTCCCCACACGCCCCCCACCCAGGACGCTCTCGGCCTCTGCAGGAGGCACAGCCGGGCACTGGGCAGCACTGCGGGCAGCCAGGGCCAGAGCATCGCCCCCCGCCGAACTGCCCCCCCCCGGGCACAGGGGGGATTCAGCGGGCACCCGGCCCCGCCCCCAGGCAGCGAGCAGCGCGGGGAGCAGGGCTCAGGCCGCCCCGCCCCCCCGCGTGCGGGACACGTTCTGTGCGTGCCCCGCCCGCGGGAACCACCCCTCGAGGGCGCGCGGCTCCCCGGCGGGGGGAGGGGGCACGTGACACTCCCGCGCCCCGGTGGCCCGCAGCCCCCCCTCCCCGAGACACCCACGTGACTGGAGCCCGGGTCAGCTCCCGCGCCCCAAAGGGGGGGCCACAGCCCCGTTCCCCCGGCACCACGTGGGGGGGGGTCACAGGGGCGCTGCTCCCCGGGGAGGCTGCAGCGCCGGGGGGGGGGGGGCAGAAATCGCCCCCCCACCTCCGCCAGGGGCCGCCCCGCCGATGTCCAGCCTGGGGCCCGGAGAGAAGCAGGCGGGGGGGGGGGGCTCCACGTCACTGCCAGCTCCCGCCCCGCCCCCCAGGCTCCGCCCCTCAGCGCCCCCCGCAGCGTTTTCCCGCCCGCCTCGTCAGCGCGAGCGTCCCGGGAGTTTCCCGCCCAGCCAGCGCCGCCCGCGCCTGCGCTCTCCCGCGCCCTGTCCCCTCCTGCCCCCCCCAGTGCCAAGGCCCCCCCCGGCCCCTCCCACTCCCTCCTGCCCCCCCAGTGCCGAGCACCCCCCCGGCCCCTCACCCCCTCCTGCCCCCCCAGTGCCAAGCGCCCCCCCCGGCCCCTCACACCCAGCCTGCTCCTACACCTCACCCCTGTCCAGACACCCCACCCCCAGCCCGCTCCCCCACCTTCCCTCGCGCCCCCTCCTCCCCCGGGCCAGACACCAACAAGGGGCGGGCTGGGGGCGGGGAGCTTCGCACTCGGACCCAGGATTCGCTCGCGCCCCCGCGCGCTCCTCGGACCTTCCTGTCATGGCGGCGCCGGCCGCCCAGTCAGACAACGCCCCCCTGCGGCAGCCCATTGGCCGAACCAGAGGCAGGATCCCCTTTGCTGACAGCCCATTGGGCGACGCTCTCCTCCGCCAAGGCTGTCTTCCGAAAGCCCATTGGCTGGCACACAGCCAGGAACCACCCCTAAGTCACAGACAATTCGAGGACAGAGCAGTCCATTAAGATCCACCCCGGACAGCCTATTGGTCGAGAGCAGTGGCAGGTTAGTCCCCCTAGTCACACCGCATTCGCAGACAGAGCTGTCCGTTAAGATGCAGCCGGGTCAGCCTATTGGGTGCCTCTGATTCAGAACACGCCCCTTAGTCACAGCCCATTCGCGGACAGAAGAGTCTGTTATAATCCACCCCGGACAACCTATTGGCCGCCAGCAGCCCCAGAACACGCCTTGAGTCACCGCCCATTGGCGCACGGAGCAGTCCGTTAAGAGTCACCTCGGACAGCCTCAGATTGGGCGCCACAGATTCCGAACACGCCCTTTACTCTCAGCCCATTCGCGGACAGAACAGTCTGTTACGATCAGTCTGGGACAGTCTCTCGGCCAGCCTTAGTGTAGGGAGAACATAGTCAAGTATGAAACAGGATTCCCCAAGTGGAAGTGACGCCCCAGAATTTGTTCCCCACAACTAAAAGTCTAAGGAGGAGAAGTTTGTTAAGTAGAAGAAGCATAGAAGTGTTTAGATTTATTCTTGTGAAAGTGTTTAGATTTAGTGTTATCAAGCTTGAGAAGTGTTTAGATTTATAATTATTATTATTATTATTATTTGTTAGGATTGTTTAATTATAAATCTAAACATTTTTGCCCCTCTAGAATATAATTGGTTAGGAATGTAATATTAGGTCATGTAACTTCAAACTGTTAAAAATATACTACTATGTAGCCAGAAACAGCTCCCCTCGCTGTGCGCCAGGGCACGCTCAAACTTACTGTTACACAATTGACAACCGTTCTCTTCAAAGCATTGTGAAGCACTTAACCCTAATCGCAAAGTGAAGCATTGTAACTATAACAGTAACTAACTCAGCGCTCAGAGAGAGAATGTTTTAAGAAATGCCACCCAGAAACTTTTGTAACTTTTTGTAACTACAACTCTTGTATTATTATGCAAAATACTGTATGGGAAACATTAATTAGGGAATGTACATAAGAGAGAGAGTGCTTGGACGATGAATGAATGGTTGTGAGAGGTGCCAGCCTGAGAATGCAGCAACAAAGGGCTGAAGAAGGCGTCAGGTGCCAGTGCAATTGGCTCCCCGTAGCCGTTTCTAACACACACATGAGCCGCTCTGATTTGGCTTCTAACACTTTTAGCTGCTCGGTTCTGCAAGCGCGGAGAGGAAGCCGCGTCCGATAGATGGAGGTTCTCCGCGACACATTTGGCAGCCTGGACCCCCTGCCTCTGGTCCAAAGAGTCTCAACCAACCCCCGACCCCATGACCCTTGTTCTCAGTGATTCCGCCAGCTGCTTGGTGCCTTTAGTACCCGGCCCCGCTTGCAAAGTCCCCCCCCAGCAGCATGACCCGAGAGCGAAACAAGAGACCCCCCCCCCCAGCAGCAAAACCCGAGAGCAGCGCGAAAGAACCCCCCCGGCATTGCGACCCGAGGGCGGCGCCAGAGACCCCCCCCAGCAGCAAGTCCCGAGGGCGGCGCCAGAGACCCTCCCCAGCAGCGTGACCCGAGAGCGAAGCCAGAGACCTCCCCCAGCAGAGTGACCCGAAAACGGTGCCAGAGACCCCCCCCAGCAGCAAGACCCGAGAGCGGCACCACAGACCCGCCCCCAGCAGTGCGACCCAAGAGTGGCGCCAGAGACCCTCCCCCCAGCAGCATCACCAGAGAACGGCGACAGAGATCTCCCCCCCCCCCAGCAGCACAACCTGAGATGGGAGCCAGAGGCCCCCCCCAGCAGCATCACCCGAGAGTGGCGCCAGAGACCCCCCCCAGCAGCATGAGATGAAAGTGGCGACAGAGACCCCACCCCCAAGGAGCGCGACCCGAGACCGGCGCCGGAGACCCCCCCAGAAGCATTACCCGAGAGTGGAGACAGAAACCCCACCCCCAGCACCGCTACCGGAGAGCGGCGCCAGAGACCTCCCCGAACAGCATCACCCGAGAGCGGCCCCAGACACCCACCCAGCAGCAAAACCCGAGAGAGGTGCCAGAGACCCCCCGCAGCAGCATCACCTGATAGCGGGGCCAGTGACACCCCCCGTCTGCAGCATGACCGGAGGGAGGCTCCAGAGACCACCCCCAGTAGTGCGACCCGAGAGCGGCGCCAGAGACCTCCCCCCAGCAGCGCGACCCGAGAGTGGAGACAGAGACCCCACCCCCAGCACCACTACCGAGAGCGGCACCAGAGACCCCCCCAACAGCGCGACCCGAAAGCGGTAACAGAGACCCCCCCCCCAGCAGCACGACCGGAGAGCGAAGCCAGAGACCCCCCCAGCAGCATGATCCCAAGGAGGCGCCAGAGACCCCCCCCAGTAGCGCGACTCGAGAGCGGCACCAGAGATTCCCCGCAGCAGCATAACCCGAGAGAGGCGCCAGACTCCCTCCCAGCAGCACGACCTGAGAGTGGCCCCAAAGACCCCTCCCCCCCAGCAGCGAGACCCGAGAGCAGCGCTAGAGACACCCCCAAGCTGCACGACCCGAGAGCGGCACCAGAATCCCTCCCTGCAGCGAGATCCGAGAGCGGCGTGACTGAAGAGATCTCTCACTCACTAAGGTCTGTGGCTGTGGGAATTCTATCCTTTAGCCCTTCCCCCCCGCCCCTCGCCTATGTATAGGGCCCTCTACAAGAACACTGAGTCAGTCAGCCATGACGCGCCACCGCTCTCCCTTGCGCGACTTGCGAACCTGCAGAATTCCCGTTGGCTCCTGAGCCCTTAACCCGTGGAGATGCTCACCTGGAATGCCTGCACGTGAGCTATACAAGGACACGGCAGAAGCAGAGCAAGGACAAAGACACAGACAGAAACAGACAGACAGAACGTATTGGCCAATACGAGAGAGCAACAAGAGAGAAACACATGAGAGGCAGACGGAAACCTTACCGCCTTGCGTCTTCCTCCTCGAGCCAAGCGTCTGCTGAGAAGGACACCGTGTTCCAGAGAAATCAGCACTCCTGACAAACGGAAGCCCTGTTTCTCCCACTACCAAGGAATCACCTCGCGAACCTCCGCTCGGACTCGCTGTCTAAGCAAACCTGACTTCCCTTCCTAGACCCGAGTGCGCCGTAAGCCGAGAGATTTCCAAACCCGACACTTATCTCCCTGTCAGCGATGGCTGCTCCGCTCCCAGCCGGACGGTTCTCGCCTCGCTTCGACCAAGCTCCCGAGCTCGCTGTTCTCGTTTCCGTTCCATCCCCAGACGGGAGGACACCGGGAGGGTTGACTTCTTATCGCTCACTACCGAACACAGCAGAGGGGAAAAAACAAACAAACAACTTAGCTTTTCAGTCCGCAAGGACGCGGCATCGCTTCTCCTCCCACCATCGCACCGCTGCCTCCCACCATCGGCCACCCCCTCCCGCTGCCACTCCAGGAACGCGGAGAGAACGGAGGCCTTGAATATCTATCCACGCTCTGTTGAACTGCCTATGCCCCTTCACCAGTCCCCAAGCCACCAGGCTCCGTGACCCAGCAGGAAGCTCTCTGCCTCAGAAGAAACATACTGCCAGGACGCTTAAAGATTTCAAAGCACGCACCTCTTACTCACACAGAGCCATGGGAAGGCCGAACGCTGAGGACCCTTCACATGTTCCGAGAATCACGTCCAGGCAGCTCAAGTACATCTCGGACGATTTATTCTCCGCCCACGGCCACGCACTGATTCCTCTGCAAGGGTGGCCAAAAAAGCCCAGCGTTAGCTCTCACTCACTAAAGTCTGTGGCTGTGGGAATTCTATCCTTTAGCCCTTTCCCCCCTCTCGCCTATGTATCGGGTCCTCTACAAGAACACCAAGTCATTCAGCCATGACGCACCACCGCTCTCCCTTGCGCGACTTGCGAACCTGCTGAATTCCCGTTGGCTCCTGAGCCCTTAACCCTTGGAGATGCTCACCTGGAATGCCTGCAAGTGTGCTGTACAAGGACACGGCAGAAGCAGAGCAAGGACAAAGACACAGACAGAAACAGACAGACAGGACGTATTGGCCAATACGAGAGAGCAACAAGAGAGAAACACATGCGAGGCAGCCAGAAACCTTACCACCTTGCGTCTTCCTCCTCGAGCCAAGCGTCTGCTGAGAAGGACACCGTGTTCCAGAGAAACCAGCACCCCTGACAAACGGGAGCCCTGTTTCTCCCACTACCAAGTAAGCACCTCGGGAACCTCCGCTCGGACTCGCTGTCTAAGCAAACGTGACTTCCCTTCCTAGACCCGAGTGGGCCGTAAGCCGAGAGATTTCCAGACCCGACACTTATCTCCCGGTCAGCGATGGCTGCTCCGCTCCCAGCAGGACGGTTCTCGCCTCGCTTCGACCAAGCTCCCAAGCTCGCCGTTCTCTTTTCCGTTCCATCCCCAGACGGGAGGACACCGGGAGGGTTGACTTCTTATCGCTCGCTACCGAACACAGCTGAGGGGAAAAAACAAACAAACAACTTAGCTTTTCAGTCCGCAAGGACGCGGCATCGCTTCTCCTCCCACCATCGGCCACCCCCTCCCGCTGCCACTCCAGGAACTCGGAGAGAACGGAGGCCTTGAATATCTATCCACGCACTGTTGAACCGCCTACTGCCCCTTCACCAGTCCCCAAGCCACCAGGCTCCGTGCCCCAGCAGGAAGCTCTCTGCCTCAGAAGAAACATACTGCCAGGACGCTTGAAGATTTCAAAGCACGCACCTCTTACTCACACAGAGCCATGGGAAGGCCGAACGCTGAGGACCCTTCACGTGTTCCGAGAATCACGTCCAGGCAGCTCAAGTCCATCTCGGACGGTATCTTCTCAGCCCACTGCCCAGCCAGTTTCCCAGCTGTTACCCAGTCTGGAGCCAGCAAAGCCCTCGGGCAGGAGTGACAGCAAAGGGCTAGGACCCAGAAGCCGTGTCCAGGGGTCAGTCTGGAGTGCTGTACAAAGCCCAGGACCATCCACATATCCTGTGTGGTGCAACCTGCTGAGTGGAGACAAAGGCTCAGGGCTGCTCTCATACCCTGATCAGACACTTTACTGAATGTGGTGCAGGGAAAAGGTGGACTGATGGCTCCCATGAATGGGCGTGCAGACTGGAGTGAGGAAGGGCCCCGGGATAAGAATATGGATGGGGGTGCAGGCTGGGGGGAGGAAGGGCCCCGGGATAAGCATATGGACGGGGGTGCAGGCTGGGGAGAGGAAGGGCCCCGGGATAAGAGTATGGACGGGGTGCAGGCTGGGGTGAGGAAGCAGGAGGGGAGGGGGCTGCGCGGAGCCTGGAGTGCGGGATGAGGGGGCCATGGGCAGGAGGGGAGAGGGCTGTGCGGAGCCTGGAGTGCGGGATGAGGGGGCCGGGGGCAGGAGGGGAGAGGGCTGTGCGGAGCCTGGAGTGCGGGATGAGGGGGCCATGGGCAGGAGGGGAGAGGGCTGCGCGGAGCCTGGTGTGTGGGATGAGGGGGCCGGGGGCAGGAGGGGAGAGGGCTGCGCGGAGCCTGGAAATAACGAGCTTCTTACTTTGCCTGCTGTCAAAGGGCAAGACTGGGGCCACGTGGCGTGCGGAGCAGGGACAGCAGCTGGGGGCGATGGAATTACACGTGCATTACCCGCAATGACCACCGAGCGGCACTGTGGAGGCGCTTCGGAATTACACGTGCATTACCCGCAATGACCACCGAGCGGCACTGTGGAGGCGCTACGGAATTACACGTGCATTACCCGCAATGACCACCGAGCGGCACTGTGGAGGCGCTACGGAATTACACGTGCATTACCCGCAATGACCACCGAGCGGCACTGTGGAGGCGCTACGGAATTACACGTGCATTACCCGCAATGACCACCGAGCGGCACTGTGGAGGCGCTACGGAATTACACGTGCATTACCGCCGGTGACTACCGAGCGGCACTGTTGCTCTGCTAAGGGCCGTTATTTCCGAATAAAAAAGATTGTTCTTAGGGTAGAAATGCCCCATTCCGAACTAAGAACACGCTGGGCGGGGCTATGCCGGGGGGCGGGGCTATGATAGGGGCGGGGCGCGCTGCGACGTGCCCCGGGAGGCCGCACTATGAGAACTACAAGTCCCAGGATGCGTCGCTAACACTTGGAGTGACACGAGCGCGGGACCAACCGCGTCGCTCCCTGGTCAATGCCCCGTTGTGATGTCACTTCCGCTGCACCCGCCCAACCGAACAGCGCCAGGCCTGCCCTGGCCCTGCAATGGCCGATGGGAGCTGCGGACAGGGGCACTCAGTTTCCCACAAGCCACTGCGGCTACTTTCCCTACTCCCCCTCATCCCGCCCCTCCCCATTGCTGGGCGGGGCTCCTGCCTCAGAGACGGCAGCGTCCGCAGCTGATGCCCCGCCCCCACTCGGGAGAGGAGACTCCGCGGCAACCCTTCCCCCCCAAACTCCTCCCCACCCCGTGCAGTCTGATCCCCCCAAACTCCTCCCCGCCCCGTGCAGTCTGATCCCCCCTCAAACTCCTCCCCCCCCGTGCAGTCTGATCCCCCCAAACTTCCCCTCCGCCCCGTGCACTCTGATCCTCCCCCCCGTGCAGTCTGATCCCCCCAAACTCCTCTCCCCCCGTGCAGTCTGATCCCCCCAAACTCCTCCCCGCCCCGTGCAGTCCGATCCCCCCAAACTCTTCCCCGCCCCGTGCAGTCCGATCCCCCCAAACTCTTCCCCGCCCCGTGCAGTCCGATCCCCCCAAACTCCTCTCCCCCCGTGCAGTATGATCCCCCCCAAACACCTCCCCGCCCCGTGCAGTCCGATCCCCCCCAAACACCTCCCCGCCCCGTGCAGTCTGATCCCCCTCCAAACTCCTCCCCCCCCGTGCAGTCTGATCCTCCCCCCCGTGCAGTCTGATCCCCCCCCAAACTCCTCCCCGCTCCGTGCAGTCTGATCCTCCCCCCCGTGCAGTCCGATCCCCCCCAAACTCCTCTCCCCCCGTGCAGTCCGATCCCCCCAAACTCCTCCCCCCCGTGCAATCTGATCCCCCCAAACTCCTCTCCCCCCGTGCAGTCTGATCCCCCCCAAACTCCTCCCCGCCCCATGCAGTCCGATCCCCCCAAACTCCTCCCCGCCCCGTGCAGTCCGATCCCCCCAAACTCTTCCCCGCCCCGTGCAGTCCGATCCCCCCAAACTCCTCTCCCTCCGTGCAGTCCGATCCCCCCCAAACTCCTCCCCGCCCCGTGCAGTCCGATCCCCCCCAAACTCTTCCCCGCCCCGTGCAGTCCGATCCCCCCAAACTCCTCCCCGCCCCGTGCAGTCTGATCTCCCCCCAAACTCCTCCCCGCCCCGTTCAGTCTGATCCCCCCCCAAACTCCTCCCCGCTCCGTGCAGTCTGATCCCCCCCAAACTCCTCTCCCCCCCGTGCAGTCTGATCCCCCCCACACTCCCCTCCGCCCCGTGCAGTCTGATCGCCCCCCCAAACTCCTGTCCGCCCCGTGCAGTCTGATCCCCCCCAAAGCTCCTCCCTGCCCCGTGCAGTCTGATCCCCCCCCAAACTCCTCCCCGCTCCGTGCAGTCTGATCCTCCCCCCCGTGCAGTCTGATCCCCCCAAACTCCTCCCCGCTCCGTGCAGTCTGATCCTCCCCCCCGTGCAGTCTGATCCCCCCAAACTCCTCCCCGCCCCGTGCAGTCCGATCCCCCCAAACTCTTCCCCCCCGTGCAATCTGATCCCCCCAAACTCCTCTCCCCCCGTGCAGTCTGATCCCCCCCCAAACTCCTCCCCGCCCCGTGCAGTCCGATCCCCCCAAACTCTTCCCCGCCCCGTGCAGTCCAATCCCCCCCAAACTCCTCCCCTCCGTGCAATCTGATCCCCCCAAACTCCTCTCCCCCGTGCAGTCTGATCCCCCCCAAACTCCTCCCCGCCCCATGCAGTCCGATCCCCCCAAACTCTTCCCCGCCCCGTGCAGTCCGATCCCCCCAAACTCCTCCCCCCCGTGCAGTCTGATCCCCCCAAACTCCTCCCCGCCCCGTGCAGTCCGATCCCCCCGAACTCCTCTCCCCCCGTGCAGTCTGATCCCCCCCAAACTCCTCCCCGCCCCGTGCAGTCCGATCCCCCCAAACTCCTCTCCCTCCGTGCAGTCCGATCCCCCCCAAACTCCTCCCCGCCCCGTGCAGTCCGATCCCCCCAAACTCCTCCCCCCCGTGCAGTCTGATCCCCCCCCAAACTCCTCCCCGCTCCGTGCAGTCTGATCCTCCCCTCCATGCAGTCTGATCCCCCCAAACTCCTCCCCGCCCCGTGCAGTCCGATCCCCCCAAACTCTTCCCCGCCCCGTGCAGTCCGATCCCCCCAAACTCCTCTCCCTCCGTGCAGTCCGATCCCCCCCAAACTCCTCTCCCCCCGTGCAGTCCGATCCCCCCAAACTCCTCCCCCCCGTGCAGTCCGATCCCCCCAAACTCTTCCCCGCCCCGTGCAGTCCGATCCCCCCAAACTCCTCTCCCTCCGTGCAGTCCGATCCCCCCCAAACTCCTCCCCGCCCCGTGCAGTCCGATCCCCCCAAACTCCTCCCCGCCCCGTGCAGTCCGATCTCCCCCAAAACTCCTCCCCGCCCCGTGCAGTCTGATCCCCCCCCAAACTCCTCCCCGCTCCGTGCAGTCTGATCCCCCCCAAACTCCTCTCCCCCCCGTGCAGTCTGATCCCCCCCACAGTCCCCTCCGCCCCGTGCAGTCTGATCGCCCCCCCAAACTCCTGTCCGCCCCGTGCAGTCTGATCCCCCCCAAAGCTCCTCCCTGCCCCGTGCAGTCTGATCCCCCCCCAAACTCCTCCCCGCTCCGTGCAGTCTGATCCTCCCAAACTCCTCCCCGCTCCGTGCAGTCTGATCCCCCCCAAACTCCTCTCCCCCCGTGCAGTCTGATCCCCCCAAACTCCTCTCCCCCCCGTGCAGTCTGATCCCCCCCCACACTCCCCTCCGCCCCGTGCAGTCTGATCGCTCCCCAAAACTCCTGTCCGCCCCGTGCAGTCTGATCCCCCCCAAACTCCTCCCCGCCCCATGCAGTCTGATCCCCCCAAACTCCTCACCCCCGTGCAGTCTGATCCCCCCCTAAACTCCTCCTCGCCCCGTGCAGTCTGATCCCCCCCAAACTGCTCCCCGCCCCGTGCAGTCTGATCCCCCCCCAAACTCCTCCTCGCCCCGTGCAGTCTGATCCCCCCCAAACTCCTCCCCCCGTGCAGTCTGATCTCCTACCCCCCACGAAACTCCTCTCCGCCCCCTGCAGTCTGATCCCCTACCCCCCTAACTCCTCTCCGCGCCATGCAGTCTGATCCCCCCTCACCAAACTCCTCCCCGCCCCGTGCAGTCTGCTTCCCCCCAAACTCCTCTCCGCCCCATGCAGTATGATCCCCCCTCACCAAACTCCTCCCCGCCCCGTGCAGCCCCTAAGTTTGCCCCCCAATTCTCAGCCACTCCCCCCCTCTCCCCACACGCCCCCCACCCAGGACGCTCTCGGCCTCTGCAGGAGGCACAGCCGGGCACTGGGCAGCACTGCGGGCTGCCAGGGCCAGAGCATCGCCCCCCGCCGAACTGCCCCCCGGGCACAGGGGGGATTCAGCGGGCACCCGGCCCCGCCCCCAGGCAGCGAGCAGCGCGGGGAGCAGGGCTCAGGCCGCCCCGCCCCCCCGCGTGCGGGACACGTTCTGTGCGTGCCCCGCCCGCGGGAACCACCCCTCGAGGGCGCGCGGCTCCCCGGCGGGGGGAGGGGGCACGTGACACTCCCGCGCCCCGGTGGCCCGCAGCCCCCCCTCCCCGAGACACCCACGTGACTGGAGCCCGGGTCAGCTCCCGCGCCCCAAAGGGGGGGCCACAGCCCCGTTCCCCCGGCACCACGTGGGGGGGGGTCACAGGGGCGCTGCTCCCCGGGGAGGCTGCAGCGCCGGGGGGGGGGGGCAGAAATCGCCCCCCCACCTCCGCCAGGGGCCGCCCCGCCGATGTCCAGCCTGGGGCCCGGAGAGAAGCAGGCGGGGGGGGGGGGCTCCACGTCACTGCCAGCTCCCGCCCCGCCCCCCAGGCTCCGCCCCTCAGCGCCCCCCGCAGCGTTTTCCCGCCCGCCTCGTCAGCGCGAGCGTCCCGGGAGTTTCCCGCCCAGCCAGCGCCGCCCGCGCCTGCGCTCTCCCGCGCCCTGTCCCCTCCTGCCCCCCCCAGTGCCAAGGCCCCCCCCGGCCCCTCCCACTCCCTCCTGCCCCCCCAGTGCCGAGCACCCCCCCGGCCCCTCACCCCCTCCTGCCCCCCCAGTGCCAAGCGCCCCCCCCGGCCCCTCACACCCAGCCTGCTCCTACACCTCACCCCTGTCCAGACACCCCACCCCCAGCCCGCTCCCCCACCTTCCCTCGCGCCCCCTCCTCCCCCGGGCCAGACACCAACAAGGGGCGGGCTGGGGGCGGGGAGCTTCGCACTCGGACCCAGGATTCGCTCGCGCCCCCGCGCGCTCCTCGGACCTTCCTGTCATGGCGGCGCCGGCCGCCCAGTCAGACAACGCCCCCCTGCGGCAGCCCATTGGCCGAACCAGAGGCAGGATCCCCTTTGCTGACAGCCCATTGGGCGACGCTCTCCTCCGCCAAGGCTGTCTTCCGAAAGCCCATTGGCTGGCACACAGCCAGGAACCACCCCTAAGTCACAGACAATTCGAGGACAGAGCAGTCCATTAAGATCCACCCCGGACAGCCTATTGGTCGAGAGCAGTGGCAGGTCAGTCCCCCTAGTCACACCGCATTCGCAGACAGAGCTGTCCGTTAAGATGCAGCCGGGTCAGCCTATTGGGTGCCTCTGATTCAGAACACGCCCCTTAGTCACAGCCCATTCGCGGACAGAAGAGTCTGTTATAATCCACCCCGGACAACCTATTGGCCGCCAGCAGCCCCAGAACACGCCTTGAGTCACCGCCCATTGGCGCACGGAGCAGTCCGTTAAGAGTCACCTCGGACAGCCTCAGATTGGGCGCCACAGATTCCGAACACGCCCTTTACTCTCAGCCCATTCGCGGACAGAACAGTCTGTTACGATCAGTCTGGGACAGTCTCTCGGCCAGCCTTAGTGTAGGGAGAACATAGTCAAGTATGAAACAGGATTCCCCAAGTGGAAGTGACGCCCCAGAATTTGTTCCCCACAACTAAAAGTCTAAGGAGGAGAAGTTTGTTAAGTAGAAGAAGCATAGAAGTGTTTAGATTTATTCTTGTGAAAGTGTTTAGATTTAGTGTTATCAAGCTTGAGAAGTGTTTAGATTTATAATTATTATTATTATTATTATTTGTTAGGATTGTTTAATTATAAATCTAAACATTTTTGCCCCTCTAGAATATAATTGGTTAGGAATGTAATATTAGGTCATGTAACTTCAAACTGTTAAAAATATACTACTATGTAGCCAGAAACAGCTCCCCTCGCTGTGCGCCAGGGCACGCTCAAACTTACTGTTACACAATTGACAACCGTTCTCTTCAAAGCATTGTGAAGCACTTAACCCTAATCGCAAAGTGAAGCATTGTAACTATAACAGTAACTAACTCAGCGCTCAGAGAGAGAATGTTTTAAGAAATGCCACCCAGAAACTTTTGTAACTTTTTGTAACTACAACTCTTGTATTATTATGCAAAATACTGTATGGGAAACATTAATTAGGGAATGTACATAAGAGAGAGAGTGCTTGGACGATGAATGAATGGTTGTGAGAGGTGCCAGCCTGAGAATGCAGCAACAAAGGGCTGAAGAAGGCGTCAGGTGCCAGTGCAATTGGCTCCCCGTAGCCGTTTCTAACACACACATGAGCCGCTCTGATTTGGCTTCTAACACTTTTAGCTGCTCGGTTCTGCAAGCGCGGAGAGGAAGCCGCGTCCGATAGATGGAGGTTCTCCGCGACACATTTGGCAGCCTGGACCCCCTGCCTCTGGTCCAAAGAGTCTCAACCAACCCCCGACCCCATGACCCTTGTTCTCAGTGATTCCGCCAGCTGCTTGGTGCCTTTAGTACCCGGCCCCGCTTGCAAAGTCCCCCCCCAGCAGCATGACCCGAGAGCGAAACAAGAGACCCCCCCCCCCAGCAGCAAAACCCGAGAGCAGCGCGAAAGAACCCCCCCGGCATTGCGACCCGAGGGCGGCGCCAGAGACCCCCCCCAGCAGCAAGTCCCGAGGGCGGCGCCAGAGACCCTCCCCAGCAGCGTGACCCGAGAGCGAAGCCAGAGACCTCCCCCAGCAGAGTGACCCGAAAACGGTGCCAGAGACCCCCCCCAGCAGCAAGACCCGAGAGCGGCACCACAGACCCGCCCCCAGCAGTGCGACCCAAGAGTGGCGCCAGAGACCCTCCCCCCAGCAGCATCACCAGAGAACGGCGACAGAGATCTCCCCCCCCCCCAGCAGCACAACCTGAGATGGGAGCCAGAGGCCCCCCCCAGCAGCATCACCCGAGAGTGGCGCCAGAGACCCCCCCCAGCAGCATGAGATGAAAGTGGCGACAGAGACCCCACCCCCAAGGAGCGCGACCCGAGACCGGCGCCGGAGACCCCCCCAGAAGCATTACCCGAGAGTGGAGACAGAAACCCCACCCCCAGCACCGCTACCGGAGAGCGGCGCCAGAGACCTCCCCGAACAGCATCACCCGAGAGCGGCCCCAGACACCCACCCAGCAGCAAAACCCGAGAGAGGTGCCAGAGACCCCCCGCAGCAGCATCACCTGATAGCGGGGCCAGTGACACCCCCCGTCTGCAGCATGACCGGAGGGAGGCTCCAGAGACCACCCCCAGTAGTGCGACCCGAGAGCGGCGCCAGAGACCTCCCCCCAGCAGCGCGACCCGAGAGTGGAGACAGAGACCCCACCCCCAGCACCACTACCGAGAGCGGCACCAGAGACCCCCCCAACAGCGCGACCCGAAAGCGGTAACAGAGACCCCCCCCCCAGCAGCACGACCGGAGAGCGAAGCCAGAGACCCCCCCAGCAGCATGATCCCAAGGAGGCGCCAGAGACCCCCCCCAGTAGCGCGACTCGAGAGCGGCACCAGAGATTCCCCGCAGCAGCATAACCCGAGAGAGGCGCCAGACTCCCTCCCAGCAGCACGACCTGAGAGTGGCCCCAAAGACCCCTCCCCCCCAGCAGCGAGACCCGAGAGCAGCGCTAGAGACACCCCCAAGCTGCACGACCCGAGAGCGGCACCAGAATCCCTCCCTGCAGCGAGATCCGAGAGCGGCGTGACTGAAGAGACCTCTCACTCACTAAGGTCTGTGGCTGTGGGAATTCTATCCTTTAGCCCTTCCCCCCCGCCCCTCGCCTATGTATAGGGCCCTCTACAAGAACACTGAGTCAGTCAGCCATGACGCGCCACCGCTCTCCCTTGCGCGACTTGCGAACCTGCAGAATTCCCGTTGGCACCTGAGCCCTTAACCCGTGGAGATGCTCACCTGGAATGCCTGCACGTGAGCTATACAAGGACACGGCAGAAGCAGAGCAAGGACAAAGACACAGACAGAAACAGACAGACAGAACGTATTGGCCAATACGAGAGAGCAACAAGAGAGAAACACATGAGAGGCAGACGGAAACCTTACCGCCTTGCGTCTTCCTCCTCGAGCCAAGCGTCTGCTGAGAAGGACACCGTGTTCCAGAGAAATCAGCACTCCTGACAAACGGAAGCCCTGTTTCTCCCACTACCAAGGAATCACCTCGCGAACCTCCGCTCGGACTCGCTGTCTAAGCAAACCTGACTTCCCTTCCTAGACCCGAGTGCGCCGTAAGCCGAGAGATTTCCAAACCCGACACTTATCTCCCTGTCAGCGATGGCTGCTCCGCTCCCAGCCGGACGGTTCTCGCCTCGCTTCGACCAAGCTCCCGAGCTCGCTGTTCTCGTTTCCGTTCCATCCCCAGACGGGAGGACACCGGGAGGGTTGACTTCTTATCGCTCACTACCGAACACAGCAGAGGGGAAAAAACAAACAAACAACTTAGCTTTTCAGTCCGCAAGGACGCGGCATCGCTTCTCCTCCCACCATCGCACCGCTGCCTCCCACCATCGGCCACCCCCTCCCGCTGCCACTCCAGGAACGCGGAGAGAACGGAGGCCTTGAATATCTATCCACGCTCTGTTGAACTGCCTATGCCCCTTCACCAGTCCCCAAGCCACCAGGCTCCGTGACCCAGCAGGAAGCTCTCTGCCTCAGAAGAAACATACTGCCAGGACGCTTAAAGATTTCAAAGCACGCACCTCTTACTCACACAGAGCCATGGGAAGGCCGAACGCTGAGGACCCTTCACATGTTCCGAGAATCACGTCCAGGCAGCTCAAGTACATCTCGGACGATTTATTCTCCGCCCACGGCCACGCACTGATTCCTCTGCAAGGGTGGCCAAAAAAGCCCAGCGTTAGCTCTCACTCACTAAAGTCTGTGGCTGTGGGAATTCTATCCTTTAGCCCTTTCCCCCCCTCTCGCCTATGTATCGGGTCCTCTACAAGAACACCAAGTCATTCAGCCATGACGCACCACCGCTCTCCCTTGCGCGACTTGCGAACCTGCTGAATTCCCGTTGGCTCCTGAGCCCTTAACCCTTGGAGATGCTCACCTGGAATGCCTGCAAGTGTGCTGTACAAGGACACGGCAGAAGCAGAGCAAGGACAAAGACACAGACAGAAACAGACAGACAGGACGTATTGGCCAATACGAGAGAGCAACAAGAGAGAAACACATGCGAAGCAGCCAGAAACCTTACCACCTTGCGTCTTCCTCCTCGAGCCAAGCGTCTGCTGAGAAGGACACCGTGTTCCAGAGAAACCAGCACCCCTGACAAACGGGAGCCCTGTTTCTCCCACTACCAAGTAAGCACCTCGGGAACCTCCGCTCGGACTCGCTGTCTAAGCAAACGTGACTTCCCTTCCTAGACCCGAGTGGGCCGTAAGCCGAGAGATTTCCAGACCCGACACTTATCTCCCGGTCAGCGATGGCTGCTCCGCTCCCAGCAGGACGGTTCTCGCCTCGCTTCGACCAAGCTCCCAAGCTCGCCGTTCTCTTTTCCGTTCCATCCCCAGACGGGAGGACACCGGGAGGGTTGACTTCTTATCGCTCGCTACCGAACACAGCTGAGGGGAAAAAACAAACAAACAACTTAGCTTTTCAGTCCGCAAGGACGCGGCATCGCTTCTCCTCCCACCATCGGCCACCCCCTCCCGCTGCCACTCCAGGAACTCGGAGAGAACGGAGGCCTTGAATATCTATCCACGCACTGTTGAACCGCCTACTGCCCCTTCACCAGTCCCCAAGCCACCAGGCTCCGTGCCCCAGCAGGAAGCTCTCTGCCTCAGAAGAAACATACTGCCAGGACGCTTGAAGATTTCAAAGCACGCACCTCTTACTCACACAGAGCCATGGGAAGGCCGAACGCTGAGGACCCTTCACGTGTTCCGAGAATCACGTCCAGGCAGCTCAAGTCCATCTCGGACGGTATCTTCTCAGCCCACTGCCCAGCCAGTTTCCCAGCTGTTACCCAGTCTGGAGCCAGCAAAGCCCTCGGGCAGGAGTGACAGCAAAGGGCTAGGACCCAGAAGCCGTGTCCAGGGGTCAGTCTGGAGTGCTGTACAAAGCCCAGGACCATCCACATATCCTGTGTGGTGCAACCTGCTGAGTGGAGACAAAGGCTCAGGGCTGCTCTCATACCCTGATCAGACACTTTACTGAATGTGGTGCAGGGAAAAGGTGGACTGATGGCTCCCATGAATGGGCGTGCAGACTGGAGTGAGGAAGGGCCCCGGGATAAGAATATGGATGGGGGTGCAGGCTGGGGGGAGGAAGGGCCCCGGGATAAGCATATGGACGGGGGTGCAGGCTGGGGAGAGGAAGGGCCCCGGGATAAGAGTATGGACGGGGTGCAGGCTGGGGTGAGGAAGCAGGAGGGGAGGGGGCTGCGCGGAGCCTGGAGTGCGGGATGAGGGGGCCATGGGCAGGAGGGGAGAGGGCTGTGCGGAGCCTGGAGTGCGGGATGAGGGGGCCGGGGGCAGGAGGGGAGAGGGCTGTGCGGAGCCTGGAGTGCGGGATGAGGGGGCCATGGGCAGGAGGGGAGAGGGCTGCGCGGAGCCTGGTGTGTGGGATGAGGGGGCCGGGGGCAGGAGGGGAGAGGGCTGCGCGGAGCCTGGAAATAACGAGCTTCTTACTTTGCCTGCTGTCAAAGGGCAAGACTGGGGCCACGTGGCGTGCGGAGCAGGGACAGCAGCTGGGGGCGATGGAATTACACGTGCATTACCCGCAATGACCACCGAGCGGCACTGTGGAGGCGCTTCGGAATTACACGTGCATTACCCGCAATGACCACCGAGCGGCACTGTGGAGGCGCTACGGAATTACACGTGCATTACCCGCAATGACCACCGAGCGGCACTGTGGAGGCGCTACGGAATTACACGTGCATTACCCGCAATGACCACCGAGCGGCACTGTGGAGGCGCTACGGAATTACACGTGCATTACCCGCAATGACCACCGAGCGGCACTGTGGAGGCGCTACGGAATTACACGTGCATTACCGCCGGTGACTACCGAGCGGCACTGTTGCTCTGCTAAGGGCCGTTATTTCCGAATAAAAAAGATTGTTCTTAGGGTAGAAATGCCCCATTCCGAACTAAGAACACGCTGGGCGGGGCTATGCCGGGGGGCGGGGCTATGATAGGGGCGGGGCGCGCTGCGACGTGCCCCGGGAGGCCGCACTATGAGAACTACAAGTCCCAGGATGCGTCGCTAACACTTGGAGTGACACGAGCGCGGGACCAACCGCGTCGCTCCCTGGTCAATGCCCCGTTGTGATGTCACTTCCGCTGCACCCGCCCAACCGAACAGCGCCAGGCCTGCCCTGGCCCTGCAATGGCCGATGGGAGCTGCGGACAGGGGCACTCAGTTTCCCACAAGCCACTGCGGCTACTTTCCCTACTCCCCCTCATCCCGCCCCTCCCCATTGCTGGGCGGGGCTCCTGCCTCAGAGACGGCAGCGTCCGCAGCTGATGCCCCGCCCCCACTCGGGAGAGGAGACTCCGCGGCAACCCTTCCCCCCCAAACTCCTCCCCACCCCGTGCAGTCTGATCCCCCCAAACTCCTCCCCGCCCCGTGCAGTCTGATCCCCCCTCAAACTCCTCCCCCCCGTGCAGTCTGATCCCCCCAAACTTCCCCTCCGCCCCGTGCACTCTGATCCTCCCCCCCGTGCAGTCTGATCCCCCCAAACTCCTCTCCCCCCGTGCAGTCTGATCCCCCCAAACTCCTCCCCGCCCCGTGCAGTCCGATCCCCCCAAACTCTTCCCCGCCCCGTGCAGTCCGATCCCCCCAAACTCCTCTCCCCCCGTGCAGTATGATCCCCCCCAAACACCTCCCCGCCCCGTGCAGTCCGATCCCCCCCAAACACCTCCCCGCCCCGTGCAGTCTGATCCCCCTCCAAACTCCTCCCCCCCCGTGCAGTCTGATCCTCCCCCCCGTGCAGTCTGATCCCCCCCCAAACTCCTCCCCGCTCCGTGCAGTCTGATCCTCCCCCCCGTGCAGTCCGATCCCCCCCAAACTCCTCTCCCCCCGTGCAGTCCGATCCCCCCCAAACTCCTCCCCCCCGTGCAATCTGATCCCCCCAAACTCCTCTCCCCCCGTGCAGTCTGATCCCCCCCAAACTCCTCCCCGCCCCATGCAGTCCGATCCCCCCAAACTCCTCCCCGCCCCGTGCAGTCCGATCCCCCCAAACTCCTCTCCCTCCGTGCAGTCCGATCCCCCCCAAACTCCTCCCCGCCCCGTGCAGTCCGATCCCCCCCAAACTCTTCCCCGCCCCGTGCAGTCCGATCCCCCCAAACTCCTCCCCGCCCCGTGCAGTCTGATCTCCCCCCAAACTCCTCCCCGCCCCGTTCAGTCTGATCCCCCCCCAAACTCCTCCCCGCTCCGTGCAGTCTGATCCCCCCCAAACTCCTCTCCCCCCCGTGCAGTCTGATCCCCCCCACACTCCCCTCCGCCCCGTGCAGTCTGATCGCCCCCCCAAACTCCTGTCCGCCCCGTGCAGTCTGATCCCCCCCAAAGCTCCTCCCTGCCCCGTGCAGTCTGATCCCCCCCCAAACTCCTCCCCGCTCCGTGCAGTCTGATCCTCCCCCCCGTGCAGTCTGATCCCCCCAAACTCCTCCCCGCTCCGTGCAGTCTGATCCCCCCCAAACTCCTCTCCCCCCGTGCAGTCTGATCGCCCCCCCAAACTCCTGTCCGCCCCGTGCAGTCTGATCCCCCCCAAAGCTCCTCCCTGCCCCGTGCAGTCTGATCCCCCCCCAAACTCCTCCCCGCTCCGTGCAGTCTGATCCTCCCCCCCGTGCAGTCTGATCCCCCCAAACTCCTCCCCGCTCCGTGCAGTCTGATCCTCCCCCCCGTGCAGTCTGATCCCCCCAAACTCCTCCCCGCCCCGTGCAGTCCGATCCCCCCAAACTCTTCCCCCCCGTGCAATCTGATCCCCCCAAACTCCTCTCCCCCCGTGCAGTCTGATCCCCCCCAAACTCCTCCCCGCCCCGTGCAGTCCGATCCCCCAAACTCTTCCCCGCCCCGTGCAGTCCGATCCCCCCCAAACTCCTCCCCCCCGTGCAATCTGATCCCCCCAAACTCCTCTCCCCCGTGCAGTCTGATCCCCCCCAAACTCCTCCCCGCCCCATGCAGTCCGATCCCCCCAAACTCTTCCCCGCCCCGTGCAGTCCGATCCCCCCAAACTCCTCTCCCTCCGTGCAGTCCGATCCCCCCAAACTCCTCCCCCCCGTGCAGTCTGATCCCCCCAAACTCCTCCCCGCCCCGTGCAGTCCGATCCCCCCGAACTCCTCTCCCCCCGTGCAGTCTGATCCCCCCCAAACTCCTCCCCGCCCCGTGCAGTCCGATCCCCCCAAACTCCTCTCCCTCCGTGCAGTCCGATCCCCCCCAAACTCCTCCCCGCCCCGTGCAGTCCGATCCCCCCAAACTCCTCCCCCCCGTGCAGTCTGATCCCCCCCCAAACTCCTCCCCGCTCCGTGCAGTCTGATCCTCCCCTCCATGCAGTCTGATCCCCCCAAACTCCTCCCCGCCCCGTGCAGTCCGATCCCCCCAAACTCTTCCCCGCCCCGTGCAGTCCGATCCCCCCAAACTCCTCTCCCTCCGTGCAGTCCGATCCCCCCCAAACTCCTCTCCCCCCGTGCAGTCCGATCCCCCCAAACTCCTCCCCCCCGTGCAGTCCGATCCCCCCAAACTCTTCCCCGCCCCGTGCAGTCCGATCCCCCCAAACTCCTCTCCCTCCGTGCAGTCCGATCCCCCCCAAACTCCTCCCCGCCCCGTGCAGTCCGATCCCCCCAAACTCCTCCCCGCCCCGTGCAGTCCGATCCCCCCCCAAACTCCTCCTCCCCCCGTGCAGTCTGATCTCCTACCCCCCACGAAACTCCTCTCCGCCCCCTGCAGTCTGATCCCCTACCCCCCTAACTCCTCTCCGCGCCATGCAGTCTGATCCCCCCTCACCAAACTCCTCCCCGCCCCGTGCAGTCTGCTTCCCCCCAAACTCCTCTCCGCCCCATGCAGTATGATCCCCCCTCACCAAACTCCTCCCCGCCCCGTGCAGCCCCTAAGTTTGCCCCCCAATTCTCAGCCACTCCCCCCCTCTCCCCACACGCCCCCCACCCAGGACGCTCTCGGCCTCTGCAGGAGGCACAGCCGGGCACTGGGCAGCACTGCGGGCAGCCAGGGCCAGAGCATCGCCCCCCGCCGAACTGCCCCCCCCCGGGCACAGGGGGGATTCAGCGGGCACCCGGCCCCGCCCCCAGGCAGCGAGCAGCGCGGGGAGCAGGGCTCAGGCCGCCCCGCCCCCCCGCGTGCGGGACACGTTCTGTGCGTGCCCCGCCCGCGGGAACCACCCCTCGAGGGCGCGCGGCTCCCCGGCGGGGGGAGGGGGCACGTGACACTCCCGCGCCCCGGTGGCCCGCAGCCCCCCCTCCCCGAGACACCCACGTGACTGGAGCCCGGGTCAGCTCCCGCGCCCCAAAGGGGGGGCCACAGCCCCGTTCCCCCGGCACCACGTGGGGGGGGGTCACAGGGGCGCTGCTCCCCGGGGAGGCTGCAGCGCCGGGGGGGGGGGGGCAGAAATCGCCCCCCCACCTCCGCCAGGGGCCGCCCCGCCGATGTCCAGCCTGGGGCCCGGAGAGAAGCAGGCGGGGGGGGGGGGGCTCCACGTCACTGCCAGCTCCCGCCCCGCCCCCCAGGCTCCGCCCCTCAGCGCCCCCCGCAGCGTTTTCCCGCCCGCCTCGTCAGCGCGAGCGTCCCGGGAGTTTCCCGCCCAGCCAGCGCCGCCCGCGCCTGCGCTCTCCCGCGCCCTGTCCCCTCCTGCCCCCCCCAGTGCCAAGGCCCCCCCCGGCCCCTCCCACTCCCTCCTGCCCCCCCAGTGCCGAGCACCCCCCCGGCCCCTCACCCCCTCCTGCCCCCCCAGTGCCAAGCGCCCCCCCCGGCCCCTCACACCCAGCCTGCTCCTACACCTCACCCCTGTCCAGACACCCCACCCCCAGCCCGCTCCCCCACCTTCCCTCGCGCCCCCTCTTCCCCCGGGCCAGACACCAACAAGGGGCGGGCTGGGGGCGGGGAGCTTCGCACTCGGACCCAGGATTCGCTCGCGCCCCCGCGCGCTCCTCGGACCTTCCTGTCATGGCGGCGCCGGCCGCCCAGTCAGACAACGCCCCCCTGCGGCAGCCCATTGGCCGAACCAGAGGCAGGATCCCCTTTGCTGACAGCCCATTGGGCGACGCTCTCCTCCGCCAAGGCTGTCTTCCGAAAGCCCATTGGCTGGCACACAGCCAGGAACCACCCCTAAGTCACAGACAATTCGAGGACAGAGCAGTCCATTAAGATCCACCCCGGACAGCCTATTGGTCGAGAGCAGTGGCAGGTTAGTCCCCCTAGTCACACCGCATTCGCAGACAGAGCTGTCCGTTAAGATGCAGCCGGGTCAGCCTATTGGGTGCCTCTGATTCAGAACACGCCCCTTAGTCACAGCCCATTCGCGGACAGAAGAGTCTGTTATAATCCACCCCGGACAACCTATTGGCCGCCAGCAGCCCCAGAACACGCCTTGAGTCACCGCCCATTGGCGCACGGAGCAGTCCGTTAAGAGTCACCTCGGACAGCCTCAGATTGGGCGCCACAGATTCCGAACACGCCCTTTACTCTCAGCCCATTCGCGGACAGAACAGTCTGTTACGATCAGTCTGGGACAGTCTCTCGGCCAGCCTTAGTGTAGGGAGAACATAGTCAAGTATGAAACAGGATTCCCCAAGTGGAAGTGACGCCCCAGAATTTGTTCCCCACAACTAAAAGTCTAAGGAGGAGAAGTTTGTTAAGTAGAAGAAGCATAGAAGTGTTTAGATTTATTCTTGTGAAAGTGTTTAGATTTAGTGTTATCAAGCTTGAGAAGTGTTTAGATTTATAATTATTATTATTATTATTATTTGTTAGGATTGTTTAATTATAAATCTAAACATTTTTGCCCCTCTAGAATATAATTGGTTAGGAATGTAATATTAGGTCATGTAACTTCAAACTGTTAAAAATATACTACTATGTAGCCAGAAACAGCTCCCCTCGCTGTGCGCCAGGGCACGCTCAAACTTACTGTTACACAATTGACAACCGTTCTCTTCAAAGCATTGTGAAGCACTTAACCCTAATCGCAAAGTGAAGCATTGTAACTATAACAGTAACTAACTCAGCGCTCAGAGAGAGAATGTTTTAAGAAATGCCACCCAGAAACTTTTGTAACTTTTTGTAACTACAACTCTTGTATTATTATGCAAAATACTGTATGGGAAACATTAATTAGGGAATGTACATAAGAGAGAGAGTGCTTGGACGATGAATGAATGGTTGTGAGAGGTGCCAGCCTGAGAATGCAGCAACAAAGGGCTGAAGAAGGCGTCAGGTGCCAGTGCAATTGGCTCCCCGTAGCCGTTTCTAACACACACATGAGCCGCTCTGATTTGGCTTCTAACACTTTTAGCTGCTCGGTTCTGCAAGCGCGGAGAGGAAGCCGCGTCCGATAGATGGAGGTTCTCCGCGACACATTTGGCAGCCTGGACCCCCTGCCTCTGGTCCAAAGAGTCTCAACCAACCCCCGACCCCATGACCCTTGTTCTCAGTGATTCCGCCAGCTGCTTGGTGCCTTTAGTACCCGGCCCCGCTTGCAAAGTCCCCCCCCAGCAGCATGACCCGAGAGCGAAACAAGAGACCCCCCCCCCCAGCAGCAAAACCCGAGAGCAGCGCGAAAGAACCCCCCCGGCATTGCGACCCGAGGGCGGCGCCAGAGACCCCCCCCAGCAGCAAGTCCCGAGGGCGGCGCCAGAGACCCTCCCCAGCAGCGTGACCCGAGAGCGAAGCCAGAGACCTCCCCCAGCAGAGTGACCCGAAAACGGTGCCAGAGACCCCCCCCAGCAGCAAGACCCGAGAGCGGCACCACAGACCCGCCCCCAGCAGTGCGACCCAAGAGTGGCGCCAGAGACCCTCCCCCCAGCAGCATCACCAGAGAACGGCGACAGAGATCTCCCCCCCCCCCAGCAGCACAACCTGAGATGGGAGCCAGAGGCCCCCCCCAGCAGCATCACCCGAGAGTGGCGCCAGAGACCCCCCCCAGCAGCATGAGATGAAAGTGGCGACAGAGACCCCACCCCCAAGGAGCGCGACCCGAGACCGGCGCCGGAGACCCCCCCAGAAGCATTACCCGAGAGTGGAGACAGAAACCCCACCCCCAGCACCGCTACCGGAGAGCGGCGCCAGAGACCTCCCCGAACAGCATCACCCGAGAGCGGCCCCAGACACCCACCCAGCAGCAAAACCCGAGAGAGGTGCCAGAGACCCCCCGCAGCAGCATCACCTGATAGCGGGGCCAGTGACACCCCCCGTCTGCAGCATGACCGGAGGGAGGCTCCAGAGACCACCCCCAGTAGTGCGACCCGAGAGCGGCGCCAGAGACCTCCCCCCAGCAGCGCGACCCGAGAGTGGAGACAGAGACCCCACCCCCAGCACCACTACCGAGAGCGGCACCAGAGACCCCCCCAACAGCGCGACCCGAAAGCGGTAACAGAGACCCCCCCCCCAGCAGCACGACCGGAGAGCGAAGCCAGAGACCCCCCCAGCAGCATGATCCCAAGGAGGCGCCAGAGACCCCCCCCAGTAGCGCGACTCGAGAGCGGCACCAGAGATTCCCCGCAGCAGCATAACCCGAGAGAGGCGCCAGACTCCCTCCCAGCAGCACGACCTGAGAGTGGCCCCAAAGACCCCTCCCCCCCAGCAGCGAGACCCGAGAGCAGCGCTAGAGACACCCCCAAGCTGCACGACCCGAGAGCGGCACCAGAATCCCTCCCTGCAGCGAGATCCGAGAGCGGCGTGACTGAAGAGATCTCTCACTCACTAAGGTCTGTGGCTGTGGGAATTCTATCCTTTAGCCCTTCCCCCCCGCCCCTCGCCTATGTATAGGGCCCTCTACAAGAACACTGAGTCAGTCAGCCATGACGCGCCACCGCTCTCCCTTGCGCGACTTGCGAACCTGCAGAATTCCCGTTGGCTCCTGAGCCCTTAACCCGTGGAGATGCTCACCTGGAATGCCTGCACGTGAGCTATACAAGGACACGGCAGAAGCAGAGCAAGGACAAAGACACAGACAGAAACAGACAGACAGAACGTATTGGCCAATACGAGAGAGCAACAAGAGAGAAACACATGAGAGGCAGACGGAAACCTTACCGCCTTGCGTCTTCCTCCTCGAGCCAAGCGTCTGCTGAGAAGGACACCGTGTTCCAGAGAAATCAGCACTCCTGACAAACGGAAGCCCTGTTTCTCCCACTACCAAGGAATCACCTCGCGAACCTCCGCTCGGACTCGCTGTCTAAGCAAACCTGACTTCCCTTCCTAGACCCGAGTGCGCCGTAAGCCGAGAGATTTCCAAACCCGACACTTATCTCCCTGTCAGCGATGGCTGCTCCGCTCCCAGCCGGACGGTTCTCGCCTCGCTTCGACCAAGCTCCCGAGCTCGCTGTTCTCGTTTCCGTTCCATCCCCAGACGGGAGGACACCGGGAGGGTTGACTTCTTATCGCTCACTACCGAACACAGCAGAGGGGAAAAAACAAACAAACAACTTAGCTTTTCAGTCCGCAAGGACGCGGCATCGCTTCTCCTCCCACCATCGCACCGCTGCCTCCCACCATCGGCCACCCCCTCCCGCTGCCACTCCAGGAACGCGGAGAGAACGGAGGCCTTGAATATCTATCCACGCTCTGTTGAACTGCCTATGCCCCTTCACCAGTCCCCAAGCCACCAGGCTCCGTGACCCAGCAGGAAGCTCTCTGCCTCAGAAGAAACATACTGCCAGGACGCTTAAAGATTTCAAAGCACGCACCTCTTACTCACACAGAGCCATGGGAAGGCCGAACGCTGAGGACCCTTCACATGTTCCGAGAATCACGTCCAGGCAGCTCAAGTACATCTCGGACGATTTATTCTCCGCCCACGGCCACGCACTGATTCCTCTGCAAGGGTGGCCAAAAAAGCCCAGCGTTAGCTCTCACTCACTAAAGTCTGTGGCTGTGGGAATTCTATCCTTTAGCCCTTTCCCCCCCTCTCGCCTATGTATCGGGTCCTCTACAAGAACACCAAGTCATTCAGCCATGACGCACCACCGCTCTCCCTTGCGCGACTTGCGAACCTGCTGAATTCCCGTTGGCTCCTGAGCCCTTAACCCTTGGAGATGCTCACCTGGAATGCCTGCAAGTGTGCTGTACAAGGACACGGCAGAAGCAGAGCAAGGACAAAGACACAGACAGAAACAGACAGACAGGACGTATTGGCCAATACGAGAGAGCAACAAGAGAGAAACACATGCGAGGCAGCCAGAAACCTTACCACCTTGCGTCTTCCTCCTCGAGCCAAGCGTCTGCTGAGAAGGACACCGTGTTCCAGAGAAACCAGCACCCCTGACAAACGGGAGCCCTGTTTCTCCCACTACCAAGTAAGCACCTCGGGAACCTCCGCTCGGACTCGCTGTCTAAGCAAACGTGACTTCCCTTCCTAGACCCGAGTGGGCCGTAAGCCGAGAGATTTCCAGACCCGACACTTATCTCCCGGTCAGCGATGGCTGCTCCGCTCCCAGCAGGACGGTTCTCGCCTCGCTTCGACCAAGCTCCCAAGCTCGCCGTTCTCTTTTCCGTTCCATCCCCAGACGGGAGGACACCGGGAGGGTTGACTTCTTATCGCTCGCTACCGAACACAGCTGAGGGGAAAAAACAAACAAACAACTTAGCTTTTCAGTCCGCAAGGACGCGGCATCGCTTCTCCTCCCACCATCGGCCACCCCCTCCCGCTGCCACTCCAGGAACTCGGAGAGAACGGAGGCCTTGAATATCTATCCACGCACTGTTGAACCGCCTACTGCCCCTTCACCAGTCCCCAAGCCACCAGGCTCCGTGCCCCAGCAGGAAGCTCTCTGCCTCAGAAGAAACATACTGCCAGGACGCTTGAAGATTTCAAAGCACGCACCTCTTACTCACACAGAGCCATGGGAAGGCCGAACGCTGAGGACCCTTCACGTGTTCCGAGAATCACGTCCAGGCAGCTCAAGTCCATCTCGGACGGTATCTTCTCAGCCCACTGCCCAGCCAGTTTCCCAGCTGTTACCCAGTCTGGAGCCAGCAAAGCCCTCGGGCAGGAGTGACAGCAAAGGGCTAGGACCCAGAAGCCGTGTCCAGGGGTCAGTCTGGAGTGCTGTACAAAGCCCAGGACCATCCACATATCCTGTGTGGTGCAACCTGCTGAGTGGAGACAAAGGCTCAGGGCTGCTCTCATACCCTGATCAGACACTTTACTGAATGTGGTGCAGGGAAAAGGTGGACTGATGGCTCCCATGAATGGGCGTGCAGACTGGAGTGAGGAAGGGCCCCGGGATAAGAATATGGATGGGGGTGCAGGCTGGGGGGAGGAAGGGCCCCGGGATAAGCATATGGACGGGGGTGCAGGCTGGGGAGAGGAAGGGCCCCGGGATAAGAGTATGGACGGGGTGCAGGCTGGGGTGAGGAAGCAGGAGGGGAGGGGGCTGCGCGGAGCCTGGAGTGCGGGATGAGGGGGCCATGGGCAGGAGGGGAGAGGGCTGTGCGGAGCCTGGAGTGCGGGATGAGGGGGCCGGGGGCAGGAGGGGAGAGGGCTGTGCGGAGCCTGGAGTGCGGGATGAGGGGGCCATGGGCAGGAGGGGAGAGGGCTGCGCGGAGCCTGGTGTGTGGGATGAGGGGGCCGGGGGCAGGAGGGGAGAGGGCTGCGCGGAGCCTGGAAATAACGAGCTTCTTACTTTGCCTGCTGTCAAAGGGCAAGACTGGGGCCACGTGGCGTGCGGAGCAGGGACAGCAGCTGGGGGCGATGGAATTACACGTGCATTACCCGCAATGACCACCGAGCGGCACTGTGGAGGCGCTTCGGAATTACACGTGCATTACCCGCAATGACCACCGAGCGGCACTGTGGAGGCGCTACGGAATTACACGTGCATTACCCGCAATGACCACCGAGCGGCACTGTGGAGGCGCTACGGAATTACACGTGCATTACCCGCAATGACCACCGAGCGGCACTGTGGAGGCGCTACGGAATTACACGTGCATTACCCGCAATGACCACCGAGCGGCACTGTGGAGGCGCTACGGAATTACACGTGCATTACCGCCGGTGACTACCGAGCGGCACTGTTGCTCTGCTAAGGGCCGTTATTTCCGAATAAAAAAGATTGTTCTTAGGGTAGAAATGCCCCATTCCGAACTAAGAACACGCTGGGCGGGGCTATGCCGGGGGGCGGGGCTATGATAGGGGCGGGGCGCGCTGCGACGTGCCCCGGGAGGCCGCACTATGAGAACTACAAGTCCCAGGATGCGTCGCTAACACTTGGAGTGACACGAGCGCGGGACCAACCGCGTCGCTCCCTGGTCAATGCCCCGTTGTGATGTCACTTCCGCTGCACCCGCCCAACCGAACAGCGCCAGGCCTGCCCTGGCCCTGCAATGGCCGATGGGAGCTGCGGACAGGGGCACTCAGTTTCCCACAAGCCACTGCGGCTACTTTCCCTACTCCCCCTCATCCCGCCCCTCCCCATTGCTGGGCGGGGCTCCTGCCTCAGAGACGGCAGCGTCCGCAGCTGATGCCCCGCCCCCACTCGGGAGAGGAGACTCCGCGGCAACCCTTCCCCCCCAAACTCCTCCCCACCCCGTGCAGTCTGATCCCCCCAAACTCCTCCCCGCCCCGTGCAGTCTGATCCCCCCTCAAACTCCTCCCCCCCCGTGCAGTCTGATCCCCCCAAACTTCCCCTCCGCCCCGTGCACTCTGATCCTCCCCCCCGTGCAGTCTGATCCCCCCAAACTCCTCTCCCCCCGTGCAGTCTGATCCCCCCAAACTCCTCCCCGCCCCGTGCAGTCCGATCCCCCCAAACTCTTCCCCGCCCCGTGCAGTCCGATCCCCCCAAACTCTTCCCCGCCCCGTGCAGTCCGATCCCCCCAAACTCCTCTCCCCCCGTGCAGTATGATCCCCCCCAAACACCTCCCCGCCCCGTGCAGTCCGATCCCCCCCAAACACCTCCCCGCCCCGTGCAGTCTGATCCCCCTCCAAACTCCTCCCCCCCCGTGCAGTCTGATCCTCCCCCCCGTGCAGTCTGATCCCCCCCCAAACTCCTCCCCGCTCCGTGCAGTCTGATCCTCCCCCCCGTGCAGTCCGATCCCCCCCAAACTCCTCTCCCCCCGTGCAGTCCGATCCCCCCAAACTCCTCCCCCCCGTGCAATCTGATCCCCCCAAACTCCTCTCCCCCCGTGCAGTCTGATCCCCCCCAAACTCCTCCCCGCCCCATGCAGTCCGATCCCCCCAAACTCCTCCCCGCCCCGTGCAGTCCGATCCCCCCAAACTCTTCCCCGCCCCGTGCAGTCCGATCCCCCCAAACTCCTCTCCCTCCGTGCAGTCCGATCCCCCCCAAACTCCTCCCCGCCCCGTGCAGTCCGATCCCCCCCAAACTCTTCCCCGCCCCGTGCAGTCCGATCCCCCCAAACTCCTCCCCGCCCCGTGCAGTCTGATCTCCCCCCAAACTCCTCCCCGCCCCGTTCAGTCTGATCCCCCCCCAAACTCCTCCCCGCTCCGTGCAGTCTGATCCCCCCCAAACTCCTCTCCCCCCCGTGCAGTCTGATCCCCCCCACACTCCCCTCCGCCCCGTGCAGTCTGATCGCCCCCCCAAACTCCTGTCCGCCCCGTGCAGTCTGATCCCCCCCAAAGCTCCTCCCTGCCCCGTGCAGTCTGATCCCCCCCCAAACTCCTCCCCGCTCCGTGCAGTCTGATCCTCCCCCCCGTGCAGTCTGATCCCCCCAAACTCCTCCCCGCTCCGTGCAGTCTGATCCTCCCCCCCGTGCAGTCTGATCCCCCCAAACTCCTCCCCGCCCCGTGCAGTCCGATCCCCCCAAACTCTTCCCCCCCGTGCAATCTGATCCCCCCAAACTCCTCTCCCCCCGTGCAGTCTGATCCCCCCCAAACTCCTCCCCGCCCCGTGCAGTCCGATCCCCCCAAACTCTTCCCCGCCCCGTGCAGTCCAATCCCCCCCAAACTCCTCCCCCCCGTGCAATCTGATCCCCCCAAACTCCTCTCCCCCGTGCAGTCTGATCCCCCCCAAACTCCTCCCCGCCCCATGCAGTCCGATCCCCCCAAACTCCTCTCCCTCCGTGCAGTCCGATCCCCCCAAACTCCTCCCCCCCGTGCAGTCTGATCCCCCCAAACTCCTCCCCGCCCCGTGCAGTCCGATCCCCCCGAACTCCTCTCCCCCCGTGCAGTCTGATCCCCCCCAAACTCCTCCCCGCCCCGTGCAGTCCGATCCCCCCAAACTCCTCTCCCTCCGTGCAGTCCGATCCCCCCCAAACTCCTCCCCGCCCCGTGCAGTCCGATCCCCCCAAACTCCTCCCCCCCGTGCAGTCTGATCCCCCCCCAAACTCCTCCCCGCTCCGTGCAGTCTGATCCTCCCCTCCATGCAGTCTGATCCCCCCAAACTCCTCCCCGCCCCGTGCAGTCCGATCCCCCCAAACTCTTCCCCGCCCCGTGCAGTCCGATCCCCCCAAACTCCTCTCCCTCCGTGCAGTCCGATCCCCCCCAAACTCCTCTCCCCCCGTGCAGTCCGATCCCCCCAAACTCCTCCCCCCCGTGCAGTCCGATCCCCCCAAACTCTTCCCCGCCCCGTGCAGTCCGATCCCCCCAAACTCCTCTCCCTCCGTGCAGTCCGATCCCCCCCAAACTCCTCCCCGCCCCGTGCAGTCCGATCCCCCCAAACTCCTCCCCGCCCCGTGCAGTCCGATCTCCCCCAAAACTCCTCCCCGCCCCGTGCAGTCTGATCCCCCCCCAAACTCCTCCCCGCTCCGTGCAGTCTGATCCCCCCCAAACTCCTCTCCCCCCCGTGCAGTCTGATCCCCCCCACAGTCCCCTCCGCCCCGTGCAGTCTGATCGCCCCCCCAAACTCCTGTCCGCCCCGTGCAGTCTGATCCCCCCCAAAGCTCCTCCCTGCCCCGTGCAGTCTGATCCCCCCCCAAACTCCTCCCCGCTCCGTGCAGTCTGATCCTCCCCCCCGTGCAGTCTGATCCCCCCAAACTCCTCCCCGCTCCGTGCAGTCTGATCCCCCCCAAACTCCTCTCCCCCCGTGCAGTCTGATCCCCCCAAACTCCTCTCCCCCCCGTGCAGTCTGATCCCCCCCCACACTCCCCTCCGCCCCGTGCAGTCTGATCGCTCCCCAAAACTCCTGTCCGCCCCGTGCAGTCTGATCCCCCCCAAACTCCTCCCCGCCCCATGCAGTCTGATCCCCCCAAACTCCTCACCCCCGTGCAGTCTGATCCCCCCCTAAACTCCTCCTCGCCCCGTGCAGTCTGATCCCCCCCAAACTGCTCCCCGCCCCGTGCAGTCTGATCCCCCCCCAAACTCCTCCTCGCCCCGTGCAGTCTGATCCCCCCCAAACTCCTCCCCCCGTGCAGTCTGATCTCCTACCCCCCACGAAACTCCTCTCCGCCCCCTGCAGTCTGATCCCCTACCCCCCTAACTCCTCTCCGCGCCATGCAGTCTGATCCCCCCTCACCAAACTCCTCCCCGCCCCGTGCAGTCTGCTTCCCCCCAAACTCCTCTCCGCCCCATGCAGTATGATCCCCCCTCACCAAACTCCTCCCCGCCCCGTGCAGCCCCTAAGTTTGCCCCCCAATTCTCAGCCACTCCCCCCCTCTCCCCACACGCCCCCCACCCAGGACGCTCTCGGCCTCTGCAGGAGGCACAGCCGGGCACTGGGCAGCACTGCGGGCTGCCAGGGCCAGAGCATCGCCCCCCGCCGAACTGCCCCCCCCCGGGCACAGGGGGGATTCAGCGGGCACCCGGCCCCGCCCCCAGGCAGCGAGCAGCGCGGGGAGCAGGGCTCAGGCCGCCCCGCCCCCCCGCGTGCGGGACACGTTCTGTGCGTGCCCCGCCCGCGGGAACCACCCCTCGAGGGCGCGCGGCTCCCCGGCGGGGGGAGGGGGCACGTGACACTCCCGCGCCCCGGTGGCCCGCAGCCCCCCCTCCCCGAGACACCCACGTGACTGGAGCCCGGGTCAGCTCCCGCGCCCCAAAGGGGGGGCCACAGCCCCGTTCCCCCGGCACCACGTGGGGGGGGGGTCACAGGGGCGCTGCTCCCCGGGGAGGCTGCAGCGCCGGGGGGGGGGGGGCAGAAATCGCCCCCCCACCTCCGCCAGGGGCCGCCCCGCCGATGTCCAGCCTGGGGCCCGGAGAGAAGCAGGCGGGGGGGGGGGGCTCCACGTCACTGCCAGCTCCCGCCCCGCCCCCCAGGCTCCGCCCCTCAGCGCCCCCCGCAGCGTTTTCCCGCCCGCCTCGTCAGCGCGAGCGTCCCGGGAGTTTCCCGCCCAGCCAGCGCCGCCCGCGCCTGCGCTCTCCCGCGCCCTGTCCCCTCCTGCCCCCCCCAGTGCCAAGGCCCCCCCCGGCCCCTCCCACTCCCTCCTGCCCCCCCAGTGCCGAGCACCCCCCCGGCCCCTCACCCCCTCCTGCCCCCCCAGTGCCAAGCGCCCCCCCCGGCCCCTCACACCCAGCCTGCTCCTACACCTCACCCCTGTCCAGACACCCCACCCCCAGCCCGCTCCCCCACCTTCCCTCGCGCCCCCTCCTCCCCCGGGCCAGACACCAACAAGGGGCGGGCTGGGGGCGGGGAGCTTCGCACTCGGACCCAGGATTCGCTCGCGCCCCCGCGCGCTCCTCGGACCTTCCTGTCATGGCGGCGCCGGCCGCCCAGTCAGACAACGCCCCCCTGCGGCAGCCCATTGGCCGAACCAGAGGCAGGATCCCCTTTGCTGACAGCCCATTGGGCGACGCTCTCCTCCGCCAAGGCTGTCTTCCGAAAGCCCATTGGCTGGCACACAGCCAGGAACCACCCCTAAGTCACAGACAATTCGAGGACAGAGCAGTCCATTAAGATCCACCCCGGACAGCCTATTGGTCGAGAGCAGTGGCAGGTCAGTCCCCCTAGTCACACCGCATTCGCAGACAGAGCTGTCCGTTAAGATGCAGCCGGGTCAGCCTATTGGGTGCCTCTGATTCAGAACACGCCCCTTAGTCACAGCCCATTCGCGGACAGAAGAGTCTGTTATAATCCACCCCGGACAACCTATTGGCCGCCAGCAGCCCCAGAACACGCCTTGAGTCACCGCCCATTGGCGCACGGAGCAGTCCGTTAAGAGTCACCTCGGACAGCCTCAGATTGGGCGCCACAGATTCCGAACACGCCCTTTACTCTCAGCCCATTCGCGGACAGAACAGTCTGTTACGATCAGTCTGGGACAGTCTCTCGGCCAGCCTTAGTGTAGGGAGAACATAGTCAAGTATGAAACAGGATTCCCCAAGTGGAAGTGACGCCCCAGAATTTGTTCCCCACAACTAAAAGTCTAAGGAGGAGAAGTTTGTTAAGTAGAAGAAGCATAGAAGTGTTTAGATTTATTCTTGTGAAAGTGTTTAGATTTAGTGTTATCAAGCTTGAGAAGTGTTTAGATTTATAATTATTATTATTATTATTATTTGTTAGGATTGTTTAATTATAAATCTAAACATTTTTGCCCCTCTAGAATATAATTGGTTAGGAATGTAATATTAGGTCATGTAACTTCAAACTGTTAAAAATATACTACTATGTAGCCAGAAACAGCTCCCCTCGCTGTGCGCCAGGGCACGCTCAAACTTACTGTTACACAATTGACAACCGTTCTCTTCAAAGCATTGTGAAGCACTTAACCCTAATCGCAAAGTGAAGCATTGTAACTATAACAGTAACTAACTCAGCGCTCAGAGAGAGAATGTTTTAAGAAATGCCACCCAGAAACTTTTGTAACTTTTTGTAACTACAACTCTTGTATTATTATGCAAAATACTGTATGGGAAACATTAATTAGGGAATGTACATAAGAGAGAGAGTGCTTGGACGATGAATGAATGGTTGTGAGAGGTGCCAGCCTGAGAATGCAGCAACAAAGGGCTGAAGAAGGCGTCAGGTGCCAGTGCAATTGGCTCCCCGTAGCCGTTTCTAACACACACATGAGCCGCTCTGATTTGGCTTCTAACACTTTTAGCTGCTCGGTTCTGCAAGCGCGGAGAGGAAGCCGCGTCCGATAGATGGAGGTTCTCCGCGACACATTTGGCAGCCTGGACCCCCTGCCTCTGGTCCAAAGAGTCTCAACCAACCCCCGACCCCATGACCCTTGTTCTCAGTGATTCCGCCAGCTGCTTGGTGCCTTTAGTACCCGGCCCCGCTTGCAAAGTCCCCCCCCAGCAGCATGACCCGAGAGCGAAACAAGAGACCCCCCCCCCCCAGCAGCAAAACCCGAGAGCAGCGCGAAAGAACCCCCCCGGCATTGCGACCCGAGGGCGGCGCCAGAGACCCCCCCCAGCAGCAAGTCCCGAGGGCGGCGCCAGAGACCCTCCCCAGCAGCGTGACCCGAGAGCGAAGCCAGAGACCTCCCCCAGCAGAGTGACCCGAAAACGGTGCCAGAGACCCCCCCCAGCAGCAAGACCCGAGAGCGGCACCACAGACCCGCCCCCAGCAGTGCGACCCAAGAGTGGCGCCAGAGACCCTCCCCCCAGCAGCATCACCAGAGAACGGCGACAGAGATCTCCCCCCCCCCCAGCAGCACAACCTGAGATGGGAGCCAGAGGCCCCCCCCAGCAGCATCACCCGAGAGTGGCGCCAGAGACCCCCCCCAGCAGCATGAGATGAAAGTGGCGACAGAGACCCCACCCCCAAGGAGCGCGACCCGAGACCGGCGCCGGAGACCCCCCCAGAAGCATTACCCGAGAGTGGAGACAGAAACCCCACCCCCAGCACCGCTACCGGAGAGCGGCGCCAGAGACCTCCCCGAACAGCATCACCCGAGAGCGGCCCCAGACACCCACCCAGCAGCAAAACCCGAGAGAGGTGCCAGAGACCCCCCGCAGCAGCATCACCTGATAGCGGGGCCAGTGACACCCCCCGTCTGCAGCATGACCGGAGGGAGGCTCCAGAGACCACCCCCAGTAGTGCGACCCGAGAGCGGCGCCAGAGACCTCCCCCCAGCAGCGCGACCCGAGAGTGGAGACAGAGACCCCACCCCCAGCACCACTACCGAGAGCGGCACCAGAGACCCCCCCAACAGCGCGACCCGAAAGCGGTAACAGAGACCCCCCCCCCCAGCAGCACGACCGGAGAGCGAAGCCAGAGACCCCCCCAGCAGCATGATCCCAAGGAGGCGCCAGAGACCCCCCCCAGTAGCGCGACTCGAGAGCGGCACCAGAGATTCCCCGCAGCAGCATAACCCGAGAGAGGCGCCAGACTCCCTCCCAGCAGCACGACCTGAGAGTGGCCCCAAAGACCCCTCCCCCCCAGCAGCGAGACCCGAGAGCAGCGCTAGAGACACCCCCAAGCTGCACGACCCGAGAGCGGCACCAGAATCCCTCCCTGCAGCGAGATCCGAGAGCGGCGTGACTGAAGAGACCTCTCACTCACTAAGGTCTGTGGCTGTGGGAATTCTATCCTTTAGCCCTTCCCCCCCGCCCCTCGCCTATGTATAGGGCCCTCTACAAGAACACTGAGTCAGTCAGCCATGACGCGCCACCGCTCTCCCTTGCGCGACTTGCGAACCTGCAGAATTCCCGTTGGCACCTGAGCCCTTAACCCGTGGAGATGCTCACCTGGAATGCCTGCACGTGAGCTATACAAGGACACGGCAGAAGCAGAGCAAGGACAAAGACACAGACAGAAACAGACAGACAGAACGTATTGGCCAATACGAGAGAGCAACAAGAGAGAAACACATGAGAGGCAGACGGAAACCTTACCGCCTTGCGTCTTCCTCCTCGAGCCAAGCGTCTGCTGAGAAGGACACCGTGTTCCAGAGAAATCAGCACTCCTGACAAACGGAAGCCCTGTTTCTCCCACTACCAAGGAATCACCTCGCGAACCTCCGCTCGGACTCGCTGTCTAAGCAAACCTGACTTCCCTTCCTAGACCCGAGTGCGCCGTAAGCCGAGAGATTTCCAAACCCGACACTTATCTCCCTGTCAGCGATGGCTGCTCCGCTCCCAGCCGGACGGTTCTCGCCTCGCTTCGACCAAGCTCCCGAGCTCGCTGTTCTCGTTTCCGTTCCATCCCCAGACGGGAGGACACCGGGAGGGTTGACTTCTTATCGCTCACTACCGAACACAGCAGAGGGGAAAAAACAAACAAACAACTTAGCTTTTCAGTCCGCAAGGACGCGGCATCGCTTCTCCTCCCACCATCGCACCGCTGCCTCCCACCATCGGCCACCCCCTCCCGCTGCCACTCCAGGAACGCGGAGAGAACGGAGGCCTTGAATATCTATCCACGCTCTGTTGAACTGCCTATGCCCCTTCACCAGTCCCCAAGCCACCAGGCTCCGTGACCCAGCAGGAAGCTCTCTGCCTCAGAAGAAACATACTGCCAGGACGCTTAAAGATTTCAAAGCACGCACCTCTTACTCACACAGAGCCATGGGAAGGCCGAACGCTGAGGACCCTTCACATGTTCCGAGAATCACGTCCAGGCAGCTCAAGTACATCTCGGACGATTTATTCTCCGCCCACGGCCACGCACTGATTCCTCTGCAAGGGTGGCCAAAAAAGCCCAGCGTTAGCTCTCACTCACTAAAGTCTGTGGCTGTGGGAATTCTATCCTTTAGCCCTTTCCCCCCCTCTCGCCTATGTATCGGGTCCTCTACAAGAACACCAAGTCATTCAGCCATGACGCACCACCGCTCTCCCTTGCGCGACTTGCGAACCTGCTGAATTCCCGTTGGCTCCTGAGCCCTTAACCCTTGGAGATGCTCACCTGGAATGCCTGCAAGTGTGCTGTACAAGGACACGGCAGAAGCAGAGCAAGGACAAAGACACAGACAGAAACAGACAGACAGGACGTATTGGCCAATACGAGAGAGCAACAAGAGAGAAACACATGCGAAGCAGCCAGAAACCTTACCACCTTGCGTCTTCCTCCTCGAGCCAAGCGTCTGCTGAGAAGGACACCGTGTTCCAGAGAAACCAGCACCCCTGACAAACGGGAGCCCTGTTTCTCCCACTACCAAGTAAGCACCTCGGGAACCTCCGCTCGGACTCGCTGTCTAAGCAAACGTGACTTCCCTTCCTAGACCCGAGTGGGCCGTAAGCCGAGAGATTTCCAGACCCGACACTTATCTCCCGGTCAGCGATGGCTGCTCCGCTCCCAGCAGGACGGTTCTCGCCTCGCTTCGACCAAGCTCCCAAGCTCGCCGTTCTCTTTTCCGTTCCATCCCCAGACGGGAGGACACCGGGAGGGTTGACTTCTTATCGCTCGCTACCGAACACAGCTGAGGGGAAAAAACAAACAAACAACTTAGCTTTTCAGTCCGCAAGGACGCGGCATCGCTTCTCCTCCCACCATCGGCCACCCCCTCCCGCTGCCACTCCAGGAACTCGGAGAGAACGGAGGCCTTGAATATCTATCCACGCACTGTTGAACCGCCTACTGCCCCTTCACCAGTCCCCAAGCCACCAGGCTCCGTGCCCCAGCAGGAAGCTCTCTGCCTCAGAAGAAACATACTGCCAGGACGCTTGAAGATTTCAAAGCACGCACCTCTTACTCACACAGAGCCATGGGAAGGCCGAACGCTGAGGACCCTTCACGTGTTCCGAGAATCACGTCCAGGCAGCTCAAGTCCATCTCGGACGGTATCTTCTCAGCCCACTGCCCAGCCAGTTTCCCAGCTGTTACCCAGTCTGGAGCCAGCAAAGCCCTCGGGCAGGAGTGACAGCAAAGGGCTAGGACCCAGAAGCCGTGTCCAGGGGTCAGTCTGGAGTGCTGTACAAAGCCCAGGACCATCCACATATCCTGTGTGGTGCAACCTGCTGAGTGGAGACAAAGGCTCAGGGCTGCTCTCATACCCTGATCAGACACTTTACTGAATGTGGTGCAGGGAAAAGGTGGACTGATGGCTCCCATGAATGGGCGTGCAGACTGGAGTGAGGAAGGGCCCCGGGATAAGAATATGGATGGGGGTGCAGGCTGGGGGGAGGAAGGGCCCCGGGATAAGCATATGGACGGGGGTGCAGGCTGGGGAGAGGAAGGGCCCCGGGATAAGAGTATGGACGGGGTGCAGGCTGGGGTGAGGAAGCAGGAGGGGAGGGGGCTGCGCGGAGCCTGGAGTGCGGGATGAGGGGGCCATGGGCAGGAGGGGAGAGGGCTGTGCGGAGCCTGGAGTGCGGGATGAGGGGGCCGGGGGCAGGAGGGGAGAGGGCTGTGCGGAGCCTGGAGTGCGGGATGAGGGGGCCATGGGCAGGAGGGGAGAGGGCTGCGCGGAGCCTGGTGTGTGGGATGAGGGGGCCGGGGGCAGGAGGGGAGAGGGCTGCGCGGAGCCTGGAAATAACGAGCTTCTTACTTTGCCTGCTGTCAAAGGGCAAGACTGGGGCCACGTGGCGTGCGGAGCAGGGACAGCAGCTGGGGGCGATGGAATTACACGTGCATTACCCGCAATGACCACCGAGCGGCACTGTGGAGGCGCTTCGGAATTACACGTGCATTACCCGCAATGACCACCGAGCGGCACTGTGGAGGCGCTACGGAATTACACGTGCATTACCCGCAATGACCACCGAGCGGCACTGTGGAGGCGCTACGGAATTACACGTGCATTACCCGCAATGACCACCGAGCGGCACTGTGGAGGCGCTACGGAATTACACGTGCATTATCCGCAATGACCACCGAGCGGCACTGTGGAGGCGCTACGGAATTACACGTGCATTACCGCCGGTGACTACCGAGCGGCACTGTTGCTCTGCTAAGGGCCGTTATTTCCGAATAAAAAAGATTGTTCTTAGGGTAGAAATGCCCCATTCCGAACTAAGAACACGCTGGGCGGGGCTATGCCGGGGGGCGGGGCTATGATAGGGGCGGGGCGCGCTGCGACGTGCCCCGGGAGGCCGCACTATGAGAACTACAAGTCCCAGGATGCGTCGCTAACACTTGGAGTGACACGAGCGCGGGACCAACCGCGTCGCTCCCTGGTCAATGCCCCGTTGTGATGTCACTTCCGCTGCACCCGCCCAACCGAACAGCGCCAGGCCTGCCCTGGCCCTGCAATGGCCGATGGGAGCTGCGGACAGGGGCACTCAGTTTCCCACAAGCCACTGCGGCTACTTTCCCTACTCCCCCTCATCCCGCCCCTCCCCATTGCTGGGCGGGGCTCCTGCCTCAGAGACGGCAGCGTCCGCAGCTGATGCCCCGCCCCCACTCGGGAGAGGAGACTCCGCGGCAACCCTTCCCCCCCAAACTCCTCCCCACCCCGTGCAGTCTGATCCCCCCAAACTCCTCCCCGCCCCGTGCAGTCTGATCCCCCCTCAAACTCCTCCCCCCCGTGCAGTCTGATCCCCCCAAACTTCCCCTCCGCCCCGTGCACTCTGATCCTCCCCCCCGTGCAGTCTGATCCCCCCAAACTCCTCTCCCCCCGTGCAGTCTGATCCCCCCAAACTCCTCCCCGCCCCGTGCAGTCCGATCCCCCCAAACTCTTCCCCGCCCCGTGCAGTCCGATCCCCCCAAACTCCTCTCCCCCCGTGCAGTATGATCCCCCCCAAACACCTCCCCGCCCCGTGCAGTCCGATCCCCCCCAAACACCTCCCCGCCCCGTGCAGTCTGATCCCCCTCCAAACTCCTCCCCCCCCGTGCAGTCTGATCCTCCCCCCCGTGCAGTCTGATCCCCCCCCAAACTCCTCCCCGCTCCGTGCAGTCTGATCCTCCCCCCCGTGCAGTCCGATCCCCCCCAAACTCCTCTCCCCCCGTGCAGTCCGATCCCCCCAAACTCCTCCCCCCCGTGCAATCTGATCCCCCCAAACTCCTCTCCCCCCGTGCAGTCTGATCCCCCCCAAACTCCTCCCCGCCCCATGCAGTCCGATCCCCCCAAACTCCTCCCCGCCCCGTGCAGTCCGATCCCCCCAAACTCCTCTCCCTCCGTGCAGTCCGATCCCCCCCAAACTCCTCCCCGCCCCGTGCAGTCCGATCCCCCCAAACTCCTCTCCCTCCGTGCAGTCCGATCCCCCCCAAACTCCTCCCCGCCCCGTGCAGTCCGATCCCCCCCAAACTCTTCCCCGCCCCGTGCAGTCCGATCCCCCCAAACTCCTCCCCGCCCCGTGCAGTCTGATCTCCCCCCAAACTCCTCCCCGCCCCGTTCAGTCTGATCCCCCCCCAAACTCCTCCCCGCTCCGTGCAGTCTGATCCCCCCCAAACTCCTCTCCCCCCCGTGCAGTCTGATCCCCCCCACACTCCCCTCCGCCCCGTGCAGTCTGATCGCCCCCCCAAACTCCTGTCCGCCCCGTGCAGTCTGATCCCCCCCAAAGCTCCTCCCTGCCCCGTGCAGTCTGATCCCCCCCCAAACTCCTCCCCGCTCCGTGCAGTCTGATCCTCCCCCCCGTGCAGTCTGATCCCCCCAAACTCCTCCCCGCTCCGTGCAGTCTGATCCCCCCCAAACTCCTCTCCCCCCGTGCAGTCTGATCGCCCCCCCAAACTCCTGTCCGCCCCGTGCAGTCTGATCCCCCCCAAAGCTCCTCCCTGCCCCGTGCAGTCTGATCCCCCCCCAAACTCCTCCCCGCTCCGTGCAGTCTGATCCTCCCCCCCGTGCAGTCTGATCCCCCCAAACTCCTCCCCGCTCCGTGCAGTCTGATCCTCCCCCCCGTGCAGTCTGATCCCCCCAAACTCCTCCCCGCCCCGTGCAGTCCGATCCCCCCAAACTCTTCCCCCCCGTGCAATCTGATCCCCCCAAACTCCTCTCCCCCCGTGCAGTCTGATCCCCCCCAAACTCCTCCCCGCCCCGTGCAGTCCGATCCCCCCAAACTCTTCCCCGCCCCGTGCAGTCCGATCCCCCCCAAACTCCTCCCCCCCGTGCAATCTGATCCCCCCAAACTCCTCTCCCCCGTGCAGTCTGATCCCCCCCAAACTCCTCCCCGCCCCATGCAGTCCGATCCCCCCAAACTCTTCCCCGCCCCGTGCAGTCCGATCCCCCCAAACTCCTCTCCCTCCGTGCAGTCCGATCCCCCCAAACTCCTCCCCCCCGTGCAGTCTGATCCCCCCAAACTCCTCCCCGCCCCGTGCAGTCCGATCCCCCCGAACTCCTCTCCCCCGTGCAGTCTGATCCCCCCCAAACTCCTCCCCGCCCCGTGCAGTCCGATCCCCCCAAACTCCTCTCCCTCCGTGCAGTCCGATCCCCCCCAAACTCCTCCCCGCCCCGTGCAGTCCGATCCCCCCAAACTCCTCCCCCCCGTGCAGTCTGATCCCCCCCAAACTCCTCCCCGCTCCGTGCAGTCTGATCCTCCCCTCCATGCAGTCTGATCCCCCCAAACTCCTCCCCGCCCCGTGCAGTCCGATCCCCCCAAACTCTTCCCCGCCCCGTGCAGTCCGATCCCCCCAAACTCCTCTCCCTCCGTGCAGTCCGATCCCCCCCAAACTCCTCTCCCCCCGTGCAGTCCGATCCCCCCAAACTCCTCCCCCCCGTGCAGTCCGATCCCCCCAAACTCTTCCCCGCCCCGTGCAGTCCGATCCCCCCAAACTCCTCTCCCTCCGTGCAGTCCGATCCCCCCCAAACTCCTCCCCGCCCCGTGCAGTCCGATCCCCCCAAACTCCTCCCCGCCCCGTGCAGTCCGATCCCCCCCCAAACTCCTCCTCCCCCCGTGCAGTCTGATCTCCTACCCCCCACGAAACTCCTCTCCGCCCCCTGCAGTCTGATCCCCTACCCCCCTAACTCCTCTCCGCGCCATGCAGTCTGATCCCCCCTCACCAAACTCCTCCCCGCCCCGTGCAGTCTGCTTCCCCCCAAACTCCTCTCCGCCCCATGCAGTATGATCCCCCCTCACCAAACTCCTCCCCGCCCCGTGCAGCCCCTAAGTTTGCCCCCCAATTCTCAGCCACTCCCCCCCTCTCCCCACACGCCCCCCACCCAGGACGCTCTCGGCCTCTGCAGGAGGCACAGCCGGGCACTGGGCAGCACTGCGGGCAGCCAGGGCCAGAGCATCGCCCCCCGCCGAACTGCCCCCCCCCGGGCACAGGGGGGATTCAGCGGGCACCCGGCCCCGCCCCCAGGCAGCGAGCAGCGCGGGGAGCAGGGCTCAGGCCGCCCCGCCCCCCCGCGTGCGGGACACGTTCTGTGCGTGCCCCGCCCGCGGGAACCACCCCTCGAGGGCGCGCGGCTCCCCGGCGGGGGGAGGGGGCACGTGACACTCCCGCGCCCCGGTGGCCCGCAGCCCCCCCTCCCCGAGACACTCACGTGACTGGAGCCCGGGTCAGCTCCCGCGCCCCAAAGGGGGGGCCACAGCCCCGTTCCCCCGGCACCACGTGGGGGGGGGGTCACAGGGGCGCTGCTCCCCGGGGAGGCTGCAGCGCCGGGGGGGGGGGCAGAAATCGCCCCCCCACCTCCGCCAGGGGCCGCCCCGCCGATGTCCAGCCTGGGGCCCGGAGAGAAGCAGGCGGGGGGGGGGGGGGCTCCACGTCACTGCCAGCTCCCGCCCCGCCCCCCAGGCTCCGCCCCTCAGCGCCCCCCGCAGCGTTTTCCCGCCCGCCTCGTCAGCGCGAGCGTCCCGGGAGTTTCCCGCCCAGCCAGCGCCGCCCGCGCCTGCGCTCTCCCGCGCCCTGTCCCCTCCTGCCCCCCCAGTGCCAAGGCCCCCCCCGGCCCCTCCCACTCCCTCCTGCCCCCCCAGTGCCGAGCACCCCCCCGGCCCCTCACCCCCTCCTGCCCCCCCAGTGCCAAGCGCCCCCCCCGGCCCCTCACACCCAGCCTGCTCCTACACCTCACCCCTGTCCAGACACCCCACCCCCAGCCCGCTCCCCCACCTTCCCTCGCGCCCCCTCCTCCCCCGGGCCAGACACCAACAAGGGGCGGGCTGGGGGCGGGGAGCTTCGCACTCGGACCCAGGATTCGCTCGCGCCCCCGCGCGCTCCTCGGACCTTCCTGTCATGGCGGCGCCGGCCGCCCAGTCAGACAACGCCCCCCTGCGGCAGCCCATTGGCCGAACCAGAGGCAGGATCCCCTTTGCTGACAGCCCATTGGGCGACGCTCTCCTCCGCCAAGGCTGTCTTCCGAAAGCCCATTGGCTGGCACACAGCCAGGAACCACCCCTAAGTCACAGACAATTCGAGGACAGAGCAGTCCATTAAGATCCACCCCGGACAGCCTATTGGTCGAGAGCAGTGGCAGGTTAGTCCCCCTAGTCACACCGCATTCGCAGACAGAGCTGTCCGTTAAGATGCAGCCGGGTCAGCCTATTGGGTGCCTCTGATTCAGAACACGCCCCTTAGTCACAGCCCATTCGCGGACAGAAGAGTCTGTTATAATCCACCCCGGACAACCTATTGGCCGCCAGCAGCCCCAGAACACGCCTTGAGTCACCGCCCATTGGCGCACGGAGCAGTCCGTTAAGAGTCACCTCGGACAGCCTCAGATTGGGCGCCACAGATTCCGAACACGCCCTTTACTCTCAGCCCATTCGCGGACAGAACAGTCTGTTACGATCAGTCTGGGACAGTCTCTCGGCCAGCCTTAGTGTAGGGAGAACATAGTCAAGTATGAAACAGGATTCCCCAAGTGGAAGTGACGCCCCAGAATTTGTTCCCCACAACTAAAAGTCTAAGGAGGAGAAGTTTGTTAAGTAGAAGAAGCATAGAAGTGTTTAGATTTATTCTTGTGAAAGTGTTTAGATTTAGTGTTATCAAGCTTGAGAAGTGTTTAGATTTATAATTATTATTATTATTATTATTTGTTAGGATTGTTTAATTATAAATCTAAACATTTTTGCCCCTCTAGAATATAATTGGTTAGGAATGTAATATTAGGTCATGTAACTTCAAACTGTTAAAAATATACTACTATGTAGCCAGAAACAGCTCCCCTCGCTGTGCGCCAGGGCACGCTCAAACTTACTGTTACACAATTGACAACCGTTCTCTTCAAAGCATTGTGAAGCACTTAACCCTAATCGCAAAGTGAAGCATTGTAACTATAACAGTAACTAACTCAGCGCTCAGAGAGAGAATGTTTTAAGAAATGCCACCCAGAAACTTTTGTAACTTTTTGTAACTACAACTCTTGTATTATTATGCAAAATACTGTATGGGAAACATTAATTAGGGAATGTACATAAGAGAGAGAGTGCTTGGACGATGAATGAATGGTTGTGAGAGGTGCCAGCCTGAGAATGCAGCAACAAAGGGCTGAAGAAGGCGTCAGGTGCCAGTGCAATTGGCTCCCCGTAGCCGTTTCTAACACACACATGAGCCGCTCTGATTTGGCTTCTAACACTTTTAGCTGCTCGGTTCTGCAAGCGCGGAGAGGAAGCCGCGTCCGATAGATGGAGGTTCTCCGCGACACATTTGGCAGCCTGGACCCCCTGCCTCTGGTCCAAAGAGTCTCAACCAACCCCCGACCCCATGACCCTTGTTCTCAGTGATTCCGCCAGCTGCTTGGTGCCTTTAGTACCCGGCCCCGCTTGCAAAGTCCCCCCCCAGCAGCATGACCCGAGAGCGAAACAAGAGACCCCCCCCCCCAGCAGCAAAACCCGAGAGCAGCGCGAAAGAACCCCCCCGGCATTGCGACCCGAGGGCGGCGCCAGAGACCCCCCCCAGCAGCAAGTCCCGAGGGCGGCGCCAGAGACCCTCCCCAGCAGCGTGACCCGAGAGCGAAGCCAGAGACCTCCCCCAGCAGAGTGACCCGAAAACGGTGCCAGAGACCCCCCCCAGCAGCAAGACCCGAGAGCGGCACCACAGACCCGCCCCCAGCAGTGCGACCCAAGAGTGGCGCCAGAGACCCTCCCCCCAGCAGCATCACCAGAGAACGGCGACAGAGATCTCCCCCCCCCCCAGCAGCACAACCTGAGATGGGAGCCAGAGGCCCCCCCCAGCAGCATCACCCGAGAGTGGCGCCAGAGACCCCCCCCAGCAGCATGAGATGAAAGTGGCGACAGAGACCCCACCCCCAAGGAGCGCGACCCGAGACCGGCGCCGGAGACCCCCCCAGAAGCATTACCCGAGAGTGGAGACAGAAACCCCACCCCCAGCACCGCTACCGGAGAGCGGCGCCAGAGACCTCCCCGAACAGCATCACCCGAGAGCGGCCCCAGACACCCACCCAGCAGCAAAACCCGAGAGAGGTGCCAGAGACCCCCCGCAGCAGCATCACCTGATAGCGGGGCCAGTGACACCCCCCGTCTGCAGCATGACCGGAGGGAGGCTCCAGAGACCACCCCCAGTAGTGCGACCCGAGAGCGGCGCCAGAGACCTCCCCCCAGCAGCGCGACCCGAGAGTGGAGACAGAGACCCCACCCCCAGCACCACTACCGAGAGCGGCACCAGAGACCCCCCCAACAGCGCGACCCGAAAGCGGTAACAGAGACCCCCCCCCCAGCAGCACGACCGGAGAGCGAAGCCAGAGACCCCCCCAGCAGCATGATCCCAAGGAGGCGCCAGAGACCCCCCCCAGTAGCGCGACTCGAGAGCGGCACCAGAGATTCCCCGCAGCAGCATAACCCGAGAGAGGCGCCAGACTCCCTCCCAGCAGCACGACCTGAGAGTGGCCCCAAAGACCCCTCCCCCCCAGCAGCGAGACCCGAGAGCAGCGCTAGAGACACCCCCAAGCTGCACGACCCGAGAGCGGCACCAGAATCCCTCCCTGCAGCGAGATCCGAGAGCGGCGTGACTGAAGAGACCTCTCACTCACTAAGGTCTGTGGCTGTGGGAATTCTATCCTTTAGCCCTTCCCCCCCGCCCCTCGCCTATGTATAGGGCCCTCTACAAGAACACTGAGTCAGTCAGCCATGACGCGCCACCGCTCTCCCTTGCGCGACTTGCGAACCTGCAGAATTCCCGTTGGCACCTGAGCCCTTAACCCGTGGAGATGCTCACCTGGAATGCCTGCACGTGAGCTATACAAGGACACGGCAGAAGCAGAGCAAGGACAAAGACACAGACAGAAACAGACAGACAGAACGTATTGGCCAATACGAGAGAGCAACAAGAGAGAAACACATGAGAGGCAGACGGAAACCTTACCGCCTTGCGTCTTCCTCCTCGAGCCAAGCGTCTGCTGAGAAGGACACCGTGTTCCAGAGAAATCAGCACTCCTGACAAACGGAAGCCCTGTTTCTCCCACTACCAAGGAATCACCTCGCGAACCTCCGCTCGGACTCGCTGTCTAAGCAAACCTGACTTCCCTTCCTAGACCCGAGTGCGCCGTAAGCCGAGAGATTTCCAAACCCGACACTTATCTCCCTGTCAGCGATGGCTGCTCCGCTCCCAGCCGGACGGTTCTCGCCTCGCTTCGACCAAGCTCCCGAGCTCGCTGTTCTCGTTTCCGTTCCATCCCCAGACGGGAGGACACCGGGAGGGTTGACTTCTTATCGCTCACTACCGAACACAGCAGAGGGGAAAAAACAAACAAACAACTTAGCTTTTCAGTCCGCAAGGACGCGGCATCGCTTCTCCTCCCACCATCGCACCGCTGCCTCCCACCATCGGCCACCCCCTCCCGCTGCCACTCCAGGAACGCGGAGAGAACGGAGGCCTTGAATATCTATCCACGCTCTGTTGAACTGCCTATGCCCCTTCACCAGTCCCCAAGCCACCAGGCTCCGTGACCCAGCAGGAAGCTCTCTGCCTCAGAAGAAACATACTGCCAGGACGCTTAAAGATTTCAAAGCACGCACCTCTTACTCACACAGAGCCATGGGAAGGCCGAACGCTGAGGACCCTTCACATGTTCCGAGAATCACGTCCAGGCAGCTCAAGTACATCTCGGACGATTTATTCTCCGCCCACGGCCACGCACTGATTCCTCTGCAAGGGTGGCCAAAAAAGCCCAGCGTTAGCTCTCACTCACTAAAGTCTGTGGCTGTGGGAATTCTATCCTTTAGCCCTTTCCCCCCCTCTCGCCTATGTATCGGGTCCTCTACAAGAACACCGAGTCATTCAGCCATGACGCACCACCGCTCTCCCTTGCGCGACTTGCGAACCTGCTGAATTCCCGTTGGCTCCTGAGCCCTTAACCCTTGGAGATGCTCACCTGGAATGCCTGCAAGTGTGCTGTACAAGGACACGGCAGAAGCAGAGCAAGGACAAAGACACAGACAGAAACAGACAGACAGGACGTATTGGCCAATACGAGAGAGCAACAAGAGAGAAACACATGCGAGGCAGCCAGAAACCTTACCACCTTGCGTCTTCCTCCTCGAGCCAAGCGTCTGCTGAGAAGGACACCGTGTTCCAGAGAAACCAGCACCCCTGACAAACGGGAGCCCTGTTTCTCCCACTACCAAGTAAGCACCTCGGGAACCTCCGCTCGGACTCGCTGTCTAAGCAAACGTGACTTCCCTTCCTAGACCCGAGTGGGCCGTAAGCCGAGAGATTTCCAGACCCGACACTTATCTCCCGGTCAGCGATGGCTGCTCCGCTCCCAGCAGGACGGTTCTCGCCTCGCTTCGACCAAGCTCCCAAGCTCGCCGTTCTCTTTTCCGTTCCATCCCCAGACGGGAGGACACCGGGAGGGTTGACTTCTTATCGCTCGCTACCGAACACAGCTGAGGGGAAAAAACAAACAAACAACTTAGCTTTTCAGTCCGCAAGGACGCGGCATCGCTTCTCCTCCCACCATCGGCCACCCCCTCCCGCTGCCACTCCAGGAACTCGGAGAGAACGGAGGCCTTGAATATCTATCCACGCACTGTTGAACCGCCTACTGCCCCTTCACCAGTCCCCAAGCCACCAGGCTCCGTGCCCCAGCAGGAAGCTCTCTGCCTCAGAAGAAACATACTGCCAGGACGCTTGAAGATTTCAAAGCACGCACCTCTTACTCACACAGAGCCATGGGAAGGCCGAACGCTGAGGACCCTTCACGTGTTCCGAGAATCACGTCCAGGCAGCTCAAGTCCATCTCGGACGGTATCTTCTCAGCCCACTGCCCAGCCAGTTTCCCAGCTGTTACCCAGTCTGGAGCCAGCAAAGCCCTCGGGCAGGAGTGACAGCAAAGGGCTAGGACCCAGAAGCCGTGTCCAGGGGTCAGTCTGGAGTGCTGTACAAAGCCCAGGACCATCCACATATCCTGTGTGGTGCAACCTGCTGAGTGGAGACAAAGGCTCAGGGCTGCTCTCATACCCTGATCAGACACTTTACTGAATGTGGTGCAGGGAAAAGGTGGACTGATGGCTCCCATGAATGGGCGTGCAGACTGGAGTGAGGAAGGGCCCCGGGATAAGAATATGGATGGGGGTGCAGGCTGGGGGGAGGAAGGGCCCCGGGATAAGCATATGGACGGGGGTGCAGGCTGGGGAGAGGAAGGGCCCCGGGATAAGAGTATGGACGGGGTGCAGGCTGGGGTGAGGAAGCAGGAGGGGAGGGGGCTGCGCGGAGCCTGGAGTGCGGGATGAGGGGGCCATGGGCAGGAGGGGAGAGGGCTGTGCGGAGCCTGGAGTGCGGGATGAGGGGGCCGGGGGCAGGAGGGGAGAGGGCTGTGCGGAGCCTGGAGTGCGGGATGAGGGGGCCATGGGCAGGAGGGGAGAGGGCTGCGCGGAGCCTGGTGTGTGGGATGAGGGGGCCGGGGGCAGGAGGGGAGAGGGCTGCGCGGAGCCTGGAAATAACGAGCTTCTTACTTTGCCTGCTGTCAAAGGGCAAGACTGGGGCCACGTGGCGTGCGGAGCAGGGACAGCAGCTGGGGGCGATGGAATTACACGTGCATTACCCGCAATGACCACCGAGCGGCACTGTGGAGGCGCTTCGGAATTACACGTGCATTACCCGCAATGACCACCGAGCGGCACTGTGGAGGCGCTACGGAATTACACGTGCATTACCCGCAATGACCACCGAGCGGCACTGTGGAGGCGCTACGGAATTACACGTGCATTACCCGCAATGACCACCGAGCGGCACTGTGGAGGCGCTACGGAATTACACGTGCATTACCCGCAATGACCACCGAGCGGCACTGTGGAGGCGCTACGGAATTACACGTGCATTACCGCCGGTGACTACCGAGCGGCACTGTTGCTCTGCTAAGGGCCGTTATTTCCGAATAAAAAAGATTGTTCTTAGGGTAGAAATGCCCCATTCCGAACTAAGAACACGCTGGGCGGGGCTATGCCGGGGGGCGGGGCTATGATAGGGGCGGGGCGCGCTGCGACGTGCCCCGGGAGGCCGCACTATGAGAACTACAAGTCCCAGGATGCGTCGCTAACACTTGGAGTGACACGAGCGCGGGACCAACCGCGTCGCTCCCTGGTCAATGCCCCGTTGTGATGTCACTTCCGCTGCACCCGCCCAACCGAACAGCGCCAGGCCTGCCCTGGCCCTGCAATGGCCGATGGGAGCTGCGGACAGGGGCACTCAGTTTCCCACAAGCCACTGCGGCTACTTTCCCTACTCCCCCTCATCCCGCCCCTCCCCATTGCTGGGCGGGGCTCCTGCCTCAGAGACGGCAGCGTCCGCAGCTGATGCCCCGCCCCCACTCGGGAGAGGAGACTCCGCGGCAACCCTTCCCCCCCAAACTCCTCCCCACCCCGTGCAGTCTGATCCCCCCAAACTCCTCCCCGCCCCGTGCAGTCTGATCCCCCCTCAAACTCCTCCCCCCCGTGCAGTCTGATCCCCCCAAACTTCCCCTCCGCCCCGTGCACTCTGATCCTCCCCCCCGTGCAGTCTGATCCCCCCAAACTCCTCTCCCCCCGTGCAGTCTGATCCCCCCAAACTCCTCCCCGCCCCGTGCAGTCCGATCCCCCCAAACTCTTCCCCGCCCCGTGCAGTCCGATCCCCCCAAACTCCTCTCCCCCCGTGCAGTATGATCCCCCCCAAACACCTCCCCGCCCCGTGCAGTCCGATCCCCCCCAAACACCTCCCCGCCCCGTGCAGTCTGATCCCCCTCCAAACTCCTCCCCCCCCGTGCAGTCTGATCCTCCCCCCCGTGCAGTCTGATCCCCCCCCAAACTCCTCCCCGCTCCGTGCAGTCTGATCCTCCCCCCCGTGCAGTCCGATCCCCCCCAAACTCCTCTCCCCCCGTGCAGTCCGATCCCCCCAAACTCCTCCCCCCCGTGCAATCTGATCCCCCCAAACTCCTCTCCCCCCGTGCAGTCTGATCCCCCCCAAACTCCTCCCCGCCCCATGCAGTCCGATCCCCCCAAACTCCTCCCCGCCCCGTGCAGTCCGATCCCCCCAAACTCCTCTCCCTCCGTGCAGTCCGATCCCCCCCAAACTCCTCCCCGCCCCGTGCAGTCCGATCCCCCCAAACTCCTCTCCCTCCGTGCAGTCCGATCCCCCCCAAACTCCTCCCCGCCCCGTGCAGTCCGATCCCCCCCAAACTCTTCCCCGCCCCGTGCAGTCCGATCCCCCCAAACTCCTCCCCGCCCCGTGCAGTCTGATCTCCCCCCAAACTCCTCCCCGCCCCGTTCAGTCTGATCCCCCCCCAAACTCCTCCCCGCTCCGTGCAGTCTGATCCCCCCCAAACTCCTCTCCCCCCCGTGCAGTCTGATCCCCCCCACACTCCCCTCCGCCCCGTGCAGTCTGATCGCCCCCCCAAACTCCTGTCCGCCCCGTGCAGTCTGATCCCCCCAAAGCTCCTCCCTGCCCCGTGCAGTCTGATCCCCCCCCAAACTCCTCCCCGCTCCGTGCAGTCTGATCCTCCCCCCCGTGCAGTCTGATCCCCCCAAACTCCTCCCCGCTCCGTGCAGTCTGATCCCCCCCAAACTCCTCTCCCCCCGTGCAGTCTGATCGCCCCCCCAAACTCCTGTCCGCCCCGTGCAGTCTGATCCCCCCCAAAGCTCCTCCCTGCCCCGTGCAGTCTGATCCCCCCCAAACTCCTCCCCGCTCCGTGCAGTCTGATCCTCCCCCCCGTGCAGTCTGATCCCCCCAAACTCCTCCCCGCTCCGTGCAGTCTGATCCTCCCCCCCGTGCAGTCTGATCCCCCCAAACTCCTCCCCGCCCCGTGCAGTCCGATCCCCCCAAACTCTTCCCCCCCGTGCAATCTGATCCCCCCAAACTCCTCTCCCCCCGTGCAGTCTGATCCCCCCCAAACTCCTCCCCGCCCCGTGCAGTCCGATCCCCCCAAACTCTTCCCCGCCCCGTGCAGTCCGATCCCCCCCAAACTCCTCCCCCCCGTGCAATCTGATCCCCCCAAACTCCTCTCCCCCGTGCAGTCTGATCCCCCCCAAACTCCTCCCCGCCCCATGCAGTCCGATCCCCCCAAACTCTTCCCCGCCCCGTGCAGTCCGATCCCCCCAAACTCCTCTCCCTCCGTGCAGTCCGATCCCCCCAAACTCCTCCCCCCCGTGCAGTCTGATCCCCCCAAACTCCTCCCCGCCCCGTGCAGTCCGATCCCCCCGAACTCCTCTCCCCCCGTGCAGTCTGATCCCCCCCAAACTCCTCCCCGCCCCGTGCAGTCCGATCCCCCCAAACTCCTCTCCCTCCGTGCAGTCCGATCCCCCCCAAACTCCTCCCCGCCCCGTGCAGTCCGATCCCCCCAAACTCCTCCCCCCCGTGCAGTCTGATCCCCCCCCAAACTCCTCCCCGCTCCGTGCAGTCTGATCCTCCCCTCCATGCAGTCTGATCCCCCCAAACTCCTCCCCGCCCCGTGCAGTCCGATCCCCCCAAACTCTTCCCCGCCCCGTGCAGTCCGATCCCCCCAAACTCCTCTCCCTCCGTGCAGTCCGATCCCCCCCAAACTCCTCTCCCCCCGTGCAGTCCGATCCCCCCAAACTCCTCCCCCCCGTGCAGTCCGATCCCCCCAAACTCTTCCCCGCCCCGTGCAGTCCGATCCCCCCAAACTCCTCTCCCTCCGTGCAGTCCGATCCCCCCCAAACTCCTCCCCGCCCCGTGCAGTCCGATCCCCCCAAACTCCTCCCCGCCCCGTGCAGTCCGATCCCCCCCCAAACTCCTCCTCCCCCCGTGCAGTCTGATCTCCTACCCCCCACGAAACTCCTCTCCGCCCCCTGCAGTCTGATCCCCTACCCCCCTAACTCCTCTCCGCGCCATGCAGTCTGATCCCCCCTCACCAAACTCCTCCCCGCCCCGTGCAGTCTGCTTCCCCCCAAACTCCTCTCCGCCCCATGCAGTATGATCCCCCCTCACCAAACTCCTCCCCGCCCCGTGCAGCCCCTAAGTTTGCCCCCCAATTCTCAGCCACTCCCCCCCTCTCCCCACACGCCCCCCACCCAGGACGCTCTCGGCCTCTGCAGGAGGCACAGCCGGGCACTGGGCAGCACTGCGGGCAGCCAGGGCCAGAGCATCGCCCCCCGCCGAACTGCCCCCCCCCGGGCACAGGGGGGATTCAGCGGGCACCCGGCCCCGCCCCCAGGCAGCGAGCAGCGCGGGGAGCAGGGCTCAGGCCGCCCCGCCCCCCCGCGTGCGGGACACGTTCTGTGCGTGCCCCGCCCGCGGGAACCACCCCTCGAGGGCGCGCGGCTCCCCGGCGGGGGGAGGGGGCACGTGACACTCCCGCGCCCCGGTGGCCCGCAGCCCCCCCTCCCCGAGACACTCACGTGACTGGAGCCCGGGTCAGCTCCCGCGCCCCAAAGGGGGGGCCACAGCCCCGTTCCCCCGGCACCACGTGGGGGGGGGGTCACAGGGGCGCTGCTCCCCGGGGAGGCTGCAGCGCCGGGGGGGGGGGGGCAGAAATCGCCCCCCCACCTCCGCCAGGGGCCGCCCCGCCGATGTCCAGCCTGGGGCCCGGAGAGAAGCAGGCGGGGGGGGGCTCCACGTCACTGCCAGCTCCCGCCCCGCCCCCCAGGCTCCGCCCCTCAGCGCCCCCCGCAGCGTTTTCCCGCCCGCCTCGTCAGCGCGAGCGTCCCGGGAGTTTCCCGCCCAGCCAGCGCCGCCCGCGCCTGCGCTCTCCCGCGCCCTGTCCCCTCCTGCCCCCCCAGTGCCAAGGCCCCCCCCGGCCCCTCCCACTCCCTCCTGCCCCCCCAGTGCCGAGCACCCCCCCGGCCCCTCACCCCCTCCTGCCCCCCCAGTGCCAAGCGCCCCCCCCGGCCCCTCACACCCAGCCTGCTCCTACACCTCACCCCTGTCCAGACACCCCACCCCCAGCCCGCTCCCCCACCTTCCCTCGCGCCCCCTCCTCCCCCGGGCCAGACACCAACAAGGGGCGGGCTGGGGGCGGGGAGCTTCGCACTCGGACCCAGGATTCGCTCGCGCCCCCGCGCGCTCCTCGGACCTTCCTGTCATGGCGGCGCCGGCCGCCCAGTCAGACAACGCCCCCCTGCGGCAGCCCATTGGCCGAACCAGAGGCAGGATCCCCTTTGCTGACAGCCCATTGGGCGACGCTCTCCTCCGCCAAGGCTGTCTTCCGAAAGCCCATTGGCTGGCACACAGCCAGGAACCACCCCTAAGTCACAGACAATTCGAGGACAGAGCAGTCCATTAAGATCCACCCCGGACAGCCTATTGGTCGAGAGCAGTGGCAGGTTAGTCCCCCTAGTCACACCGCATTCGCAGACAGAGCTGTCCGTTAAGATGCAGCCGGGTCAGCCTATTGGGTGCCTCTGATTCAGAACACGCCCCTTAGTCACAGCCCATTCGCGGACAGAAGAGTCTGTTATAATCCACCCCGGACAACCTATTGGCCGCCAGCAGCCCCAGAACACGCCTTGAGTCACCGCCCATTGGCGCACGGAGCAGTCCGTTAAGAGTCACCTCGGACAGCCTCAGATTGGGCGCCACAGATTCCGAACACGCCCTTTACTCTCAGCCCATTCGCGGACAGAACAGTCTGTTACGATCAGTCTGGGACAGTCTCTCGGCCAGCCTTAGTGTAGGGAGAACATAGTCAAGTATGAAACAGGATTCCCCAAGTGGAAGTGACGCCCCAGAATTTGTTCCCCACAACTAAAAGTCTAAGGAGGAGAAGTTTGTTAAGTAGAAGAAGCATAGAAGTGTTTAGATTTATTCTTGTGAAAGTGTTTAGATTTAGTGTTATCAAGCTTGAGAAGTGTTTAGATTTATAATTATTATTATTATTATTATTTGTTAGGATTGTTTAATTATAAATCTAAACATTTTTGCCCCTCTAGAATATAATTGGTTAGGAATGTAATATTAGGTCATGTAACTTCAAACTGTTAAAAATATACTACTATGTAGCCAGAAACAGCTCCCCTCGCTGTGCGCCAGGGCACGCTCAAACTTACTGTTACACAATTGACAACCGTTCTCTTCAAAGCATTGTGAAGCACTTAACCCTAATCGCAAAGTGAAGCATTGTAACTATAACAGTAACTAACTCAGCGCTCAGAGAGAGAATGTTTTAAGAAATGCCACCCAGAAACTTTTGTAACTTTTTGTAACTACAACTCTTGTATTATTATGCAAAATACTGTATGGGAAACATTAATTAGGGAATGTACATAAGAGAGAGAGTGCTTGGACGATGAATGAATGGTTGTGAGAGGTGCCAGCCTGAGAATGCAGCAACAAAGGGCTGAAGAAGGCGTCAGGTGCCAGTGCAATTGGCTCCCCGTAGCCGTTTCTAACACACACATGAGCCGCTCTGATTTGGCTTCTAACACTTTTAGCTGCTCGGTTCTGCAAGCGCGGAGAGGAAGCCGCGTCCGATAGATGGAGGTTCTCCGCGACACATTTGGCAGCCTGGACCCCCTGCCTCTGGTCCAAAGAGTCTCAACCAACCCCCGACCCCATGACCCTTGTTCTCAGTGATTCCGCCAGCTGCTTGGTGCCTTTAGTACCCGGCCCCGCTTGCAAAGTCCCCCCCCAGCAGCATGACCCGAGAGCGAAACAAGAGACCCCCCCCCCCAGCAGCAAAACCCGAGAGCAGCGCGAAAGAACCCCCCCGGCATTGCGACCCGAGGGCGGCGCCAGAGACCCCCCCCAGCAGCAAGTCCCGAGGGCGGCGCCAGAGACCCTCCCCAGCAGCGTGACCCGAGAGCGAAGCCAGAGACCTCCCCCAGCAGAGTGACCCGAAAACGGTGCCAGAGACCCCCCCCAGCAGCAAGACCCGAGAGCGGCACCACAGACCCGCCCCCAGCAGTGCGACCCAAGAGTGGCGCCAGAGACCCTCCCCCCAGCAGCATCACCAGAGAACGGCGACAGAGATCTCCCCCCCCCCCAGCAGCACAACCTGAGATGGGAGCCAGAGGCCCCCCCCAGCAGCATCACCCGAGAGTGGCGCCAGAGACCCCCCCCAGCAGCATGAGATGAAAGTGGCGACAGAGACCCCACCCCCAAGGAGCGCGACCCGAGACCGGCGCCGGAGACCCCCCCAGAAGCATTACCCGAGAGTGGAGACAGAAACCCCACCCCCAGCACCGCTACCGGAGAGCGGCGCCAGAGACCTCCCCGAACAGCATCACCCGAGAGCGGCCCCAGACACCCACCCAGCAGCAAAACCCGAGAGAGGTGCCAGAGACCCCCCGCAGCAGCATCACCTGATAGCGGGGCCAGTGACACCCCCCGTCTGCAGCATGACCGGAGGGAGGCTCCAGAGACCACCCCCAGTAGTGCGACCCGAGAGCGGCGCCAGAGACCTCCCCCCAGCAGCGCGACCCGAGAGTGGAGACAGAGACCCCACCCCCAGCACCACTACCGAGAGCGGCACCAGAGACCCCCCCAACAGCGCGACCCGAAAGCGGTAACAGAGACCCCCCCCCCAGCAGCACGACCGGAGAGCGAAGCCAGAGACCCCCCCAGCAGCATGATCCCAAGGAGGCGCCAGAGACCCCCCCCAGTAGCGCGACTCGAGAGCGGCACCAGAGATTCCCCGCAGCAGCATAACCCGAGAGAGGCGCCAGACTCCCTCCCAGCAGCACGACCTGAGAGTGGCCCCAAAGACCCCTCCCCCCCAGCAGCGAGACCCGAGAGCAGCGCTAGAGACACCCCCAAGCTGCACGACCCGAGAGCGGCACCAGAATCCCTCCCTGCAGCGAGATCCGAGAGCGGCGTGACTGAAGAGACCTCTCACTCACTAAGGTCTGTGGCTGTGGGAATTCTATCCTTTAGCCCTTCCCCCCCGCCCCTCGCCTATGTATAGGGCCCTCTACAAGAACACTGAGTCAGTCAGCCATGACGCGCCACCGCTCTCCCTTGCGCGACTTGCGAACCTGCAGAATTCCCGTTGGCACCTGAGCCCTTAACCCGTGGAGATGCTCACCTGGAATGCCTGCACGTGAGCTATACAAGGACACGGCAGAAGCAGAGCAAGGACAAAGACACAGACAGAAACAGACAGACAGAACGTATTGGCCAATACGAGAGAGCAACAAGAGAGAAACACATGAGAGGCAGACGGAAACCTTACCGCCTTGCGTCTTCCTCCTCGAGCCAAGCGTCTGCTGAGAAGGACACCGTGTTCCAGAGAAATCAGCACTCCTGACAAACGGAAGCCCTGTTTCTCCCACTACCAAGGAATCACCTCGCGAACCTCCGCTCGGACTCGCTGTCTAAGCAAACCTGACTTCCCTTCCTAGACCCGAGTGCGCCGTAAGCCGAGAGATTTCCAAACCCGACACTTATCTCCCTGTCAGCGATGGCTGCTCCGCTCCCAGCCGGACGGTTCTCGCCTCGCTTCGACCAAGCTCCCGAGCTCGCTGTTCTCGTTTCCGTTCCATCCCCAGACGGGAGGACACCGGGAGGGTTGACTTCTTATCGCTCACTACCGAACACAGCAGAGGGGAAAAAACAAACAAACAACTTAGCTTTTCAGTCCGCAAGGACGCGGCATCGCTTCTCCTCCCACCATCGCACCGCTGCCTCCCACCATCGGCCACCCCCTCCCGCTGCCACTCCAGGAACGCGGAGAGAACGGAGGCCTTGAATATCTATCCACGCTCTGTTGAACTGCCTATGCCCCTTCACCAGTCCCCAAGCCACCAGGCTCCGTGACCCAGCAGGAAGCTCTCTGCCTCAGAAGAAACATACTGCCAGGACGCTTAAAGATTTCAAAGCACGCACCTCTTACTCACACAGAGCCATGGGAAGGCCGAACGCTGAGGACCCTTCACATGTTCCGAGAATCACGTCCAGGCAGCTCAAGTACATCTCGGACGATTTATTCTCCGCCCACGGCCACGCACTGATTCCTCTGCAAGGGTGGCCAAAAAAGCCCAGCGTTAGCTCTCACTCACTAAAGTCTGTGGCTGTGGGAATTCTATCCTTTAGCCCTTTCCCCCCCTCTCGCCTATGTATCGGGTCCTCTACAAGAACACCGAGTCATTCAGCCATGACGCACCACCGCTCTCCCTTGCGCGACTTGCGAACCTGCTGAATTCCCGTTGGCTCCTGAGCCCTTAACCCTTGGAGATGCTCACCTGGAATGCCTGCAAGTGTGCTGTACAAGGACACGGCAGAAGCAGAGCAAGGACAAAGACACAGACAGAAACAGACAGACAGGACGTATTGGCCAATACGAGAGAGCAACAAGAGAGAAACACATGCGAGGCAGCCAGAAACCTTACCACCTTGCGTCTTCCTCCTCGAGCCAAGCGTCTGCTGAGAAGGACACCGTGTTCCAGAGAAACCAGCACCCCTGACAAACGGGAGCCCTGTTTCTCCCACTACCAAGTAAGCACCTCGGGAACCTCCGCTCGGACTCGCTGTCTAAGCAAACGTGACTTCCCTTCCTAGACCCGAGTGGGCCGTAAGCCGAGAGATTTCCAGACCCGACACTTATCTCCCGGTCAGCGATGGCTGCTCCGCTCCCAGCAGGACGGTTCTCGCCTCGCTTCGACCAAGCTCCCAAGCTCGCCGTTCTCTTTTCCGTTCCATCCCCAGACGGGAGGACACCGGGAGGGTTGACTTCTTATCGCTCGCTACCGAACACAGCTGAGGGGAAAAAACAAACAAACAACTTAGCTTTTCAGTCCGCAAGGACGCGGCATCGCTTCTCCTCCCACCATCGGCCACCCCCTCCCGCTGCCACTCCAGGAACTCGGAGAGAACGGAGGCCTTGAATATCTATCCACGCACTGTTGAACCGCCTACTGCCCCTTCACCAGTCCCCAAGCCACCAGGCTCCGTGCCCCAGCAGGAAGCTCTCTGCCTCAGAAGAAACATACTGCCAGGACGCTTGAAGATTTCAAAGCACGCACCTCTTACTCACACAGAGCCATGGGAAGGCCGAACGCTGAGGACCCTTCACGTGTTCCGAGAATCACGTCCAGGCAGCTCAAGTCCATCTCGGACGGTATCTTCTCAGCCCACTGCCCAGCCAGTTTCCCAGCTGTTACCCAGTCTGGAGCCAGCAAAGCCCTCGGGCAGGAGTGACAGCAAAGGGCTAGGACCCAGAAGCCGTGTCCAGGGGTCAGTCTGGAGTGCTGTACAAAGCCCAGGACCATCCACATATCCTGTGTGGTGCAACCTGCTGAGTGGAGACAAAGGCTCAGGGCTGCTCTCATACCCTGATCAGACACTTTACTGAATGTGGTGCAGGGAAAAGGTGGACTGATGGCTCCCATGAATGGGCGTGCAGACTGGAGTGAGGAAGGGCCCCGGGATAAGAATATGGATGGGGGTGCAGGCTGGGGGGAGGAAGGGCCCCGGGATAAGCATATGGACGGGGGTGCAGGCTGGGGAGAGGAAGGGCCCCGGGATAAGAGTATGGACGGGGTGCAGGCTGGGGTGAGGAAGCAGGAGGGGAGGGGGCTGCGCGGAGCCTGGAGTGCGGGATGAGGGGGCCATGGGCAGGAGGGGAGAGGGCTGTGCGGAGCCTGGAGTGCGGGATGAGGGGGCCGGGGGCAGGAGGGGAGAGGGCTGTGCGGAGCCTGGAGTGCGGGATGAGGGGGCCATGGGCAGGAGGGGAGAGGGCTGCGCGGAGCCTGGAAATAACGAGCTTCTTACTTTGCCTGCTGTCAAAGGGCAAGACTGGGGCCACGTGGCGTGCGGAGCAGGGACAGCAGCTGGGGGCGATGGAATTACACGTGCATTACCCGCAATGACCACCGAGCGGCACTGTGGAGGCGCTTCGGAATTACACGTGCATTACCCGCAATGACCACCGAGCGGCACTGTGGAGGCGCTACGGAATTACACGTGCATTACCCGCAATGACCACCGAGCGGCACTGTGGAGGCGCTACGGAATTACACGTGCATTACCCGCAATGACCACCGAGCGGCACTGTGGAGGCGCTACGGAATTACACGTGCATTACCCGCAATGACCACCGAGCGGCACTGTGGAGGCGCTACGGAATTACACGTGCATTACCGCCGGTGACTACCGAGCGGCACTGTTGCTCTGCTAAGGGCCGTTATTTCCGAATAAAAAAGATTGTTCTTAGGGTAGAAATGCCCCATTCCGAACTAAGAACACGCTGGGCGGGGCTATGCCGGGGGGCGGGGCTATGATAGGGGCGGGGCGCGCTGCGACGTGCCCCGGGAGGCCGCACTATGAGAACTACAAGTCCCAGGATGCGTCGCTAACACTTGGAGTGACACGAGCGCGGGACCAACCGCGTCGCTCCCTGGTCAATGCCCCGTTGTGATGTCACTTCCGCTGCACCCGCCCAACCGAACAGCGCCAGGCCTGCCCTGGCCCTGCAATGGCCGATGGGAGCTGCGGACAGGGGCACTCAGTTTCCCACAAGCCACTGCGGCTACTTTCCCTACTCCCCCTCATCCCGCCCCTCCCCATTGCTGGGCGGGGCTCCTGCCTCAGAGACGGCAGCGTCCGCAGCTGATGCCCCGCCCCCACTCGGGAGAGGAGACTCCGCGGCAACCCTTCCCCCCCAAACTCCTCCCCACCCCGTGCAGTCTGATCCCCCCAAACTCCTCCCCGCCCCGTGCAGTCTGATCCCCCCTCAAACTCCTCCCCCCCCGTGCAGTCTGATCCCCCCAAACTTCCCCTCCGCCCCGTGCACTCTGATCCTCCCCCCCGTGCAGTCTGATCCCCCCAAACTCCTCTCCCCCCGTGCAGTCTGATCCCCCCAAACTCCTCCCCGCCCCGTGCAGTCCGATCCCCCCAAACTCTTCCCCGCCCCGTGCAGTCCGATCCCCCCAAACTCCTCTCCCCCCGTGCAGTATGATCCCCCCCAAACACCTCCCCGCCCCGTGCAGTCCGATCCCCCCCAAACACCTCCCCGCCCCGTGCAGTCTGATCCCCCTCCAAACTCCTCCCACCCCGTGCAGTCTGATCCTCCCCCCCGTGCAGTCTGATCCCCCCCCAAACTCCTCCCCGCTCCGTGCAGTCTGATCCTCCCCCCCGTGCAGTCCGATCCCCCCCAAACTCCTCTCCCCCCGTGCAGTCCGATCCCCCCAAACTCCTCCCCCCCGTGCAATCTGATCCCCCCAAACTCCTCTCCCCCCGTGCAGTCTGATCCCCCCCAAACTCCTCCCCGCCCCATGCAGTCCGATCCCCCCAAACTCCTCCCCGCCCCGTGCAGTCCGATCCCCCCAAACTCCTCTCCCTCCGTGCAGTCCGATCCCCCCCAAACTCCTCCCCGCCCCGTGCAGTCCGATCCCCCCCAAACTCTTCCCCGCCCCGTGCAGTCCGATCCCCCCAAACTCCTCCCCGCCCCGTGCAGTCTGATCTCCCCCCAAACTCCTCCCCGCCCCGTTCAGTCTGATCCCCCCCCAAACTCCTCCCCGCTCCGTGCAGTCTGATCCCCCCCAAACTCCTCTCCCCCCCGTGCAGTCTGATCCCCCCCACACTCCCCTCCGCCCCGTGCAGTCTGATCGCCCCCCCAAACTCCTGTCCGCCCCGTGCAGTCTGATCCCCCCCAAAGCTCCTCCCTGCCCCGTGCAGTCTGATCCCCCCCCAAACTCCTCCCCGCTCCGTGCAGTCTGATCCTCCCCCCCGTGCAGTCTGATCCCCCCAAACTCCTCCCCGCTCCGTGCAGTCTGATCCCCCCCAAACTCCTCTCCCCCCGTGCAGTCTGATCGCCCCCCCAAACTCCTGTCCGCCCCGTGCAGTCTGATCCCCCCCAAAGCTCCTCCCTGCCCCGTGCAGTCTGATCCCCCCCCAAACTCCTCCCCGCTCCGTGCAGTCTGATCCTCCCCCCCGTGCAGTCCGATCCCCCCAAACTCCTCCCCGCTCCGTGCAGTCTGATCCTCCCCCCCGTGCAGTCTGATCCCCCCAAACTCCTCCCCGCCCCGTGCAGTCCGATCCCCCCAAACTCTTCCCCCCCGTGCAATCTGATCCCCCCAAACTCCTCTCCCCCCGTGCAGTCTGATCCCCCCCAAACTCCTCCCCGCCCCGTGCAGTCCGATCCCCCCAAACTCTTCCCCGCCCCGTGCAGTCCGATCCCCCCCAAACTCCTCCCCCCCGTGCAATCTGATCCCCCCAAACTCCTCTCCCCCGTGCAGTCTGATCCCCCCCAAACTCCTCCCCGCCCCATGCAGTCCGATCCCCCCAAACTCTTCCCCGCCCCGTGCAGTCCGATCCCCCCAAACTCCTCTCCCTCCGTGCAGTCCGATCCCCCCAAACTCCTCCCCCCCGTGCAGTCTGATCCCCCCAAACTCCTCCCCGCCCCGTGCAGTCCGATCCCCCGAACTCCTCTCCCCCCGTGCAGTCTGATCCCCCCCAAACTCCTCCCCGCCCCGTGCAGTCCGATCCCCCCAAACTCCTCTCCCTCCGTGCAGTCCGATCCCCCCCAAACTCCTCCCCGCCCCGTGCAGTCCGATCCCCCCAAACTCCTCCCCCCCGTGCAGTCTGATCCCCCCCCAAACTCCTCCCCGCTCCGTGCAGTCTGATCCTCCCCTCCATGCAGTCTGATCCCCCCAAACTCCTCCCCGCCCCGTGCAGTCCGATCCCCCCAAACTCTTCCCCGCCCCGTGCAGTCCGATCCCCCCAAACTCCTCTCCCTCCGTGCAGTCCGATCCCCCCCAAACTCCTCTCCCCCCGTGCAGTCCGATCCCCCCAAACTCTTCCCCGCCCCGTGCAGTCCGATCCCCCCAAACTCCTCTCCCTCCGTGCAGTCCGATCCCCCCCAAACTCCTCCCCGCCCCGTGCAGTCCGATCCCCCCAAACTCCTCCCCGCCCCGTGCAGTCCGATCCCCCCCCAAACTCCTCCCCGCTCCGTGCAGTCTGATCCCCCCCAAACTCCTCTCCCCCCCGTGCAGTCTGATCCCCCCCACAGTCCCCTCCGCCCCGTGCAGTCTGATCGCCCCCCCAAACTCCTGTCCGCCCCGTGCAGTCTGATCCCCCCCAAAGCTCCTCCCTGCCCCGTGCAGTCTGATCCCCCCCCAAACTCCTCCCCGCTCCGTGCAGTCTGATCCTCCCCCCCGTGCAGTCTGATCCCCCCAAACTCCTCCCCGCTCCGTGCAGTCTGATCCCCCCCAAACTCCTCTCCCCCCGTGCAGTCTGATCCCCCCAAACTCCTCTCCCCCCCGTGCAGTCTGATCCCCCCCACACTCCCCTCCGCCCCGTGCAGTCTGATCGCTCCCCAAAACTCCTGTCCGCCCCGTGCAGTCTGATCCCCCCCAAACTCCTCCCCGCCCCATGCAGTCTGATCCCCCCAAACTCCTCACCCCCGTGCAGTCTGATCCCCCCCTAAACTCCTCCTCGCCCCGTGCAGTCTGATCCCCCCCAAACTGCTCCCCGCCCCGTGCAGTCTGATCCCCCCCCAAACTCCTCCTCGCCCCGTGCAGTCTGATCCCCCCCAAACTCCTCCCCCCGTGCAGTCTGATCTCCTACCCCCCACGAAACTCCTCTCCGCCCCCTGCAGTCTGATCCCCTACCCCCCTAACTCCTCTCCGCGCCATGCAGTCTGATCCCCCCTCACCAAACTCCTCCCCGCCCCGTGCAGTCTGCTTCCCCCCAAACTCCTCTCCGCCCCATGCAGTATGATCCCCC